>NC_083437.1:30966481-31301169 GCF_020745735.1 Hemiscyllium ocellatum | reverse complement strand
CACTGTATGCGGATAATGTCCTTCTATTTTTATTGAACCCAATGACCTCTGTACCCCATTTGATACAATGTATCAATTCATTTGGGGCTATTTCAGGATATAAGACTAACTTTGCAAAATCGGAGGCTCTGCCTTTGGGGAACCTTAAGGACGTGCCAGAAGTTGAAGGTGGCTCTAAGTTCCCCTTTAAGTGGTCACGGGCAGTGTTCTGGTACGTAGGCATTTTTATTACCCCCAAGTTTGATCTGTTATTTCGGACTAACTTTGCTCACTTGCTCGACAATAATAGACGAGATCTCCAAAGATGGGAGGCTCTTCCAGTTTCATGGCTGGGCCGAATATTTCTCATTAAGATGAATGTCCTTCCTTATTTGCTTTATCCCATGCGTATGCTCCCTATAATGTTTCCCAGGTCAACGCTGAGGAAGCTTATGGGGTGGTTTGGTTCCTTTGTCTGGCATCATGGGTGGCCCCTCATCAAACTTACTAACTTGCAGTTGCCTCAAGGAGGGGGGAGGAGTTGATTTCCCAGACATCAGAAGGTATCAATTGAGTTCCCTGCTGTTCTTCGTCTGCGATTGGGTAGGTAACGATCCAAACTCAATATGGCTGGATATTGAGGCCTCCCAAGCAAAGTGCCCTCTTATTAACCTGTTGTTCATGGATAAGATGAGGACAATTATGGATCACTGCCGGAATCCTATTGTCATTAGTACGGACAGGGCTTGGAGGACGATGCATCAGAGTGAGGGTTGTTTATCCAAGACTTTGCCACTTACACCTATAGTTGGTATGCCAAGGTTCCGACCAGGGATGATGGACTCAGGGTTCAAACTATGGGCAGTGAGAGGAGTTTCTAGTTTGGGAGACTTGTTTGAGGGGGAGGTTATGATGTCTTTTAAGCAACTGAGCCGCAAATACAGGTTACCCAGCAGAGATTTTTTCCATTTTTTTTAGGTTAGGGATTTCATCCAGAAGAAGACTATGCTTCTCACTAAGCCCTATAAGCCCGATACAGAGAGGTTGTTTCTACGTTCCACAAGCACCCTTTCAGTTAGTGCCCTATATCCCCTGCTGGGTGGCAGGGCCTGGCAGGATATTAACTGGTTGTGTGAGGTCTGGGAGCAAGAGCTAGGAGTGGAGATCTCTTCTGAAACATGGGAGAACATATGGGAGAATACTCGAAAAATCTCAATCTGTAATAGGACATGTGCTACGCAGTTAAAAGTTCTGCACAGGGCTCGTCTGGCACCAGACCATCTGGTGAAGTTTAAAAAAGGGGCATGTTCAGTGTGCCCCAAAAGTAAAATAAGTGTAGATATTCTTACCCATTGCTTCTGGACATGCCACAGGCTCCGTGTTTACTGGAGCGCTGTGGCAGGACAAATAGGGAGGGTATTGAGGACTGAAGTCAAAGTAGACCCAATATTTCTCCTCGTGGGTCTACCAAATTTACTATCTTTAGATAGGCATGGGAAGAAACTATTTGATATTTTTGCATACTGTGCACGGAAGAATATTCTGATGAATTGGGTGTCTGAGAAACCGCTGCGCTTGCTGGGATGGCAGCAATTAATTATGGAGCACATTCCCTTGGACTTTTTTACAAACAGAGTTTGAGTTATTTGGAAACAGATTTGTCAGTTGTCTTAACTAGGCCGTATGTTTAACCAGGATGGTTAGATTTGTCAAGCCCTGGGCCCTGGAGGGAGTCTCCTGAGTTACTACGGGTATATATACAATGCTCCCGTTCCTCTGTTTGGGAGCTTTGCACTGAGCATAGCTGTTCCGTATTCTGTGGGCGGCAAGATGGCACAGTGGTTAGCACTGCCGCGCTCACAGCGCCAGAGACTGGGTTCAATTCCCACTACAGGCGACTGACTGTGTGGAGTTTGCACATTCTCCCCATGTTTGTATGGGTTTCCTCCGTGTGCTCCGGTTTCCTCCCACAGTCCAAAAATGTGCAGGTTAGGTGAATTGGCTATGCTAAAATTGCCCATAGTGTTAGGTGAAGGGGTAAATGTAGGGGGGGTGGGTCAGTGTGAGCTTGTTGGGCTGAAGGGCCTATTTCCACACTGTAAGTAATCACACCATAAAATATGGTGCACCACACAACAGACCATTTTATAAGGTATGGCAGCCCAGCTTAAGTTATTTGGAAACAGATTTGTCAGTTGTCTTAACTAGGGCGTATGTTTAACCAGGATGGTTAGATTTGTCAAGCCTGGGCCCTGGATGGGGTCTCCTGAGTTAATACGGGTATATATACAATGCTCCCGTTCCTCTGTTTGGCAGCTTTGCGCTGAGCATAGCTGGTCTGTATTCTGTATTTTTTTTTGTTTTTTTTTTGCTTTTCTTTTTTTTGGTGTTGCTTTGTACAGTGTTAGGGTTTGTTTTGTTTAGAGGGTAGGTTAATAGTTAGGAGACAGTAGTTGTATTGTTTTTGTGTTTGTTTTCTTTTTATTATACTGATATTTGTTATTGATTGTATTTTTCAATAATTTTATATCTTTGTAAAGTTAAAAAAATTTGCTAATAAATATAGTTACAAAAAAAAGTTCCACATTAGCCAACCTCCACCTCACCTCACCTGTGAATAGTGATGATACAACATCTCAGCAAGGGGCCCAGCAAATTCTCTCATTGCTTTACATTGTTCCTTATTGAAAATGAGTGAAGATATAAAGCCAATATAAATCAAGAACCAGCATACCTTAGGTTACATTGAAGGGGGCAGAGTTGACCATTCCTGGGGTCCTATGAGTAGCAAACTGCTCGTTTCACTCTGGTAGTCACACCACATATTGAATAGTCTGCCAAAATATTTATGAAAAAATGTAGGAATCTGCTTCCAGTTTATTTTGGGGGGGGGCGGCTGGCATCAGCATTTGTTAGAGATTATACTCTCATAGCTAGAACCAACATTCACAGTCTTTACAGCTTCGGTGTAATTTTTTGTGGAAGCTCAGAAATTTGTAATATATGTTTTGTACTCCACCTTCTAAAACAAGTATTAATATTATGGAGAATAGTGAACTACATGAATAGAAGAATTCAAGAAGCTTCTCCTTTCCCAACTATTTACTTGCAGATGAGTGGAACTAATAATGCCTAGCCCATAGTTGTGGCAGAATGTCACCGCATCATCTTCATCACCAATTTTGTAACAGCACAAGACTATAGAGAAGCAAATGGATTTAGGTATTGAGATACATAAAATTACGAGCCTTGGCTTTGAATAGCTTACAGCACAGATGCATTGAAATGAAAGTGTTAAATTATGAGGAATAATTTCATAAACTTTTTAGAAGGTTAGAGTGATTGTAGTGCTCAAAAAATGTATAGTCATTCATGGGATTATGTGCCACTGGCAAGCCCAGAATTTGTTGCCCATCTTTAACTGGCCTTGAGAAGTGAGCCACCTTCTTCAACTGTTGCAGTCTATGTGGTGTAGGTACACCAGAACTGCTGTTAGGGAATGGGTTTTCTAGGATTTTAACTCAAAGATAGTGAAGAAATAGCGATATAGTTCTAGTTCAGAATGGTGTGTGGTTTGAAGGTGGTGGTATTTCCATACATCCGCTCCTATTATCCTTCTAGGAGGTTGGGGGTCACAGGTTTGGAAGGTAGATACAGAAAGACTGTTTCATCTGTTGTGCATAGAACTCTACAGCACAGAAACAGAACCTTCGGTCCAACTCATCCATGCTAACCAGATATCCTAAACAAATCTAGTCCAAATTGCCAGCATTTGGCCCGTATCCCTATAAACCCTTCCTATTAGTTTACCCATTCAGATGCCTTTTAAATGTTGTATTTGTACCAGCCTCCACCACTTCGTCTAGCAGCTTACACCTACATGCACCATGTTCTGTGTGAAAAAAGTCCCTTTTAAATCTTTCCCCTCTCACCTTAAACCTATGCCCTCTAGTTTTGGATTCCCATCCTGGAGAATAAAATCTATCCATGTCCCTCATGATTTTATAAACCTCTATAAGATCAACCCTCAGCTCCAGGAAAAATAGCCCCACCCTATTCAGCCTTTCCCTACAGCTCAAACCCTCCAAACCTGACAAAGTCCTTGTAAATTTTTTATGCGCCCTTTCAAGTTCACAACTTCCTTCCTATACCAGGGAGATCAGAATTAAATGCAGTATTCCAAACGTGGCCTAACCAATGTCCTGTACAGCTGCAATATCACCTCCCAACTCCTATACTCAATGCAGTGACCAATAAAGGCAAGAATGCCAAATGCATTCTTCACTACATTGTCTACCTAAGACTCCACTTTCAAGGAACTATGAATCTGAACTCCAAGGTCTTTTTATTCAGCAACACTCTCCAGGACCTTAACATTAAGTGTGTAAGTTCTCTCCTGATTTGCCTTTCCAAAATGCAGCACCTCAAATTTATCTAAATTAAACTCCATCTATCACTCCTCAGCCCATTAAACTCTGAAGTAACCATTTTTGTTGCCCCCATACCTCCAATTTTGGTGTCATCTGCAAACTTAATAACCATACTTTCTACGTTCACATCCAAATCATTTATACAAATGACAGAAAGCAGTGGACCCAGCACTGATCCACATGGCACACTGCTGGTCACAGGCCTCCAGTCTGAAAAGCAACCCTCCACCACAAACCTCCATCTTCTACCTTTGAGCCAGTTCTGTATCTAAATGGCTAGTTGTCCCTGTATTCCATAGGATCTAATCTTGCTAACTAATCGACAATGAAGAACATTGTATTTGAAGTCCATATAAATCATACCTACCACTCTGCCTTCATCAATCCTCTTTGTTACTTCAAAAAACTCAATTAAGTCAGTTTGACACTATTTCCCACACTCAAAACTATGTTGACTATCCCTAATCAGTCCTTGCCTTTCTAAATACATGTAATTCCTTTTTCTCATGAACATCTCCAACAACTTACCCACCACTGATGTCAGGCTCATTGATCTACAGTTCCCTTGTTTTTCCTTACCATCTTTCTTAAATAGTAGCACTATGTTAGCCAATCCTCAGTCTTCCCGCACCTCACCTGTGACTATCGATGATACAATTATCTCAGCAACAGGCCCAGCAATCACTTCCCTAGCGTCCCACAGAGTTTTAGGGTACACCTGGTCATGTCCCAGGGATTTATCCATCTGTATGCATTTCCAGACATCCAGCATCTCCTCCTCTGTAATATGGACATTTTTTCGAGATGTCATTTTTTTCCCCCAAGTTCTATATCTTCCATATCATTCTCCACAATAAACATTGATTCAAAATACTTGTTTAGTATCTCTCCAATCTCCTGCAGTTCCTCACATAGGTGGCCTTGCTGATCTTTACGGGGCCCTATTCTCCCCCTACTTACTCTTCAGTCCTTAATGTATTTGTAGAATCTCTTTGGATTGTGTTTAACCCTGTTTGCCCTCCTGATTTCCCGCCTGATGATACTTCTACTGCCTTTATACCACACAAGTGATCATTCATAATGTGAGTTTAGTGGCGTTATTAGGTGATTCAAAAACAGGGATCACAGTTGAGCTCAATCCATGCTCAGCATCCACAAAATTCCACCACAAATTGCTGAATAAAGTTCAGATGTGGAAATCTATTATTTTTCCCTCATTATACGGGATTCACCCGATTCCTGCTGTCTAATCCTGAGATATGCTTCCTTCTTTTTCTCTGACAGTGGAAGAAGCACAATGTTAAAATTAGAGATGGTCATTCAGGAATGAAATGGGGAAACACTTTTTAAATGCAAAAGGTAGAGGAAAATGCTGAAAAGGGAAACCTGGCAGAAACCAACTTTAATCCTTGGTTCCAGTTTGCAACCATTTGGGGAAAATACTTACATTCACTCCTGTGGTTATGCTGCTTGTCAAGATTTCAAAGTTGTGTCAGAATTATTCTTACTTGCAATCTGCTGTCTTATTCAGTTATAAATTCCATTTGTCTAAGATTGCATCATATTAACTAAGGTATTCAGAGTCCAAGTCCAGAATGCCCCTTTCCAAGTCGAAGGCAACTAAATAGAAACACTAACTAATCAAGGCAGAGAATACTAAAAAAGCAAAAACATTTGATGTGAAGGCAGATATGATGCATAATTCACAGAACCACACTCCACTATTTCAGACATGTCGGCATTGCATTTTATTTCCCTTTTACATTTTCTCTCTCCTTCATCTCCTTCAAGTCAATGTTTTGGGATAAGTACTATTAGTGCAGACACTGTTAAGGACTTCACACAAGTGATCATTCATAATGTGAGTTTAGTGGCGTTACTAGGTGATTCAAAAACAGGGATCACAGTTGAGCTCAATCCATGCTCAGCATCCACAAAATTCCACCACAAATTGCTGAATAAAGTTCAGATGTGGAAATCTATTATCTTTCCCTCATTCCTATAGAAATCTTTGATTTCAATGTTAAACTGAACTGAACTAAGTTTAACTGCCATTCTTATTCAGATGTAATTAGGACTGTGAAGCAACTATATGAAAGATACTATGACAAAAATAAGTTTCTTCTTGAACCAATGTGTTGAGATTTGCTGTAAGTATTCTTACTGGTTTCTGGTGCTTTGCTTGTAATCAGCTAATGAGAATATAAACTTCTGTTATGTGAGGCAGAATATTTTCCTGAAAACAGGATGAGATTTTCACAGATAATAATATGCAACAATTCAAAAGGTGATGTATGAAATCTGATTTACTAAATGGTCAATCAGGCCTCACCCTTAACTAAGGAAAATCATCCAAGGTGCTTCAGAGTAACTGATGATGCAAGGTAAAGTCACCATGGTCCTGCTGTCTCGTTAGAGAGATGACTGATGGTGGTTTAATCTGAGGGTCACCACATCTCAGGCGAAAGAGAAAAATCATTCTTGGTAACCTCAGTTGGTGTGAGAATTGACTGACATCACAAACCAGCTATCTGAGATAACTGGCTCCAAATTCAAGATAATATGTAGATCAAAGAAGAAAACAAAAACAGGTGTAATGATCCAGCATTTGATCATCAAAATGAGTTTTAAGGTGTGCCATTGAACAGTATGGTGCAGCTTAAAGCCAGTAGTGTGGGTTCAGTCCCTGTACTGGCTATGTCAGTTCATAGAGGCCTACCTTCTCATCTTAATCTGTGCTTGAGCTGTTGTCATCCTTAAGCTCTACATAACCAATTGTTACTTTCTTTTGGAGAGTTAAGATCTTTTGTGGAGCATACCTCTTTATTTTATCTAAGAACAGGAGCTCAGAATTTAGACCTGTGGTAGTGGCTCAGCAAAGGGTATGAACGATGTATTAGAAAAATAAAGACTTTGAGGAGGAAGAGGATTGTACGAGGTTACAAAGATAGTGAGGTATAGAGTACAGATTGAACTTGAAACTTAGGATTTTTGCGGCACAATGGTAGAGTTCCTACCTCTGAGCCAGGGGATTCACATTCAAGACCCATTTGCTCCAGAGGTGTGTAATAACATCTGACAGGTTGGTTAGAAGCTATTTTGAATTCAGAACCTTCGTACTCTGTGTGCCTCAAATCCATACTATAATCGAAAGTCTGTATCAACTGAATTTAGTCCCTTCTTTTATCCAACAAACATTTTGCTTTTCTTTCTTCACAGGAATATAGTAATTGTTGCCTGCTATACACTACTCTCTGAGAAGACTTAGCCAAGATCAAGAACTCTATAGATTTATTACAAATCAAACTTATATCCTAGCATTCCATAGTGCAGAAATAACTTATGTAACTAACTCTATTAAATAAACATTTTCTGAAATTACATTAAGTGATTTATAGTTGTTTTAAATTTCATTGCATTGCCAGATCATTGAGCTGTAAAATTATTATTCCCAGTCAGATGAGAGTTTTCCTTTTCTCTATTTGGCTTACACATTTCATAGGCCTATGGTGTTGGAATGCCATATTTTGCTAGTTATTTTAAGTTAACCAATGCAATCCTGTAACATAAATCTTGCCATCACAGAAGCTGGCTAATTTGATGTGCATTTCCAACATATTATTTCTTAAAGCCTGAAATTTTAGTGTGTATCATTTCAGTGTTTCCTATGTGTATTTTAGATTTATAGTATTTTCTATTTTTTCCTTTTTTAATGTAAATATGTGACAGCCAATCATATACCTTTCTTATGAAACAGAAATGACAGTTCTTCTTCCTCAAACAACAAACACTTCATCATGAAAGCAAAGCTTTTTTAAAGCTACCTGTTTTTCATTGGCTGACTTAAAAGTTTGTCTGAATTTAGCAAGCTTGGGAAACAAGACATTTGCTTTAAATATGCTATACTTTTTCCATTTCAGAAATATGCTTTCTTCATAAAAGTATCTTTATATACAAATATAGAGTCACTAAAGCAGTTTGGTTCTGTTCAGCAGCATATACAGAAACAAACAAACATTGGAGTTTGACTCTATCCAGTGAACAAATCCAAGGCATCTCTTACCTGTACAAGTCTATATTTACATACATTTGAAGCACTGGATAGGTCTGATAACTGAATAGAACCCCATTCAGCTTCAGTAGAAAGGCCTTAGACCTTTCCCTACTGTGCCATGGCGGCAATTTAGCCAACTTCTGTCATGGTAAGGTTTACATTATAGGATAGATGATGGTCTTTTATTACTGCGCCTTGGTGGCAGCTGTCCTGGGCTTTACTGCATCCTCAGCACATAGTCCTGGACTTTGGAATGTGCCAGTCTGAAACACTCGGTTGAGGTCAACTCCTTGTTGATATTTGTCTCAGTTTGTGTCCCACGGAACAGACAGTAGAGGACAGAGTCTTGCATTACGGAGCTGCTCAAGACAAACCTAAAAAAAAACCCACTGCATCTCTCTGCAGACTTCCTTTGCAAAGGCACATTCCTGAAGGAGGTGTGTGTCAGACTGTACCTCCCCGCAGCCACTTTTGAGAACAAAAAGGATCTAACAGGTAATGCCCTTCTCATCACCAGCCAAGCGATAACTTAGTGCTTGTTGGAAAGTTCTGGTAACGAGGTATTGTGCCAAATGACGTTGACAGTCTGCTCAGGGAGCAACCTGACAGGATCCTCTCTCCTTTTTCTGCAGAATCTTAAGAATACCACGTCCTGGAAGACTTGTGATCAAAGTTTTTCTTCACAAATTTCTCTATGAAACACAGGTAATATGGAACAGTTCAAATACCTGATTTGTTTTGCGGCAACGAAGTCAGTTCCACTCTTTGCAACACTGCAGACAGGGAGATACGCCGTATGTAGTGACACTTGGTGTTCGTGTACCGAAGGTCTTCACACAGCTTGATGCAGCCACACACAAAGGTGTCCATCAGGATGAGTGTAGTGTTAGGTAGGGTAGAGAGAGTAGAATAACTTTTACCTGTCATTTCTACCACATACAACTGATACAGTAAAAATGAGACAGCATTCCTCGAGTACCGAGGGTGCTACATGGACAGCACAAACTACACAATTGTACACGGCATAAAGTACATAAGAAGTGCAAAATACACAAGTTACAGTGTAACAGAAGAATGATGGATAGTAGACATTTTTATGGCAGCAATATGAAGGAATTTAAGATGGGAAAGAGTCCGAATATACTATGTTAAAGAGCCTAATGGCTCGACATAAGAAACTGTTGCACAGTCTGGCCGTGAGAGACCATATGCTCCAGTATTTTCTATAAGATGGTAGGAGGGAGAAGAGTTTGAGTGAGGGGTGTGTGGGGTCTTCCACAATGCTCTCAGCCTTTCGGATGCAGCATGTGGAGCAAATGTTTGTAATGGAGGGAAGAGAAACCCCAGTAATCTTCTCAGCTGTCCTCATTATCTGTTGTAGGGTCTTACAATCCGAGACGGTGCAGTTCCCAAATGAGGCAGTGATGTAGCAGTTCAGGGTACTCTCAATGAACCCTCTGTAGAATGTGGTGAGAATGAAGGGGTGGGAGGTGAGCTTTCCTCAGCCTATGCAGAAATTAGATATGCTGCTGGGCTTTCTTGGCTATGGAGATGGTATTGAGGGTCTAGGTGAGATTCTCCACCAGGTGTATGCCAAGAAATTTGGTGCTCTTCACAATCTCCACGGGGAAGCTGTCGATGTTCAGCAGAAAGTGGTCACTCCATGTCCTCCTGACGTCAACAACCATGTCTTTCAACTTGTCCAGGTTCAGAGACAGGTTGTTGGCTCTGCACCTCCTCTTTGTATGCTGATTCGTTATTCCTGCTGATAAGACTCATGACAGTTTATCATCAGCGAATTTGATGATGTTATTCGACCTGCGTATCACTGCACAGTTCTATGTCAGCAGGGTAAACGCTGTGGACTGAGTACACAGCCCTGGGGGTTCTCTGAGCTCAGTGTGATGGTGTTGGAAATGCTGTTCCTGATCCAGACTAACTGAGGTCTCCCGGTCAGGAAGTCCAGGATCCAGTTACAAAGGGAGGTTTTTAGTCCCAGCAGACTCAGTTTTCCAATGAAGTGCTGAGGAATGATAGTGTTAAATACAGAAATGAAGTCTATAAACAGTAGTCTGACATTGGTGTCCTTCTTCTCCAGGTGGATGAGGGCCATAAGACCATAAGACCATAAGACATAGGAGTGGAAGTAAGGCCATTCGGCCCATTGAGTCCACTCCGCCATTCAATCATGGCTGATGGCATTTCAACTCCACTTACCCATTCTCCCCACAGCCCTTAATTCCTGGTGATATCAAGAATCTATCAATCTCTGCCTTGAAGACATTTAGCGTCCTGGCCTCCACTGCATTCTGCGGCAATGAATTCCACAGGCCCACCACACCACGAAGAAATGTCTCCGCATTTCTGTTCTGAATTGACCCCCTCTAATTTTAAGGCTGTGTCCACGGGTCCTAGTCTCCTCGCCTAATGGAAAAAATTTCCTAGCGTTCACCCTTTCCAAGCCATGTATTATCTTGTAAGTTTCTATTAAATCTCCCCTTAATCTTCTAAACTCCAATGAATACAATCCCAGGATCCTCAGATGTTCCTCATATGTTAGACCAACCATTCCAGGGATCATCCGTGTGAATCTCCGCTGGACACGTTCCAGTGCCAGTATGTCCTTCCTGAGGTGTGGGGACCAAAACTGGACACATTACTCCAAATGGGGCCTAACCAGAGCTTTATAAAGTCTCAGTAGCACAACGGTGCTTTTATATTCCAACCCTCTTGAGGTAAGTGACAACATTGCATTCGCTTTCTTAATCACAGACTCAACCTGCATGTTTACCTTTAGAGAATCCTCGACTAGTACTCCCAGATCCCTTTGTACTTTGGCTTTACGAATTTTCTCACCGTTTAGAAAGTAGTCTATGCTTTTATTCTTTTTGCCAAAGTGCAAGACCTCACATTTGCTCAGGTTGAATTCCATCAGCCATTTCCTGGAACACTCTCCCAAACTGTCTAGATCCTTCTGTAGCCTCCCCACTTCCTCAGTACTACCTGCCTGTCCACCTAACTTTGTATCATCAGCAAACTTCGCTAGGATGCCCCCAGTCCCTTCTCAAGATCATTAATATATAATGCGAACAGCTGTGGCCCCAACACTGAACCCTGCAGGACACCACTTGTCACCGGCTACCATTCTGAAAAAGAACCTTTTATCCCAACTCTCTGCCTTCTGTCAGACAGCATCCTCAATCCATCCCAGTAGCTCACCTCGAACACCATGGGCCCTCACCTTGCTCAGCAGCCTCCCGTGTGGCACCTTATCAAAGGCCTTTTGGAAGTCTAGATAGACCACATCCACTGGGTTTCCCAGGTCTAACCTACTTGTCACCTCCAGATGGAGGGTGGAGGAAATGGCACCATCTGATGAGCAGTTGGGTCGATACGCGAACTGCAGGGTATCCAGTGAAGGGGGGTGCATTTGGGTTGATACGCGAACTGCAGGGTATCCAGTGAAGGGGGATGCAGTTGGGTCGATACGCTAACTGCAGAGTATCCAGTGAAAGGGGGTGCGGTTGGGTCGATATGCGAACTGCAGGGTATCCAGTGAAGGGGGCAGCAGGGTCTTAATACGTCTCATCACAAACCTCTCGAAGCGCTTCATCATGATGGGTGTAAGTGCAACAGGGCAGTAGTCGTTGAGACAGGATGTTGAAGACTTCTTCAAGGGACAATGGTAGCGGTCTAGAAGCATTTTGGAACTATGGCACAGCTCAGGGAGATGCTGAGGATGTCCGTGAGAACACCCGCTAGTATGTTTGAGTTTCTCTGACCACTCTGCTAGGTAAGTTCTTCCCCCCACCTCATCCAGTGTTTTATACATGGTGTCCCTGTGAACATCATGCATCTTAGACTCCAGATGAAGTGGAAGATGGTTCAGCTGATTGCAATGCTGCAGGTTCGGGAATGGGCCAGACCTGCGCCGCATACAAGAGGGAGTACCTCACTGATGACAGGGTTTTTAAGCACAATACAGAAGCAGTGCGCCCAAAAGCCCAGTTTCTGCCTCACCTTGAAAGCCATACTTAATTCACAAAAAAACTTTATATAGTCACAAACACAGTTTTGTTCTGTACAGCAGCATATCGACATTCCTATGCCTTTATTTTAATACACATATATAACTCCCAAAATGAAAGTTTATAGTTGGATTGGCTATGGAATCTGCGTAATCATCGGTAGACTTGTTTTGACTACTAGACTGTCATGCAAAAGTCATCAGATAAGTCTTCTTCCACCTACGTTAGCAACTTTTGCAGAATGAAAAAAAAGTAAACTTGTTTCATTCGTCGAATTAAACTTGCACGAGTCAGAAAATGCAAATTGGTGACTGAACGAGTGGGTGGAAGTCGCGAAAGTTCAGCCCTGCAAAAGTACAAACGTCTGCTTTTTCAGAAGGTTCAACAGTTGAGAGGCGTGTCAGTGTTGAAGGGTAGACTCGAGGCTACGGGAAATATTTGGTTTCTTCTCCACGCCGACTCGACAATTTGGAGGAATGTTTCGTCGGATGCAGTCATTTCCCACATCTCCCCAAAGTGACATAGGACATTTTAGAAACACAATATTAATGGAAAACAAAATGCCGCTGGACAGACATTATATGTCTCAGATACAGGCCAATTTAGCGATCAGTTTATTTGGCAACATTTTCTTAAGTTTCTTGTTCTAATTGTTATCTCAGTTTAAATGTTTTCCTACTTTTAAACAAGAAAGCATTGGAAAGAGAGTTTTGTTTGCTGTCCCCGCCTACCTACATTTTTTATTCAAATTAAGAATATGGCCGCTGAAACTAAAGTGTTAAAAACTTTAAACAATGAAAAGATAAACGAAAAGTGTTCGAAATAGTCTGGCGGCTTCTGCGAGAAAGAGTTAACCTTTTCAGTGGAATATGACTTTTTCAGAACACTTTTATTGAAAATAAAAACAACATAGGTTCAAGTACGCACGTGTTTCAACAGAGTTTAGCAGTACTTAATTAAAGGAAGATTGCCCGAAATGTAGTGTGGCATGCAACTAAAGTGAGCCGAGAAAACCAACCCAGGTTCAATATCTGGTCTAGCTAATCTCAGCTAGAGCAGTGATAGCATTACAATAATTTGTATTTATATAAAATGTTTACAATTGCAATACACTCAAGTTACTTTGTGCAAGAATAGGGAAAGTGGTCAACTGTTCCATTTAAATTGATTTTGACAAAGATTCTGAAAATTTGGTGAGTTGTGGTATAGCAAGAGTCTTCAGACTGGACTTCCATTACTCAGCTGTGATGCAATAGCGGAAGGATTAGACGAACTGCACAGCATTGCAGTACTAAAGTGAGGCACTGGCCTTTAAAGATTCAGTAACAAATAATTTGAAGTAAATCTGTGAAGTGTATGAGGAGCCAGTGAATATCGGTGAGAGTAATACGTAAACTGGACCCAGTGGAAATGAAAATGTAGCTCGTGGGATCCTGGATGAACCGAGTTTGTTCGGGGGAAGCTTTGATAAGTCAGCAAATAGTATTTTAAAGGCATTATAATTTTCAACATCTACAGGAAATGGAGAATACAGCCTTCATAATTTCATTCTTTATCACTATCCAATAACATGAGCTGGGATAAGTCCACAGAACACTTAGGTCATTGTCCAGACATCCACATGAGTTGGAACACTGTTTCCTCACTAACTTTGAGGGATGCAGTACTACCTTCAAGGCAAGCAAGGTAAAATATTTTGAAGTTTCCTTATTACGAACAGAGAGTAAGCACATAACAATATACCATATGGAAATATTGTTTTTTTGCATTTGATATTTGTCAAATATGAACACATTTGTTGTTATTGTATTTTTAATGAACTGAAGCAAAATTGTTTCATATTAACAGAGCTAACAAACTTAAAGCACAGAAGAGGACAATCCAGGCCATTGAAATGCTTTGAAAGCACAGATGGATTTAGTCTCAATGCTGTAAACATTTCATCAACTATTTGTCAAACTGCCTTATTAAAATTATTTATAGATTCAGCTTCCACCATTTTTATAGTTAGAGCATTCTGGATCTTGACCTCTGAGTGCATAGAAGATGTCTAAGAAAAATTTTCTCTACACTCAAGCCAATACGCCCTCTAGTTAATAAACCCTCTTTCTTGATCTCCTCTTTCAAAATCTCTTAAGATTGTGAAAATCTCATAACCTTTTCTGTTCCAAAGAGAACTATGCTAATGTTTTCAACCTCTCTCCTTAACTGAAATCCCTCATTCTTGATTAAATGCTGCTAAACCTCCTCTGTACACTTCAGAATATGGAGATTTCAGAATTTAAGCCTTTAACCTTTCACATTGTATAAAATGATGTCCAGATATACATAATACTACAGTTGAGGCCTTGCCAGTGATTTCTAAAATTTTAGAATGATAATAGGAACAAAAGTACAGCATTGATCCTCTTTCACCATTCAGTGAGATCATGACTGATCTGGGTATTTTGCCCCATATGATTTCTTTGGAGACTTAGAATGTAAAAGCAGAATCTTAAGCAACCCATATGTTTTATTAAACATTTTAGCAACTTACCCTGCTACCTTAAAGAATTTATGTATGCCCCTTTATACATTTCAAAATTGTGCCATTTTGCCTTTCTAAATTAGGCATCCTAAAGTGCAGCACTCCATATTTCTCCATATTAAATATCAATTTCCATGTTTTTGGCCAAATCATTATCTTAAAATCTACAGCTCATCTATTATATCTTCCCTACATTGCAATTGACTATATTATCAATTCCTTTTTGTTTGCTTTTTTTCCTGCAATATTTATCAGATATTTGTATTCTTATTCACTAAATGGGACTGTAAAAGAGGGCAAAAACTGGAAATAAAAAGCGATTATACTAAAATAGAAAACATGAATAATGATTGTCTTTTCCTTATTTCTAACAAATACAAATGTGCTTTTGTTTCTAAGCTTATTTCCCTCTGTTTTTCTTGGTTTCCTAGGCCACACAGGACCTATTCCAAGTGGGCAAGAGATCTTATTTAATACCATGCTGACATAGCTGTGTGGAGATCAACTGAAGAATATCCTTTCAATTCCCTTCCATGCAGAGAGCAGCCATGGCTGCATTTTCACCACAGATTGGTGAAATAACTCTACAAAGGTCAGAATCCTCAACACCCCTTTATTTACAGATACATGCACAGTACTTGATATTGGTCCAGCTTCCTTATAGCCAACTCTCAGAGTGAGCCAGAATGTGCCACTCCTGTTTACATCTGTAAGCCAGGCCTCTCTGATTGGACCAAGTTAACAGCCCCAATCAAGGAGCTCATATTTTGTGAGGTCCACCTAGCTGACTTCATTATAATCACTACAATTGGGAAATAGGAGCTGGGACTATTTTGGGGTCAGAAGTCTGCCTTCAGTGGGGAATTGATGAAAGTTCAGGTTTTCACAAAGATTGACCCTTAATTGATATGGAAACAGGTTTTCTGCCCATTTAGAATTAGTGGCAATAGGTCAGATAAAGTCTGAGATTGATTCCAACACCTTGCATCATCCAGGAATGTCCTGAGTGTGACAAATGCAAACACATCCTTACTGTGCAAAAGTCTTTCATTATACCAGAGAGAAACAATATATCATAAAAGAGACAAATACCTTGTTCTTCAGACAGAGTAGATCTTACTTCATTGATGCTACTTTGGATCTAATGCTGGAGGTCAGGAACAAGTCAAAGGCGGTGCTGTTCATAGAGGATAAAGTTAAAATTCACACAACATCAAGTTATAGTCCAACAGGTTTATTTGGAAGTACAAGCTTTCGGAGCACTGCTCCTTCGTCAGGTAGCTAGTGGGGCAGAATCATAGAACACAGAATTTATAATAGAAGATCAAAGTCTCATACAACTGATTCAAAGTTTGGAACAAACCTAGATTACTGTTAAGTATTTACTCACTTAGAATGGGGTTGCAGGTTTTGAGTGATTAATATGTAAATCTCAGAACCTCTTTCAAGTCACAGTCCCAAGAAAACTTAAGGTTTTATATAAAAAAAGGTGACATCTCAGCTCAGACAATGCATTAAAGATGTGAGGTTAGAGCCTGTCTCCATGGGGATGCAGATACATTCTATTTTGTTCAAAAAGCACACTATCTGTAGGCAGTAAGTCCACGTGACATTTTTAAAATTCCTACTTTGGAAATAGAACCAGTCTGACTCAAGGTTAGGAATACAAACAGTCTCTAACCCCACACCTTTAATGCATTGTCTGAGATGAGATGTCACCTTTTTTTATATAAAACCTTAAGTTTTCTCGGGACTGTGACTTGAAAGAGGTTCTGAGATTTACATATTTATCAGTTGAAACCAGGATTCCCATTCTAAGTGATTAAAGACTTAACAGCAATTGTTCAACATATCACATTAGTTGGATGACACTTTGATCTTTTACTATAAATTCTGTGTCCTATGATCCTACTCCACTAACTATCTGATGAAGGAGTAGCGCTCCAAAAGCTTGTACATCCAAATAAACCCATTGGACTATGACTTGATGTTCTGTGATCTCTGAGTAAGCTGGGCTCCTTTTTAATCAGCATCATCTTCTACTTTCTCCTTCTCCTCCTCTGTTACTTTCTCTGCCTGATAAACTGTCTCTTTCCAAGATCTCAATACTCTTAAGATGCACATCTCTGTGGAGGACCTTTTTATGGAGAACACAGCAGATTACTTCAATGAGATAGAACTCGGCACATCTGACTTAAAATCATAGCAAGTACTTGAGTCTTTTGCACTGAAACACTGACCTACCCCCCATTGCAGATGAGGAACATATATGTAGACCCTACTTTTCCTGGTATTTGTTTAGTTGTCCACACCATTCATGACGGATGTGGCAGGACTTTGGAGCTTAGTTCTAATCCATCATTTGAAATTGCATGCTGTTTTTTAGATTGGATTCTCTACAGTGTGGAAACAGGTCCTTTGGCCCACCAAGTCCACACCGACCCTCTGAAGAGTAACCCACCCAGACCCATTTCCCTCTGACTAATGTACCAATTTAGCATGGTCAATTCACCTAACCTACACATCTTTGGATTGTGGGAGGAAACTGGAACACCTGGAGGAAACCCACACAGACATGGGGAGAATGTGCAAACTCCACACAGACAGTCGCCCAGGGCTAGATTCGAACCTGGGACCCTGGTGCTGTGAGGCAGCAGTGCTAATCACTGAACCAGCGTGTTCATGCTGTACAGAATGCAATACTGTGTTATACTTTCATCGGGTTAATACTTTATTTTTATGTATGCCTGGTGTTGCACCTGGCATGTCCTTTTGATCTTTTAATTGAACTAGAGTTGATCCATTGGCTGATTAGTAATGGTAAAGTGAAGTGGCAGATTGTGACTGAATACCAATATGCTGCGAATGATGGCCCGTAGTTCTTTTGAATGTCTTAATTTTAAGCTGCTGGATCTGTGCTGAATCTATCTCATTTAGCTCTGTGGTTGTGGCACAAAATATGATGGAATGGCTCTTCTTATCATTGGATTTAAAACACTAATTCTGTTTTCTCTCTACGATACTGCCAGATCTGCTGAATTTCTTTGGTACTTGCTATTTTTATTTCAGATTTTCAACATCTGTATTATTTTGCTTTTATTTCTTTGCCTAGTTTGGCTGAATGCCATAAGACTTTGTGGGGTCTAAAATAATATTGAAGACCCCAGGACAATAGGTTATGGTCTTTACTATTAAATTTTAAAATAGTGATGGTAAATAAATAAAATTATCTGATGAGGAAAAAGTGTGCTCCCCAATCCACTACTGCAATCAGAGACTGCACTGGGGTCCTTACATATGATGCCAAAAGGATTAATGAGGCTTTTCAGAGTTTTTATTCTTAATTGTATCGGTCTGAAGTTTGTGAGTACAGGTGGGCTAAAATGGAGGCCTTTTTTAAGAACCTGGACCTCCCAGGGGTAACTTTGGAACAGGCCTCTCTCCTTAATGCCCCCTTGACAGTTCAGGAAATACAGGAGACAGCTAGGCAACTTCAGAGTGGGAAAGCGCCTGGCCCTGATGGTCTCCTGGGTGAATTTTAGAAGGCGTTTATAGGGATTCTGTCAGGGCCGATGTTGGAGATATACAATCACTCCTATATGCGTGAATGCTTACCAACATCTTTGAGAGAAGCTAATATTTCCTTAATTCTTAAGAAGGGGAAGGTTCCTGAGGATTGTGCCTCATACAGGCCCATCTCTCGATTAAATTCAGATTTCAAGATTCGTCTAAGATCTTGGCATTGAGATTGGAAAAGGTGTTGCCCCACATTGTTGAAGAGGAGCAGACAGGTTTTATAAGGGGCCGTAGGTCTTCTAATAATATTAGCAGGTTGCTGAATATGGTCCAAGCTTGTCAGTAACGATCGATTCAGGGGTTGGTGATTTCCTTAGATGCAGAGAAAGCATTTGACTGGGTCGTATGGTCATATCTTTTTTATGTCTCAGATCGGTTTGGGTTGGGTTGGGTCTTATATCACCAGCCTCTGGCCGTGGTTATCACCAACAGGGTGGTCTGGAAACTTTAGTTTTGGCAGGGGTAGTCGTCAAGGCTGCCCCCTTTCACCATTATTGTTTATGATGACAATAGAACTGCTGGCAGAGGCTATTCGTCAGAACATCCACATAACTGCTCCAGAAGTGAGATCAAGGGTATACAAGATTACACTGTAAGCAGATGATATCCTGCTGTTTTTATTGAACCCAATGATCTCTATACCCCATCTGATACAATGTATTAATTCATTTGGAGCTCTTTCAGGATATAAGATCAACTTTGCAAAGTCGGAGGCTATGCCATTGGGGGACCTTAAAAAAGTGCCAGAGGTTGAAGGTGGTTTAAGTTGTCATGGGCAGGGTTCCAATAACTAGGCATTTTTATTACCCCCAAGTTTGATCGGTTATTTTGGACTAACTTTGCTCACTTGCTCGACAATATTAGGCAGAATCTCCAGAGATGGGAGACTCTTCCAATTTCATGGTTGGGTCGAATATCTCTCATTAAGATGAATGTTCTTCCTCGTTTACTTTATCCCATGCTTACGCTCCCTATAATGTTTCCCAGGTAACGCTGCGGAAACCTATGGGTTGGTTTGGTTCCTTTGTCTGGTATCGTGGGCAGCCCCTCATCAAACTTACTAAATTGCAGTTGCCTCGAGGAGGAGGAGTTGATTTCCCAGGCATCAGGAGGTATCAATTGAGTTCCCTGTTGTCCTTTGTCTGCTGTTGGGTAGGTAACGATTCTGGCTCGATATGGCTGGATATCGAGGCCTCCCAGACAAAGTGCCCTCTTATTAACCCGTTGTTCATGGATAAGGTGAGGGCAGTTATGGACCAATGCCGGAACTCCATTGTTATTAGTACAGCCAAGGCATGGAGGGCAATGCGTCAGAGTGAGGATTGTTTATCCAAGACTTCACCACTTATGCCTACAGTTGATATGCCAGGGTTCCGACAGGGGTGATGCACTCAGGGTTCAAACTATGGGCAGTGAGATGTGTTTCCAGTTTGGGAGACTTGTTTGAGGGGAGGTTATGATGTCTTTCGAGCAACTGAGTCGCAAATACGGGTTGCCCAGCAGAGACTTTTTCCGTATTTTTCAGGTTAGGGATTTCATCCAGAAAAAGACTACGTTTGTACTAAAAGCCCGATACAGAGAAGTTGTTGCTACGTTCCACAAGCACCCTTTCAGTTAGTGCCTTTTATTGCCTTCTGGGTGGCAGGGCTTGGCAGGATATGTGAGGTCTGGGAGCAAGTGCTTAAAGTGGAGATCTTCTGAAACATGGGAGAGCATATGGCAGAATGCGTGAAAGATCTCAGTCTGTAATAGAACGTGCGCTATGCAGTTAAAAGTTCTGCACAGTGTTCACCTAGCAGACTGTCTGGTGAAGTTTAAAAAAGGGGCATCTTTAATGTGCCCCAAATGTAAAATAAGTGTAGGTTTCTGGACATGTAATTGTTTCTGGACATGCTACAGGCTCCATGTTTATTGGAGCGCTGTGGCGGGAGAGATAGGGAGGGTATTGATGACTGAAGTTAAAGTAGGCCCGATATCTCTCCTCTTAGGTCTATTGAATTTAGCATCTTTAGAAGGGCATGGGAAGAGACTATTTAATATTCTTGGATACTGTGCATGGAAGAATATTCTGATGAATTGGGTATCTGAGAACCACTGGACTTGTTGGGATGATAGAAATTAATTATGGAGCACATTCGCTTGGAATGTTTTACAAACATGGTGCACCTCACAACAGACCATTTTTATAAGACATGCAGGCTGATTTGAATTATTTGGATCTAAATTTGTCAGCTTTCTTAACTAGGGCGTTTGTTTAACCAGGATGGTTAGGTTTGTTGAGCCCTGGGCCCTGAAGGGGGTCTCTTGAGTTAATTGGGGTTCTTTTGCTTGGGAGCTTTGCGCCGAGCATAACTATTTTTGTGTTTTTTGTGTTTTCTTTTGCTTTTCTTTTTTTTGATCTATTAATCGCTTATTTATTGGTGTTGTTTTGCATAGTGTTAGGTTTTGTTTTGTATTATAGAGTAGGTTAGTAGTTAGTACACAGTAGTTGTATTGTAATCTGTGTTTTTTCTCTTTATTATACTGGTATTTGTTATTGGTTGTATTTTTAATAACTTTATATTTTCATAAAGTCAAAAAATGTTTTTACAAAAAAAACCAGAAAAGTCAACTTAAGTGAACAGTATTAGAAAATTAAAACTAATTAAGAAAGCAAGTGTACTAAAACTGCACATGAAAGCTCCTGGATACCTTTGTGCTCCAGATGAAACACATTTGCATTAGGTGTTTGAAGTTCAAGCAGCTTCAGATCAGAGTTTATGAACTGGAAGTTGAACTACAGACACTGTAACACATCATGGAGGTGGGTGGCTATCAAGGTTCCTTGTAGGCAGTCTCACCATGTAGAGTAGGGTCTTTTGATTTGGAAAGTGGTCGGGGCAGGAGGATAACACTGTAAGTGAGGGAACTCATATATCAGGAGTGTCAGCCTCTGTATTAAAATCTGTATGAAATTTTTTCAGACTGTTTAGATGACAGTGAGGCTGCAGCATGATCATGCAAAAAGCTATTGAAGTGGGGTGAGCAACAAGGAATTTAGTAATGATAGTAGTTGTATATGATGGTATAATGAGGCGGATTGAAACTGTTCTCTACAGCACTGAATTAGAATTCAGGTAATTGAGTTGCCTACACAGTGTCAGGATTTAGAATATTGGCTCAAAGGAGGATCCAGTATCCCTGACAAATGATATGGCTAGAACTAGGAAAGAGGTTCTGCATAGAGAGAGAGAGAGAGATGAGAAGCTAAGCAGTCAATTAAAAAGCAGAACCTCTAAGGTTATGTCTGGATTATAATCTGAGTCATGTGGAAATTGGCATAGAATCTGTAAAATTAGAGAGGTGAATATGTGGCTCAAATACTTGTGGAGCGAAGTGGATTCCTGTTCGTGGTACCTAGGGATAGTGAGGGCTGAGATAGTGTAGGCTGTACCATTGGGATGATGTATACCTGAACCATGCTGGAACCAGTGTTCTTGCAAGCTGTGATATAGGACGCTGTCCTGCATTACAAGATTAATTCAATGTAGAAGTAAGGATAAATACAACTCTATCTGTAGGAATTACCCCAAACTTCCAGTTGCTGGCCATTTCAATAAACTATCTTGCTCTCAAGTTCACATATATGTTCTATGGCTGTTACAATGTTTCAGCAAAGCACAATGTAAGCTTAAGGAACAACACCTCATTTTTCACTTAATCACTTTATAGTCTCTGAGACTTACTGTATTCCACAATTTCAGAGCCTGACCACATGACCTCTGTCCTTTTATTTAACCTATCTGTACCCCTAACCCCCCAGGCTTGTTTATATCTTGTTTATTTTGCTCTCACCTAAAAGGACCAATTTTCACCTTTACACGCCTTAATTTACATCCATTTTACATCTCTATTTCTCTTTTCTCTCCAGTTAGCAACCCCTTTGTCTTTTGCACTGGGTCTCCATGCCATCTGTCTCCTAGCTCCTCTAAATGTCAGAAGTATAAAATCACCATTTTTCAACTCCTTCCAGCTCTGAAGAAGTCACATTGTCCTTGAAATGTTAACTCTCTTTCTCTACATAGATGATTCCAGACTGCTAAGTTTCTCCAGCATTTTTTTGGCATGTTATAAAAGTAAGGGTGTTATGTTTCAGTTATGTAGGGTATCGGTGAGAACAGATTTTTAAAAAATTGTTTGCAGTTTTGGTCTTCCAGCAATTAATGATAGCTTCACAGTCATCATTATTGAGAGTGTAGCTTTCAGTTCCAGATATTTTATTACTTTAATATTTAAATTTCACCAACTACCATGGTGAAATTTGAACACAGCCTTGTTGATTAATAGTCCAGTGACGTTATAAACACACCGCTGTGTTCTTGATTCATGTTCCATTACTCACAACCTTTAAATATGTCTGACTTAAATTAGACCTCTGGAATTTGGGCAATTTCATATTTGGCATAATTTTCAATCTTTGTAGAACTTCTTTAATTTTTAGCAGTTGATTATCATGCTGACATCTGCAACAAGGATACTGTCTTTAGTTCAATATTTATCTGACAATATTCCTCCTCCATACAGCCACTTCAACAAAATTATAATAGGGCAAGGTCGCTTGGATTATATAACAACTTTTTAAAGTTATGCCATCAACGTCAGGGGGAAAATCACCACTGATCAGACACACAAGATGAAATTTTTGTAGCAAGGGAGTGTGGAGAATTAAACTTTGGGAGTTAAACATCATCTGCCAACTTTCATGTTTCATTGGGTGGGTTTGAAGGTGAGGAGGGAACTCTTGTTCAGCCATTTATTAAATCATCAGGCAAAGGAGATGGACACAAAGATCCAGCTCCACATAGTCAAGGGTCAATGCAAATGTTAGCTTTGTATACATAGATGTGAGGTGTATGGAGAGTGTAATGAGGGTATTTTCAAGTTGTTGCTTTGAGTTCTTTGCGGAAAAAATGCTGTGAGAGTCCAAGTGAAGCTTGGTACAAGTAATTGTTTTGCGTTTCCCCTGTTCAGATTGTTAGAAGTCCAATGTACTTTGTAGTGTGTTTACAATGGAGGACCACACTTTTGCTGATTTTCATGGTCACTTCCAGCCACTTTGGTTTGGAGAACTGATCTTCTGCATGTCCTCCGGAAAGAACATCTCATTGATCTCACAGCAGAACATCTAAGAGTGAGAGGCCAGGAATAAGCCTCACCAGGTTTCACTTCCATTGCTTCGAAATCTCATGTGCAGTTGAGCCATTGTAACCTTTGCATTGATACCTTTAATTATAAATCCTTCTTTTGTCAGATTTAACACAATCCTACCCATTTCATCCTGATCAATTGGAACATTTGAAAGTGGGCTGTTAATAACCCACTGGAGTTTCTGAATTTTTAATGGCCCTGTATTTTGGCAAGACCTAAGTTGACAAAATACCATCCTTAAATAATGTGGTTAGAAAAACAAGTTAAGCAAGCACAATGGCGAGTGCTATTATCTAACTTCCTACTTTTTAGCATGTGTACTATTGCAGTAGCACTTCTGGAGGTCCATCACCTGAGGTCTGCCCAAAACTTGTTGGTCTTCCAGATCAAGGAGTTGACCTTGACCAAGTGTTGCAGTCTGGCACATTCCAAGGCCCATACTGTGTTCTGAGAGATGCACTGGGGAAAGACCAACATCTAAGGTCTTTTTCTGAAGTCAAGTAGGGGTCTGTTCAGTTATTGGACCACCCCCCAGTGCTTCAAATATATGTAAATATAGTCTTATACAAGTAACAAATGCCTTTGAGATATTTAAGTCCAACTCCAATATTTGTTTTTTCATATGCTACAGTACAGAACTGAACTACCTTACGGTGGCACGGTGGCTCAGTGATTAGCACTGCTGCCTCACAGCACCAGGGTCCCAGGTTCGATTCCAGCCTCGGGCGGTTGTCTGTGTGGAGTTTGCACATTATCCCGTGTCTGTGTGGGTTTCCTCCGGGTGCTCCAGTTTTCTCCCACAGTCCAAAGATGCACAGGTCAGGTGAATTGGCCATGTTAAGTTGCCCATAGTGTTAGGAGCATTAGTCAGAGGGAAATGGGTTTGGGTAGGTTACTCTTTGGAGGGTCGGTGTGGACTGGTTGTGCCAAACGGCCTGTTTCCACACTTAAGGTAATCTAATCTAATCTAAAACTTTAGAGACGATGTAGGGATAGAAAGATATTTTTTGAAAAAAGTATAATTTTGAATAAACTAAAAGCTTGCTGGATACAAAGGCTGTGGAGTTCAGCGGGCAATGCAAAATTATACACCATGATCTCTACAGCCATTTTTGGGGCTGTCAAATTTAATCCTTAATGTGTGCTTATGTGTCGTTCAAATTTTCCATGCTCTTCACAAGAGGATAACGCAAACAGTGTAAGTGGAATAACAGTCAGGATTATTTTTTAAAAACCGAATTAATTTTTCAGATTTTTCAGAGTTCTTCAATTTTCATACTACTGTGATATGTCTCTGGGCCTGGAGTTTTGTGCAGACATCAGAATCTTCACGGGATGGCAGAGTGGCTCAGTGGTTAGCACTGCTGCCTCACAATGCCAGGGACCCGGGTTCGATTCCAGCCTCGGGTGACTGTCTGTGTGGAGTTTGCACATTCTCCCCATGTCTGCATGGGTTTCCTCACACAATCCAAAGATGTGCAGGTGAGGTGAATTGGCCATACTGATAATATTGTGTTCAGGGATGTGTAGGTTAGGTACATTAGTCGGGGTAAACATAGGATAATAAGGTAGGAGAATGGGTCTGGGTGGGTTACACTTCAGAGGGTTGATGTGGATTTGTTGGGCCAAAGGGCCTAGTTCCCCACTGTAGGGATTATATGACTCTGATTGTCAGAACCAAATATGGATCCCAGCCACACAATTAACAGTAGTGTGAACAGCAGAGCAGTCTTCCCACCTCTTAATTGGTTGTTTATGTATTTTACAGCCTCATAAGGACAATGGGTGAGCTCCCAATGGAATAAACCCAATTAGAGTCATGGTCATAGAGATGTCACAGCATGGAAACAGACCTTTCAGTCCAACTCATTAATGCTGACCAGATATCCTAAATAAATCTCATCCCATTTGCCAGCATTAGCTTATTTCACTCCAAACCATTCCTATTCATATACCCATCCACAGGCCTTTTAAATCTTGTAATTGTACCAGCCTCCACTATCTCCTCTGGCAGATCATTCCATACATGCAACACCCTCTGTGTGAAAAAGTTGCCCCTTAGGTCCGTTTTAAATCTTTCCCCTCTCACCTTAAACCTATGTCCTTTAGTTTTGGATTCCTTGTCTGTTTGCCCTATCCATGCCCCTCATGATTTTATAAACCTCTATAAAGTTCACCCCCAGCATCCAAAACTCCAGGGAAAATAGCCCCAGCCTATTTAGCCTCTCCCTTTAGCACAAAATCTCCAACTCTGGCAACATCTTGGTAAATCTTTTCTAAGCCCTTCCAAATTTCACAACATCCTTAATGTAACTGGGATCCAGAATTGAGTACAGTGTCCTGTACAGCCACAGCAGGACCTCCCAATTCTTATACTCAATGTATTGGCCAACAAAGGCAAGTATACTAAATGTCTTCTTAACTATCCTATCTACTGTACTTGTGACTCCACTTTCAAGGATCTACAAACCTGTACTCCAAGGTGTCTTTGTTCAACAATATTTCCCAGGACTTTACCATTAAGTGTATAGGTCCTGCCCTGATTTGCCTCCCAAAATGCAGCACCTCACATTTGCCTAAATTAAACTCCATCCACCACTCCTCAGACCATTGGCCCATTTGGCCCATCTGATCAAGATCCCATTGTAATCTGAGGTAACCATCTTCACTGTCCAGTACAGCTCCAATTTTGATATCATCTCCAAACTTACCAACCGTACCTCCTATGTTTGCATCAAAACCATTTATATAAATGAAAAGAATTGGACCCAGCACCAATCCTTGTGGCACACTTCTGGTCACAGGCCTCCAGTTTGAAAAGCATTCCTCCTATCTTTGAGCTAGTTCTCCCTGTATTCTGTGATCTAATCTTGGCTAACTAATCTACCATGAGGAACCTTATTGAAAGCCTTGCTAACGTCCATGTAGATCAAGTCCACTGCTCTGCCATCATCAATTCTCTTCGTTACTTCTTCAAAAAACCCAAATTAGTGAGAAACGATTTCCCAAACACAAAGCGATGTTGACGATACCTAATCAGTCATTGCCTTTCCAAATACAGAGGAACCTAGATTATCAGAACGAGATGGGTGGGCACTATTTCATTCAGATAATTGATTATTCTGTTAATTGATTCAATGCCTCCCCTCTGGGGCTCAGAGTTTTCTGAAGTTTTCTTTTTCCTCGCTCTGCCTGCCTTGCGCCCTCTCTTTGTCTCAGAGTTTGTTTCTGAGCAGACTCATACTTGCGTGTAAGGGATCTGCCCCCCTCCTACATCAGTTCAATGGGATTGACACAGTGACCACTTGCTAAGTCCACTCCCCATTCAGGAGATTAGGCAGCAGCACACAGCGCATGAGCCCCGCGCCCCCCACAACACCATCCAACCCTGCCCCCCATCCGCCCCCAACTCTGTCCAAACCTACCATCTGTGCACCCAGCTTGCCCTGTCTGCCCCCCCAACCACGTACAACCCCGCCCTGTCTGCTTCCTCCATCCACCCCAACCCTGTC
Organism: Hemiscyllium ocellatum; assembly: GCF_020745735.1. Taxonomy (NCBI): domain Eukaryota; kingdom Metazoa; phylum Chordata; class Chondrichthyes; order Orectolobiformes; family Hemiscylliidae; genus Hemiscyllium; species Hemiscyllium ocellatum. The sequence goes on along the minus strand of NC_083437.1, from coordinate 31,273,876 downwards.
AAACCCCACCCCTATCTGTCTCCTCCCACCATCCGCCCTCCAATCCTGTCTGCCCCCCCAACTCTGTCTAAACCCGCCCTCCCGTCTGCCCCACCCCCCAACCTCCGTCCAGACCTGCTCCCCATCTGTCCCCTCCCACCTTCCATCACCCTGTCCACGCTGTACCCCCCCCCCCCCCCACCCTCTCTGGGGCAGCCAGACTGAACACCAGTTGTAAGACTGCTGCTGTCTTTGGGGAAGTGAGTCTCAAAATAGCGCAGCCACACACACAACTTTTTATTGCAACTTTTTGACCAGTTCCACCTTTACCCTGTACAGGACAATGTTGGAGAGATTATCTGGGGAAGGGGAGTTTAGAGTATACCCCTGTGTAGAACTTCAAGCAAAGTGTGAGGAGAGAAAGGATAGGTGGTCAATAATTTGAAACATTTCCTGATGCAGGGCTTTTGCCCAAACACTGATTTTCCTGCTCCTCGGATGCTGCCTGACCTGCTGTGCTTTGCCAGCACCACTCTAATCTTGACTCTAATCTCCAGCATATGCAGTACCCACCTCCGCCCAATTTGGAGACAGTGCCTGGGCTCCCATTGATGACTAGGACTGTTCTGTACAGCATTTCAGTAAGAAGAGTTCATTTTTAATTAGTATAAACAAAAAGCGCGATCAGTGTTGGAAACACCTCTTAGATGTAACGTTTCTGTTGGAACCTTGAGATATTCTTTGGATAATCTGAAATTCGAATAATTGAGGTTCCTCTGTACATGTGAATCTGGTCCCTCAGGATTGCCTCCAACAACATACCCACCATCGATGTCAGGCTCACCAGTTTATAGTTCCCTGGCTTTTCTTTACCACCTTTCTTAAATAGTGGCATCACGTTAGCCAACCTTCAGTCTCCCAGCACCTCACCTGTGGCTATCGATGATACAAATATCTCAGCAAGAGTTGAAAAACTAGTAGCTCAGGACCCTGCATAACCCAATAGGAGGGCTGAAAGCAGCTTGGGCAGGTTGAGGTCTCCAAGGGCTCTTCAACATGGTGGCACCTTTGTTGGCTGCATTGAGTTCTGCTGAAGATTGTAGGGATATTGGATAGAGGGGAAACCTTTTTTCAGTTTTATTCACAGTTTGCACTGCAGAACCTTTCAGATTGTCTCCACCTCAGACACAGGAGAGGGAGAACATATTCCAAAGATAATAACATACTGCTGCCAGTTCAAAATAGCTCCAAGGCAGCTTTTGACTAATTGGCTGACCACCTCCATGGAGGTACACACACACACACACATACACGCATGCAAGCATACACATACATGATGCGTCCAGGAAAAGCCATAATATTTTTGTTTTAAAAGGATATTGAATTGGTTGTGGTTACCAGGTTTCTAAGGACAGTAACTTATTGTTAAACTATTAAACTTTGTCAGAACACCTCACAGCTAAAGTTAAAACTTCCATTAAAATATATCCAAACTGGAAAGAAGAATGAAAAGTAAAACTTGCTCGAGGTAGAATAACTTTCTATGTGCATTTACCGTCTGCTTTTCTTTAGATATTTGAATTATGTAAGATTGTACCCATGAAAGCTGCAGAAAACATACGTTGAAGGAAACACAAGGACCCTGCTAATGTCATCTGTTTTCAAATGAAATTTAGTAAAGTAGGCAATGACAACTCCTTTCGGTCAATATATGGTACTGACCATGTTCATTTAGATGTCTGAAGATTGGCAATCCTCCTGATGTAAGAAATTTCCACAAGGAGGTGAGTGTGGACAATAAATAAAAAATAGCCTCGGTAAAAATGGTGAATCCCTTCTTGTTATTTTGATTTAGACTTCAGATGTTCCTTCTTTGCATTATGGAATTTCTCCATAAAATGGAAGATGATAATTACAATAAAAGCATTTATGGTCAGTATTTGACAGTCAAGTTGTGTTGTGTGAACTGAATGAATTCAGAAAAGAAATTTTTTTTGGCCTCAAGGTCAATTTTATCATAAATGCACCTCAGTTGCAAAGAGAAAATGAAAATTTTGGCAGTGAGATGAGTCATAAAGAAACTGCTTACTAAAGATAAAAATAACCTCCCACAAAGCTCTATTAAACAGGATATGTACATTCATTACATATATTTATAAGCTAGTGATTTGATTAGATTATATTACCTTTATACAAATAAATGGGAACAATTGAGTTACAAACATGTTCCTCATAGAGGAATTGAGCTATTGTCTTAAGACAAGAAAATGCTTGTTAAAAGTATACTCTCTTACAAATGTATTTTTTGAAATTATGTTTTACCTCCATATTTCTTCATTACAAGCATTAGGTTTGACTAAGTCTGCTTCCATTTGCTTTAGTTAGTCCCTGAGTAGTCTTTGTTCATTGTAAGCTGAGACAATGAATGTTGGAGACTATTTGACGCTGGGAGCATTCTAGCTCAGTGAAGTTCAATTCTCACGTGATAAGTATACACCTGGTCCTTACAATATAGATTGTTAGTCAATAATAGAATGCCATTACTAACTGTACCATTTAAACCAATGCCCTGCCTTTGCAGTGATCATGGGACCACCATGATTTATGTCGTGCACTGCATTTACCTTCTGAGTCATCAAAGAAACATTTATAGTATTTACTGGCTTTAACTTGAAACAGGAAGGGGCAGAATATTGGGATGCTCCCCTGAAGATTGTTTGACCAACTCATAAGAGAGATTACATGATGTCCATTACTGTGTTTTAAGTAGGGTGAATTCTAGGGATGTTCTTTATGTTGATATTAAATAAAGATAGGATCACTCAGTTGTCATGCCCCGAAATGATTAAACAGACTCGTGTCACTCACCATCAACTCTCGAATGAGTACTTAGGTGAAGTATTGCAGAATAACAGATGGTTGTGGAAAACAAGGAACCTGTATCCACAATAGGAGGGCCAGACAATTAGTGAGGGAAAAAGTAATTATATATGGTCATCAAAACAATCAGATGCAAAGGTAGATTTGGAGACTATCTGTCTGATAGTGTTGTTTACATTATTAAAGGAGATTTTCTGCAATTCTGTTATATCACACATTAACTTGAGCTATCTATACCGTCAACCGGAGATGTGGGAAATCCAGTATTTTACCCAAAAGAGGTGAAACCGGAAGGAGTCACACTGAGCTTTTTGGTTCACTTTCTATCGATCAACTCAAAAATGATCATGATGCAGAGGTGCATGCTAATGATCAACTCACTTTCTCAATCCAATTGACTTAATGTGACAGATAGTTTTTAAAATATAAATGTTCTGAATTAATATTGACCTGAAGTATATGCAGAAAATAGTTTAGTTTATGCTGGGACTAACTTGGATTCTGAATTTGGCTGGGTTTACTCTCAGTATTGGAAGCTAGTATTAGGCAGATGTCCATCCTCTTTAAGCTTTGAGTGCCAAAACAAACAATTTATAATTCTTCCCTTGTTCCAGTGTTGCATCACTTTTAAATCAGTTGTAACCTGGGAATGGACATTAATAAGTTTTCCCTACAGTGACATCATTAAGTTCCACACCAATGATATCATGAATGGGGTAATTCTTTACAAATTGTCTGTTGCAATGCAGCCTCTGACCAGTAATTTTGAAATACAGGACTAAGTGGCACCAGTGGGTTTAGAGATATTTTTATCTAAAATATTTAAGACTGGGGGCAAGTTGGGTGAATACATTTCCCTTTTTAACACTGAATTACACCATATATAAAGACTGAATATTAGTGATCAACTAGAGGTGGATAACATCTGAAACTGACATGTTTAATGATAGATTACATGATGAGCACATACACTTCCAAAGACAGGCATCCTTTTAAACTGTCTTTCTTCACATCAACATTTTATGCCAGTTATTACTACTGCATTTTTACTTCAATGCTCATTTTTGACAATATAATTCATATGCTATTTTTGATACTTCCTTTATCTATACATCAGCCAGTTTGTACTTCCAGATTGGAACTAACAACTACCATGTAACTGCATCACGTACAGCAAATTCAACAGTAATTCACTGAACAGCCTTCCATAACAGTATCTCAAATGTTGTTTTCTTGTATGCCTTTAATGTTGTTCTCCCTCAGATTTCTCATCTTTTTCCTTTTCTCCTGAGTTGTTTTGAGAAAGATTCTAGTCGTAAGAAGATATTAAATAGGAGCCTTTTGACACATTGGATCTACCACACCATTCAGCAAAAACATGGCCTTAACTCCTCTTTCAGGCCGTCTCCTGAGAATTCTCAACTCTCCAACCGAACATAGAACAATACAGCACAGTATTTGGCCCTCGATATTGTACCGACCTATGGAACCAATCTGAAGTCCATCTATCCTGCACTATTCCATTTTCATCCATCTTTCTATCCAATGACCATTTAAATGCCCTTAATGTTGGCAAGTCTACTACTATTGCAGGTAGTGCGTTCCTACTACTCTCTGAGTAGAGAAACTATCTCTGACATCTGTCCTATATCTATCACCCCTCAATTTAAAGCTGTGTCCTCTCATGCTAGTCATCACTATCCGAGGAAAAAGGCTGTCATTGTCCACCCTATCTAAGCCTCTGATTAGCTTGTATGTCTCCATTAAGTCACCTCTCAACCTTCTTCTCGTTAATGAAAACAGCCTCAAGTCCCTCAGCCTTTCATCATAAGACCTTCTCTCCATACCAGGCAACATCCTAGTAAATTTCCTCTGAACCCTCTCCAAAGCTTCCACATCCTTCCCATAATGCAGTGACCAGAACTGTATGCAATACTCCAAGTGCAGCAGCGCCAGAGTTTTGTACAGCTGCAGCATGACCTTGTGGCTCCAAAACTCAATCTCTCTGCCAATAAAAGCTAATACGCCATATGCCTTCTTAACAATCCTGTCAACGTGGATGGTAACTTTCAGGGATCTATGTACACGAACACCGAGATCTCTCTGCTCATCTACACTATCAAGAATCTTACAATTAATCCAGTATTCTTTATTCCTGTTGCTCCTTCAAAGTGGATCACTTCATACTTTTCTGCATTAAACCTCTTAGCCCAGCTCTGCAGCCTATCTATGTCCCTCTGTAGCCTGCAACATCCTTCAGCACTATCCATAACTCCACCAACCTTAGTGTCATCTGCAAATTTAGTAACCCATCTTTCTACACCCGCACCGAGGTCATTTATAAAAGTGACTAACAGCACTAGTCCCAAAATAGATCCTTGTGGTACACCACTAGTAACCGAACTCCAGGATGAATATTTCCCATCAACCACCACCCTCTGTCTTCTTTCAGCTAGCCAACTTCTGATCCAAATTGCTAAATTACCCTAATCCCATGCCTCTGTATTTTGTGCAATAGCCCACTGTAAGGTACCTTATCAAACGCTTTACTGAAATCCATGTACACCACACCAACTGCTTTACCCTCATCTACCTGTTTGGTCACCATCTCAAAGAACTCAATAAGGTTTGTGAGGCACAACCTACCCTTCACAAAACAGTGTTGACTATCCCTAATCAACTTCTTCTTCTCTAGCTGATTATAAATCTTATTTGTTATAACCTTTTCCAACATTTTACCTACAACCGAAGTAAGACTCACTGGTCTATATATACCAGGGTTGTCTCTCCTCCCCTTCTTGATCAAGAAAACAACATTTGCTATCCTCCAGTCTTCTGGCACTCTTCCTGTAGATAGTGACAACATAAAGTTCAAAGCCAAAGGCTCTGCAATTTCCTCCTTGGCTTCCCAGAGAATACTGGGATAAATCCCATCTGGCCTAGGGGACTGACCTATTTTCATACATTCCAGAATTGCTAACACTCCTCCTTGTGAACGTCAACCCCGTCTAATCTAGTAGCCTGTATCTCAGTATTCTCCTCGACAACATCTTCTTTTTCCAATGTGAATATTTACGAAAAGTATTCATTTTGCGCTTCCCCATCTCCTCAGACTCCATGCACAACTTCCCACTGCTATCCTTGATTGGCCCTAATCTTTCTCTAGTCATTCTTTTATTCCTGGTATATCTATAGAAAACCAATATTTCAAAGAGCTATCATCTCGTTTCCAAATATTTTCAGCGATCTAGCCTCCACAACTCTCTGGAGTACAAAATTCTGTGCAGTCACTACCCTCTATGAGACAAAATTCTTTCACATCTCATTTTTAATTAACTGTCCCCTAATTCTGTAACTATGGCCACTCGTTCAAGACTCCCTACCCATGGAAAAATTTTCTCAAGCCTCCTCATGTTTCAATAAGATCATCCCTCACACTTCTAAACTCTAATAAATAAAGGTCTAACCTGTTTAGTCATTCTTGATAAGTCAAACTCTCATCCAGGAAACAGTCCAGTGCGACTCTTTTCAACTGCCTCAAGTGCTAGTACATCTTTTCTTAAATATGGGGAGAAAGAATGTACACAGTACTTCAAATTCGGCCTCAACAAAAGCTGTGCTTTTGTAACAAGAATTCTCTATTTTTAACTCCAATCTCTAAGCAGTGAAGACCAAAATTACATTTGCCTTCTTAACTATTTGATGCACGTTTTCTTTTGTGTTTCATGCGCAAGAATACCCAGATCTACCTATGCTGCATTTTTTGAGGGTTTTTCTCCATTTAAATAATATGTTGCCTTTTGATTCTTCCTACCAAAGTGCATGATCTCACACTCTCCTGTGTTAAGCTCCACCTGCCATGCATTTGCCTACTCATTCTTTTTCTCATTCAGCCTTCTTGTACTTTATTGATGGCTATTGTTGTTTCACATTTGAGACCATACAGTGTTTGGGAAAATCGTAAACATGAGATTTGCAGAGGAAGCCATGAGGAAGAATATGGTTAAGAAAAAGAAGGAAGCACATGTCAGGTATAGACAGGAGAGATTAAGTGAATCCTTAGAAGAGTATAAAGGAGGTAGGAGTTTACTTAAGAGGGAAATCAGGAGGGCAAAAATGGGACATGAGATAGCTTTGGAAAATAGAGTTATGAAGAATCCAAAGGGTTTTTACAAATACGTTCAGGATAAAAGGGTAACTAGGGAGAGAATAGGGCCCCTCAAAGATCAGCAAAGGTGGCCTTTGTGAGGAGCCGCAGCAGATGGGGGAGATACTAAACGTGTAAGATATGGAAGATATAGAATGTTTGGAATTAGATGATGACATCTTGAAAAATGTCCATTTTACAGAGGAGAAAGAGCTGGATGTCTTGAAACGCAAAAAAGTAGATAAATCTCCAGGTCCTGATTAGGTGTACCCTAGAGTTTTGTGATTACTGGGCCGCTTGCTGAGATTTTTTTTAGATTACTTTAGATTACTTACACTGTGGAAACAGGCCCTTCGGCCCAACAAGTCCACACCGACCCGCCGAAGCGCAACCCACCCATACCCCTACATTTACCCCTTACCTAACACTACGGGCAATTTAGCATGGCCAATTCACCTGACCCGCACATCTTTTGGACTGTGGGAGGAAACCGGAGCACCCGGAGGAAACCCACGCAGACACGGGGAGAACGTGCAAACTCCACACAGTCAGTCGCCTGAGTCAGGAATTGAACCCGGGTCTCAGGCGCTGTGAGGCAGCAGTGCTAACCACTGTGCCACCGTGCCGCCCACTACCACCGTGCCGCCCACTATTGTATCATCAATAGTCACAGGTGAGGTGCCACAAGACTGGAGGTTGGCTATCATGGAACCACTATTTAAGAAAGGTGGTAAGGACAAACCAGGGAACTATAGACTGGTGAGCCTGATGTCGGTGGTGGGCAAGTTGTTGGAGGGAATCCTGAGGGACAGGATGTACATGTATTTGGAAAGGCAAGGACTGCTTAGGGATAGTCAACATGGCTTTGTGCGTGGGAAGTCATGTCTCACAAACCTAATTGAGTTTTTTGAAGAAGTAATGAAGAGGATTGATGAGGGCAGAGCAGTAGACATGATCTACATGAACCTGAGTAAGGTGTTCGACAAGGTTCCCCAAGGGAGACTGGTTAGCAAGGTTAGCTCTCATGGAATACATGGAGAGCTAGCCATTTGGATACAGAACTGGTTCAAGGATAGAAGACAGAGGATGGTAGTGGAGGGCTGTTTTTCAGACTGGAGGCCTGTGATTAGTGAAGTGCCACAAGGATTGGTGCTGGGTCCACTACTTTTCGTCATTTATATAAATGATTTGGACATGAGCGTAAAAGGTACAGTTAGTAAGTTTGTAAATGAGACCAAAATTGGAGGTGTAGTGGACAGCGAAGAAGGTTGGATCTTGATCAGATGGGCTAATGTGCTGAGGGGTGGCAGATGGACTTTAATTTAGATAAATGTGAGGGGCTGCATTTTGGGAAAGCAAATCTTAGCAGCACTTATACACTTAATGGTAAGGTCCTGGAGTGTGTTGCTGAACAAAGAGACCTTGGAGTGTAGGTTCCTAGCTCCTTGAAAGTGGAGTCGCAGGTAGTTAGGATAGCGAGGAAGGCATTTGATATGCTTTCCTTTATTGGTCAGAGTATTGAGTACAGGACATTGGTTCGGCCACTTTTGGAATATTCCGTGCAGCTCTGGTCTCCTTCCTATTGGAAGGATGTTGTGAAACTTGAAAGGGTTCAGAAAAGATTTACAAGGGTGTTGCCATGATTGGAGGATTTGAGCTAGAGGGAGAGGTTGAATAGGCTGGGCCTGTTTTCCCTGGAGCATTGGAGGCTGAGGGGTGGCATTATAGAAGTTTATAAAATCGTGAGGGGCATGGATAGGATAAATGGACAAAGTCTTTTTCCTGAGTGGGAGAGTCCAGAACCAGTGGGCATAGGTTTAGGGTGAGAGGGGAAAGATATAAAAGAGACCTAAGGGGCAACATTTTCACGCAGAGGGTGATGCGTGTATGGAATGAGTTGCCAAAGGAACTGGTGGAGGCTCAAAAATTTAAAAGGCATCTGGATGGGTATATGAATAGGAAGGGTTTGGAGGGATATGGACCAGGTGCTGGCAGGTGGGACTAGATTGGTTTGGGATATCTGGTCGGCATGGACGGGTTGGACTGAATGGTTTGTTTCTGTGCAGTACATCTCTCTGATTCTATGACTGTAATTCATGGAATGTATTTAGAACGGTTTCCTAGAATAATATGTTGTGGATCCAATCAGGATTCAGGCTATTTTGGATCTGGTGATGTGTAATAAAGCAAGTTTAATAAATGATTTTAGAGTAAAAGATCCCCTTTGATCATAATATGTGATCATAATATGGCAGAATTTAACATTCAATTTGAGATGGGGCAACTTGGGTTATATACAAATGCGCTCAGCTTAAATAAGGGTAATTATGAACAAATGAGGGCAAAACTGACTGGAATGGATTGTGAAAGAAATTTAGTCACAAAGACAGTTGAAGAACAATGGCAAACATTTAAGCAAATAGTTCATGACTCACTACAAAGACATATTCCAGTAAGGAAGAACGATTCTAGGAAGGGGATAAGCCAGCCATATTTAACTAGGGAAGTTAAGGATAACTTCAAATTGAAAGAAAAATTATAGGTTTTGGCAAGTATGGGTGGGAAACAAGGGGATTGAGGAAGTTTTAAAATCCAACAAATAACACCAAAAAAAGGAAGAAAATAAACTTTGACAGTAAACCGATGAGTGGTATCAAGACAAATATCAGGAGCTTTTTAAATATATAAAAATGAAAAGAGAAGCCAAAATGAACAGAGGCACCTTAAGAAATGAGGCTGGGAAATAATAATGGGGAACCAAGAAATGGCAGAGGAGTTGAATAAATACCTTGCATCAGTCTTCACAATAGAAGATACTAATGGAGTTTCAAAATTACAAAATATTCAAAGGGCGAAAAGAGGAGAGCAAATAACGATCAGTGCTAGGGAAAGCAAAGGGCTTAAAAACTGATTAGTCGATTAGACCCAATGGGTTGCATCTTATGATATTAATGGAAGTAACTGCAAAGATAATGGATGCACTAGTAGTAATCTTCAAGGAATCCTTGGATTCTGGAGTCTCAGAGGATGGAAAACTGCCAATGTAATAACTTTATTTAAAAAGGGAAGGAGATTATAAAAACTGGTGACAATAGGCCAGTTAGCTTAACGTCTTGATTGGAAAAATATTAGAGTCTCTTGTAAAGGATGTAATAGCAGAGCATTTGGAAATACATAATACAACTAAGCAGTCTCATCATGGCTTCATGAAGGGGAAATCATGCCTGACAAATTTACTTGAATTCTTTGAGGAGGTAACATGCAGAATAGATAAAGGGGAAGCAGTAGATGTAAATATTTGGATTTTACAAATAAAGATACCACACATTAGGTTATTTAATAAGATAACAGCTCATGGTGTTGGGGGTACTATATTAAGATGGATAGGGGATTGGCTAACTAACAGAATATAAACAGTTAGGAAAGGTGGAAGGATGGCAGACTGTAACTTCTAGTGTGCCACAGAGATCACTGCTGGGATCACAATTATTTACAGTCTATATTAATGACTTCATTGAGAAAAATGAATATACTGTAGCCAAGCTTGGGGTGGCAAGTGGTGAGGATGATACAAAGAGTGGATTAGATAGATAGGTTAACTGAGTGGGCAAAAACTTGATAGATGGAATATAATGTGGAAAATGTGGGGTTATGTACATTGGCATGAAGAACAGAGGAGCAGAATATTCAAATGGAGAGAAACATTGCAGGAAGCTACAGAACAGAAGAATTTGGAAATGTTTGGCCATGAATCACAAAATGTTAGTATTTAAATTAATTGGGTAATACGGAAGGATAAGTAAGTTTTGGCCTTTAATTCAAAGGAAATTGGTTATAAAGGTAGGGAGGTTTTGCTGAAACTATACAAGACACTAATCAGAACACAGTTGAAATATTTTGAACTGATTTGGACCTCTTATCTGGCACTGGAAGCAGACCAGAGAAAGTTAATTAGGCATAGAGTATCTTAGGAGGAGAGGTTAAGTAGGTTGTGCCTGTACACATTAGAATTTATAAAAATGAGAGGTAACCTTATCCAGGTTCATAGGGGATTTGGCAGGATATTTGTGAAAATGTTGCTTCCCCTTGTGAAGAGTCTAGGACTAGAGGGCATTATCTCAGAAAAAGGGGTTACATATTTAAGACAGAGATGAGAAATTTCTTCTTTCAGAGAGAGTGATCTGTGGAATTATTTATTGCAAAGCTGTTGAGGCTGGATCATTAAATATATTCAAGGCTGACATAGACAGATTTTTAATCAGTAAGGGAAGCAAGGGTTATGGGAATTGATTAATTGATTGATTTATTGTCATATGTACTGAAGTACAGTGAAAAGCTTTGTTTACAGTAAGCAAGGATGTACAGATCAAGGATTGTAAAAAATTCTTAGACAGAGGCGCACAGGTTACATTGCACAGGGCAGGCAAGTGGATTTGAGGATTATCAGATCATCCATTGTCTCATTGGATGATGCAACAGACTCGATGGCCTGAATGACTTCTGTACCTTCATTTAATGTTCTCATCATTCTATCACACTCATCATAGAATTCTTTCCTCATTCAGTGTTTTGCACATTGCTTCTTTAGAAGGAATTCTGGATAAAAGTGGAAAATGAAGTCACACACCCCTCAACAGCTCCCAAATCTTTTAAAATCAATTATACTGCTTTCACCAATCTTGTCAATGACAAAACTTTCAGGAAGATAAGTCCTGGTTTACATTCTCTTGTATGATTCAGCAAACCTAAGCCTGATAATTTTGCTATAGTTCTAACAGAGTTGAAGTGATATAGTCCATACTGTGGTTCAGTCCTGTATTCTGCTGGAAGGTATGGCTCTGTCACACCTGCAACACATCTATCAAGTCAGCAATGTTGTTGAACTCAAAAATCTAGGTTATAACTCAAATAATGTATTCTTAATGTTGTAAGCACTGTAGAGGGTTAATTCAATTTACAGTACGCCAAGGGGCAGCATGGTGGCTCAGTGGTTGGCACTGCTGCCTCACAGCACCAGGGACCCAGATTTGATTCCAGCCTTGGGCAACTGTCTGTGTGGAGTTTGCACATTCTCCCTGTGTCCACGTGTGTTTCCTTCGGATGCTCCAGTTTCCTTCCACAGTCCAAAGATGTGCAGTTTAGGTGAATTGGCCAAGCTAAATTGCCTATAGTATTCAGGAATGTGTAGGTTAGGTGCATTTATCAGGTGTAAATGTAGAGTAATAGGGTTGGGGAATTGGTCTAGGTGGATTACTCTTCGGAGGGTCAGTGTGGACGTGTTGGGCCAAATGGCCTGTTTCCACACTGTAGGGATTCTGCGATTTATATGAAGACAAAAAGGAAGATCATGTAAAAAGTAACAGAAATGATTCAAAATTAAAAAATACATTTTTTTTACTGCCTCAGTTTAAAAAATGTTGGTCTATACATTATCATGTCTTTTCATTTTCTTGGAAGTTTTTCATTTAAATGTGACATTCAAATTCAACATTAAATAAAACTTTTGACTGAAATACAGTAATTGCTTTGACAATCATACAAATTTTGTAACATTTATACATGTCTTGGCAACTTGAACATGTATATTCAGATTATAAAAAGAGTAAAATTCAAATGGTGACCATCACTTAAATTCTATTTCACATACGTTTACTTTCTAATATATTTGATATGATTTAGATGACATTTTTGCGAAATTGATATGACTGAACCTCTATCCATTCTCATTTGAAGAATGTTAAGTTATAAATACAGGCCAAGGAGATAAAGTAAAGATATTGTGTCAATATGTTTATTAATCAGTTATTCAATTGAACGATGATTTTCTTCCTCACCAAAGCAACATAACAACTGTAATGATTGTAACAGGGTCAGCCAGCTGGATCTCATAGAATATGAGTTCTCTAATTGTGGTCCAATCAGGGAGCCCTGGCTGACATATAAAAAAAATGTTAGATATTCTGACACTCTCAGAGTTGGCTCTGAGGGAGCTGGATCAGTGTCAAAGACTTTCCATGTTTAACGAGATACCAGCCTCTATGGATTTATTTCAGTGGTGACCACAGTAAAACATGCTCTGAAGAAATTTGCTTGCAAGAGTCGTCTTTGAGTTGGGGTAAGCATTTCTGGCATCATGCCATTATTTGGGAAACTTGGCTCATTTGATCCTGCCATCAAAGACTAGACCCAGAGTGTGGAAAGAATACGTTACTTTTCTGCACAAAAGACATTGAGGCAGATGAAAAACAACGAGTAATTCTCCTGACAGCTTGTGGTTTTGCAGCTTTTTCAATTATGAAGAGCCTAACTTTCCCTGATGCACCAGATACTAAAACCTTTCAAGAGTTGACAGATTTACTTAAGGAATATTATGACCCAAGCCTCTTCTAATTCTGAGATGCTATCATTTTTATTTGGCATTTCACAAACCAGAGAAATGCAAATCCGTATTTTTGACTAGGGTAAGATGACTGGCAGAGACATGTGATTTTGGTTTAACCATTAAGAAGATGCTGAGAGAGTGTTTGGTATGTAGGATTAATGATATGACCATACAAAAGCATCTAATAACTGAACCCCAACCGGACTTCAAACAGGTGCTGCAATGTGATGGCACAGTGGCTAGCACTGCTGCCTTACAGTGTGATGGAACCGGGTTTGACTCCACCCTCGGGCAACTGCCTGTGTGAAGTTTGCAGATTCTGCTTGTGTCTATGTGGGTTTCAGTTTCCCCCATAGTCCAAAGATGTGCAAATTAGGTAGATTGGCCATGCTAAGTTGGCAGTACTTTTCAAGGATGTGCAGGCTAGATGGATTAGCTATGGGAAATGCAGGTTTTCAAGGATAGGGTAGGGGGCTGAATCTGGGTGGGATGCTCTTTAGTATGTTGATGTGGACTCGATGGGCCGTATGGCCTGTTTCCACACTGTAAGGATTCTAAACAAAACTGACTTTATCATTAGAAAATACTGCAAATGGAGCATATGAGTTGCAGGCTATTCTGACGAAAGTGGCCACTCTCACCAGTCTGATTGAGTTTAGGGAACACCACTTTTCGTCATTTATGTAAATGATTTGGATGTGAGCATAAGACGCATAGCTAGTAAGTTTGCAGATGACACCAAAATTGGAGGTGTAGTGGACAGCGAAGAAGATTACCTCAGGTTACAACAGGATCTTGATCAGATGGGCCAATGTGCTGAGAAGTGGCAAGTGGATTTTAGATAAATGCGAGGTGCTGCATTTTGGGAAAGTAAATCTTAGCAGGACTTACACACTTAATGGTAAGGTCCTAGGGAGTGTTGCTGAACAAAGAAGCCTTGGAGTGCAGGTTCATAGCTCCTTGAAAGTGGAGTCGCAGGGAAATAGGATAGTGGAGTCGCAGGGAAATAGGATAGTGAAGAAGGCGTTTGGTTTGCTTTCCTTTATTGGTCAGAGTATTGAGTACAGGAGTTGGGAGGTCGTGTTGCGGCTGTACAGGACATTGGTTAGGCCACTTTTGGAATGTTGCGTGCAGTTTTCGTCTCCTTCCTATTGGAAGGACTTGAAAGGGTTCAGAAAAGATTTACAAGGATGTTGCCAGGGTTGGAAGATTTGAGCTAGATGGAGAGGTTGAATAGGCTGGTGCTGTTTTTTCCTGGAGTGGCCGAGGCTAAGGGGTGACCTTATAGAGGTTTATAGAATGAAGAGAGGCATGGATAGGATAAATAGACAAAGTCTCTTCCCTGGGTGTGGGAGTCCAGAACCAGAAGGCATAGGTTTAGGGTGAGAGGGGAAAGATATAAAAGAGACCTAAGGGGCAATATTTTCACGTAGAGGGTGATACGTGTATGGAATGAGCTGCCAGAGGAAGTAGTGGAGGCTGGTACAATTGCAACATTTAAAAGGCATCTGGATGGGTATATGAATAGGAAGGGTTTGGAAGGATATGGGCCAGGTGCTGGCAGGTGGGACTAGATTGGGTTGAGATATCTGGTCAGCATGGACAGGTTGGACTGAAGGGTCTGTTTCTGTGCTGTACATCTCTATGTCTCTATGACTTTGTGACCACTTAAGCGAAAGCCATTGCATAGACTCACTCATGACATTTCCTGAACAGAAGGACTCTGGTTCACAGCAAAACCCCAAATAAAGCCAAGCCCCATAGATTTATACACTACTGTAAAGGCCCTTTGACGGACATAACTACCACTAAAAGTGCACTAATTCCAATTTCCTGCACTTGTCTCATATCCTTTAAAGTTATATTTTAAGCACTCATCCAATTATTTTTAAAAAGTTGTAAGTTTTCCAGCCTCCAGTACCTTCCCAGACAGTGCATTTCAGATTCCCACCACCTGCTGAATGAAAAGTGTTTTTTTTCCCCAAGTCCCCTCTGAATCTCCTGTCCTTAAGCCCTCTCGTGATTGATCCCTCAACCAAGAGGAGCAGCTGTTCTTTATTCACTCTGTCCATTCCTCTCAATCATGTTCCCCCTCAGTCTTCTTTGTTCTAAAGAAAATATGTCGTCTCCAAGCCTATGTCGTCTCTCTTTCTAGCTCAATTTCCCATTCCCAGGCAACATCTTGGTGAAACTCCTTTGTGCTTCCTCAAGTGCTATCACATTATTCCTATAGTGAGGTGACCAGAACTGCACACAGTAATCCCTGCAACCAGTTCATGGATATCTTCAGGCAAACATGGTTATGAGACAATTCAACCCAGGAATACTGATAGCCACATTGCAGCAGATATATGGCAGGGCCATGAAATACAGCTGCCAAAATATTAATAGGGAGAGTCAGCAGAGAGTTGAGAAGCACAGGATCCTGGCAACCATGGTCCCTTGTGATGGTGAATATTGACAAGCAATCTTATAGACCACGGGTCCTGCGAGTACCTGCAAATATCTGAGAAGCAATGCTGGAAGCAGCCTAACATTTCACAGGATGTGGTAACTCCCATATGTGTGCTGCTTATGAAGACCTGTGTCCAAGAATACTGGGAAGTAATGCAATGCTGGTAGCATTAAAAGTGACAGCAGCATTGAACAACTTTACCAGTGACTCTTTCCAGGGTTCCACTGGGAACATGTATGAAATATACTAGATTGCCACCCAATAATGCATCTCTGAGGTGAAAGAAGTCATCTTCAGAAGAGCAATTGATTTTATATGAGACCTAGGCTGTCTGAGGAGTGGGACTGCTGCAATTGGAGGATTCTCACAAGTACAAGGATTTTTTTTTGTGTATTCACTTGTGGAACATGGGCATCGCTTGTTGGTCAGCATTTATTGTCAATTCCTAGCTTCCCTTGATCTAAATGGCTTGCTAGGCCATATCAAAGAGCAGTTGAGTGTCAGCTACATTGCTGTGGATCTGGAGTCACGTGTAGGCCTGACAAGGTGGGAAAAGCAGATTTCCTTCCCTGAGGGACATAAGTCAGGGGGATGGGCTTTTGTAGCAATAGTCATCAGTAGATTCCTACTTCCAGATTGACTGCATGCATGTGGTGCTGACAACTCATTGGGATCATCCCACTCCATTCTTTTTCAGAAAAAGGTTCAATTTTATGAATGTGCAGCTAGCAAGTGACCGTAGAAAATTCACAGGTGCTGCAAGTCATAGAGTCATAGAGATGTACACCACAGAACAGACCATTCGATCCAGCATGCCCATGCCGACCAGATATCCTAAACTAATTTAGTCCCATTTGCTAGCATTTGGCCCATATCCCACTAAACTCTTTCTATTCATGCACATATCCAGATGGTTTTTAAATTTTGTAATTGTACCAGCCTCCACTACTTTCTCTGGTAGCTCATTCCATAAACGCACCACCCTCTGCATGAAAAAGTTATCCCTTAGGTCCCTTTTAAATCATTCCCCTCTCACCTTAATCCTATGCTTTCCCCCACCCTGGGTAAAAGGCCTTGGTATTCACCCTATGCATGCCCCTCATGATTTTATAAACCTTCATAAGGTCACCCCTCAGCCGCCGGTGCTCCAGGGAAAATAACCCCAGTCTATTCAGCCTCTCCCTATAACTCAAACCCTCCAACCCTGGCACCATCCTTGTAAATCTTTTCTGAACCATTTGAAGTTTCACAACATCTTTCCTATAGCAGGGAGACCAAAACTGCATGCAATATTCCAAAAGTGACCCAACTAATTGACCAGTACAGCTGCAACGTGACCTCCCAACTCCTATACTCAATGCAGTGACTGATAAAGGCAAGCATAACAAGCATTTGTGGGCAGCCCGGTAGCACAGTGGTTAGCACTGCTGCCTCACAGTGCCAGAGACCCGGGTTCAGTTCCTGCCTCAGGTGACCGACTGTGTGGGGTTTGCACGTTCTCCTCGTGTCTGCGTGGGTTTCCTCCGGGTGCTCCGGTTTCCTCCCTCAGTCCAAAGATGTGCAGGTTAGGTGAATTAGCCATGCTAAATTGCCCATAGGATTAGGTGAAGGGGTAAATGTAAGGGAATGGGTCTGGATGGGTTGCGTTTCAGTGGGTTGGTGTGGACTTGTTGGGCCGAAGGGCCAGTTTCCACACTAAGTAATCTAATCTAATACCAAACGCTTTCTTCACTATCCTATTGACCTGCGTCTGTACTATCAAGGAACTATGAACCTGCACTCCAAGGTCTCTTTATTCCGCAACACTCCCTCGGACCTTAGCACTAAGTGCTTAAGTCCTGCCCTGATTTGCCTTTCCAAAATGCAGCATTTCACATTTATCTTATCTAAACTCCATCTGCCACTCCTCGGCCCATCCGCCATCTGATCAATATTCCGTTATACTCTGAGGTAACCTTCTCACTGTCCACTACACCTCCAATTTTGGTGTCATCTGAAACTTAGTAACCACACCTCCTATGTTCACATCCAAATCATTTATAGAAATTATGAAAAGCAGTGAACTCAACGCTAACACTTATGGCACACTACTGGTCACAAGACTCTAGTCTGAAAAGCAACCCTCCAATACCACCTTCTGTTTTCTACCTTTGAGTCAGTTTTCTATCCAAATTGACAGTTCTCCCTGTATTCCATGTGATCAAATCTTGCTAACCAGTCTACCATGAGGAACCTTGTTGAATGCCTTACTGAAGTCCATATAGACCATGTCTACCACTCTCTCCTCATCAATCCTCTTCATTACTTCTTCAAAAAACTCAAGTTAGCAGGGCATGATTTCCCATGCACAAAGCCATGTTGACTATCCTTAATCAGTGCTTGTCTTTCCAAAACCATGTAAATCCTGTCCCACAGGATTTCCTCCAACAACTTGTTCATCACCGATGTCAGATTCACCAGTCATAGTTTCCTGTCTTTTCCTTACCACCTTTCTTAAATAGTGGCACCATGTTAGTCAACCGCTCGTCTTCTGGCACCTCACCTGTGGCTATCGATGACACAAATATCTCAACAAGGGGTCCACAATCGCTTCCCTAGTTTCTTAAGAGTTCTAAGGTACATCTGATCAGGTCCCAAGGATGTATCCACCTTTACATTCTTTCAGCTTCCCCTGTAATATGGCTCTATCTAACTGACTCTCACTGACAGTGGATACCCACAGATAGTTGATGACACCAATGCGAAATCTGCAAAGCATTGCTGTCCACGTCTCAAAAAGGTTGATGATACAGCCAATGGCAGGATTGCCAAAGATTTATTCTGCTATATGGATCACTCAGGTGGGGAGCACTTCAGTACTTGTTGGAGTGTCTAGGATAATTATAGTTTTCTGTACCCTGCACCATCTTACTCAGCAAAAGGGTGGTGACTTTGCAGAGGAGGAGATGGAGTCAGACATCAACTCCCATGAGGATAAAGGGGAAGACTGTGTGCTATGGATGATACAGATGCAGCAAGTAGAGCAATCATGATTCACCACAAACAGACTCAATACAATTTCAGTGCCACCCAATTCCTGGCTGAGATGCCTTTACATCTCTGCTACACTGTCAGTTATAATTTTCTGTTAGCTTTGGAGCTGGGGTTCCCAAGTGTTCACTGACATTTTTGTTTAATTTCATTGCTCTTATGGTGGCGGTATTAATGTTTGCATTTTCATTTTAAAACTGTTAATTTTGTGATCCTTTGTTTGGGCCAAATTGAAATGAACCACAAGCACCTTGCTGATCATTGTGGAATCAGCAGAAACACAACACACTATACACTATTGACTTTTGGTCTTTTTAAGGAAAAGACCAGCAGGCCCTTGGTACAAAAAAGCCCATATGCTCTCAACATTTGAAGCATTGTGCACTCGTAATATGGTGGGGATGTGTTCATGTCTCACTGTCACATTCTCCAAATAGAGGTAGTGCCTTGCAGAGAACTCTATCCTGCAGTTACCAGCAAGACATGTAATGATTTAGTTGCAGATACTGCTCATACACCAACATCAGAGGAATTATTATTGGAGACCACTACCTGATCAGTTGGCATTTGTATTCCGAGGCTAAAACTTTACAATTGATCCCCAAGGCTCAATCATACATGCTGATATACTCAGAGATGCCACTACTGACAATGTGACAAAGTAAATGGTATATCCTTAGGCCTACATCATTCAAGACTGATTAGGAATAAAGTGCAACATCCTTAAATGCATCCAACCACTGCAGCAACCAATAACATAACAGAAATAAAATATACACAGTAAAAGTGAAATTAAATACTGATACAGCAATTAGACATCTTGAAGCCTTTGTGCCTTAATATTTTCTTAATTTATGTTTTTCCATTACGTAACTTTTGCATTATCAGCATGGTAAATCATCAATGCAAGATAATCTATTGCAGCTTGTGGTGATAGTAGAAACTGAATGAAAACATGTATTGATCTATACTAAAACTTGCAGAGACTGAGAGCCTGTCCATCTTTGACTCTTTTCATTGCAAACAGTGAAGGGCAAAATATTTCAACCTCAGCTTGTTCTTTTGCAATCACTTCAGACAGTGTCAGTATTTTTATACATTAACTGTGGCGGTTGGAGAAATCAGGTTGTTTGGTGAACATTCCAGTTGATGAGGTGCTCAATAATACGTGCTATGCCTAGGTGAAGCCCTGATAAGCAAAACTGATCAGTTGCTTGAAATGACTATTGTGGTTGTCCGGTGGTAGTCTGAGGCCGAGAGGGCTCTAGCTTGCTGAGAATCTCCTTCACAGGTGCAGAAACATCTTTCTGTACCTGACCTGCTAGAGGTGATGAGGAAACTCAGAGGAAAGATAAAATAGCAGGCACCTCTAATTCTGAGATGCTATCAGTTTTACTCGGCAGTTCAATAACGAAGGAAATATGTGTCGGGATTTTTGATGAGGTTAGCAGGAAAAAGATTTCATCAGTGTAAAGAGTATAATTTAAAAATTGTAGACGAGAAAAGTTTGGTTACAATCCTGAAATGTTTATTTGAAGCTGAGAAAGTCTAAACTCAGTTGCATGAAGACTCCAGGAAGAGATGAACAGATTCTCAATTGAATTGATCTGAAGGCAGGGTTAATTTAAGCTCCAAATAAATGTAAATATTGTAAAGGAATGTTTTTTGGATTATTAAGATTGTATTTTACATAGGTTTTCTTTAATCTTTAAATTTGTGCTGTATGTAAATTATTCTCTTTATTCTACATAATTTTTTTTTCTGTAATAAACTTCTGTTTTATTGTCAAACCTGAATCTGCAGCACTGCGTTGTTTATGTTTTGGTGAAAAACTTCCTCATTTAAACCAAAAAAAATTATTAATTCAGATTTCAATCTGGGATCTGACTTGTCCATTTGTAACATCAGCTAGCATCAAAACGGAGGACAGTACAACAAGTAGCTAATAAAGCATATTGTGCAGCATTAATACTGGCATCATCAATAAGATTACAGGAGCAACATGATCATGCCGATCTTGATTAGACACCTCCTTGAACACAGTTTGTGTACCTTTTACAGCCCTGGGTGCCAAATTTTAGGAAAGATGAGAATGGATTGGAGACAGATTCATGAGAATGGTCCCAGGGATGAGAATCTTCAGTTACGAAGGGAGAAATTGGGATTGTTTTTATGGAAGAGATGGACATAAGAAGAAGTATTCAAAATCATGAAAGGGCTGGATAGCATAGATAGTGGGTGAGAAACTGTTCCCTCTTATAAAAGGTTAAAAAATAGCCACAAATAAAAAGTAATTTGCAAAAGGATTAAAATGCGTGGGTTCAAATGAGACATTCAAAAAGGCATTAGATGATTATTTAAATATAAACAATATTCAGGATTATGGAAAAAAGGCAGGAGAATGGCACTAAATTCTAATGTTCATACAGAGAGCCAGTGATCCTCCCGACCTCCTTCTACATTGTAAGAATTCTGGGGATCTGTACTCATGTTGTTCCAACTGCTACAGTTGGTTCCTCTGCTTCTCTTCATCTCTTATGGAGAAAAGTTTAAACTATGTATATTGCTCCCGTGCTATGGAGAAGGCAAGTGCTGCTGTAGGTGGATGAAATGTAAGACAGTTGGTGATCACTTGTCAAGGCATGGAAATGTTCTCTGAAAAGAGGTTCAGTGAGCAGCAGCTGCCTAAATGAAGAGTTAAAGAGACATGTAATTCCCTGCATTCTTATATAATTATCTTCCGGACAGTTCCAAGTGAGTTCCCTGCTTGTATCCAAATCTATCCTTTTAAGCCCAGGAGAATGTGCAATTGTATCAGATTCCCAACAGATGTCGATTTTAGGGGATCTAACTCCCAAATACTGGCCCCCCAGAAATTCCCTCCAATTTCTTACAAGTCAATGACCTGTCAATGAAAACTGTATGAAAGAAATTAATGTATTAAAGCTGATCATCTCAAACTGTAGTCATTGTAACAAGATCAGGCAGATGGACCTCATACAATATGAGTTCTCTGACTGTGGCTGTTAACCTGTTACAATTAGGGAACCCTGGCTGACAGACATAAACAAGAGTGTCAGGCGTTCTGCTCATTCTGAAAGCTGGCTCTGAGAATTAGGGTATGCGTTTTTGGCATTATGCTGTTATTTAGGAAGCTTTACTTGTTTTATCATGCCATTAAAGACTGGGTCCAGTATGTGGAAAGAATGCTTTAGGTTTTTGCGGCAAATGACATTAGATAAAAAGTGATGAGTAATTCTCCTGACAGCTTGTGGATCTGTACCTTTTTTGGTTATTAGGAGCCTAACTTTCGCTGAGGCACCGAATACTAAAACCTTTCAAGAGCTGATGAATTCGGTTAAGGAATGTTATGAACCTAAGCCTCCTCTAATTCTGAGATGCTATCAGTTTTACTCGGCAGTTCAATAATGAAGGAAATATGTGTCGGGATTTTTGATGAGGTTAACACAACTGGCAGAGACTTTGGTTTAACCCTGAACTGGATGCTGAGAGACCATTTGGTATGTGGGAGTATTGATGTAACTATGCATGAGCACCTACTAACTGACACTACAACTGGCTTTTTCATTAGAAAATGTGACAAGCGGAGCATATGAGTTACAGGATATGATGGAAGTGGACAGCCTCACCAGGCTGACTGAGCTTGGGGAACACCATTTCAGTGAAGGCAATTGCATAGACTCACACAGGACATATCCTGAACAGATGACTTGTAGGTCGGCCCACAGCAAAACCCTAAAACACAGTCAAGCCTTGACCAAACAATTCACATTTTCTTCAGGATTCAGGCCGGCAAGCCTGGATTGTAGTGGCTGCCAGTATGTAAACTCGAGACAATAAAAGAGTCCCACTAGAACTGAATTGAGTAAGAAAACTTATATGCCGGTATCCAGGACAGAGCATACTCTGGAAAGCCCAGCTACATTGGAACAGTTAAATTATTTAGCAGCATCCAATCAGAACCAGTCAAAATAAATGTTGGGTTACATGGTCACTGGTTCTGATGGAAGTTGACACCAGGATGACTGTATCGGTGATTGCAGAACTAGTCTTCAACTAAATTCACTCTGGGCTCCAACCCTTAAGTTTGCGAAAGACCTTGGCTAGACTGAGGACCTGTACCAGGAAACCTTTATAGATTAAGGGGACAACTTCACTTTCAGTCTTGTATGAGAAGCTGCTGGTTCAGTTACCTTTGATTGTAGTAAAAGGCTCAGGCCCAAGCCTGATGGGGAGAAATTGGTTGAGAAAGATTCACCTTAACTGGTTTAACATTTTTCAATTAGGAAATGGCTGTCTAAATGAAGTTCTAATTAAATACTGGGACATTTTTCAGGACGGTGTAGGAGCAATCAAAGGAGCCAAGCTTACCTTGTATATTGAGCAGGAAGCAGCCCCGCCCAATGCCATTTGCCTTATGTGCAAAGGTAGAGGCAGAAATCAGGAGGCTGGAAAACAAAGGAATCATCAAATTAGTACAGTTTGTGGAATGGACTGCACCGGACGTGCCTTTTGTGATGCTCCATGGTTTGCCCTTGTGTGGATTTTAAACAAACAGTAAATTGCTGCTTTCAGCTGGATAAATACCCAATCACTCCCATAAAGGACTTGTATGCAAAACTGGCGTGGGGCGTGCTGTCCTTCATGAAGCTGGACATGAACCATGGGTACCTGCAATTGTGGGTGTTGAAGGATTCCCATAGGTATACTACAATTAACACCCGTAATGGTTTGTAGCAATATACGAGACTGCCATTTATGCTATCATCAGGCTGTGCCATTTTTCATGGACAATGGAGTATATTTTACAAGGTCTACCCCAGGATGTCATTTGTTTGGATGACATGCTAATTACAGAGAAGATCAGTAAAGAGCACGTACATAACTTAGACATAATCATAGAGTCACAGAGTCATACAGGTGTACAGCATAGAAACAGACCCTTCAGTCCAACTTGTCCATGCTGACCAGATATCCCAATCCAATCTAGTCCCACCTGCAAGCACCCGGCCCATATCCCTCCAAACCCTTCCTATTCATATGCCCATCCAGATGCCAATTAAATGTTGCAATTGTATTGGCCTCCATCACGTCCTCTGGCAGCACATTCCATACACGTACCACTCTCTGCATGAAAATGTTGCCCCTTAGGTCTCTTTTATATCTTTCCCCTCTCACCCTAAACCTATGCCCTCTTGTTCTGGACTCCCCCACCCCAGGAAAAAGACTTTGTCCATTTATCCTATCCATGCCCCTCATGATTTCATGAGCCTCTATAAAGTCACCCCTCGGCCTCCAATGCTCCAGGGAAACAGCCCCAGCCTGTTCAGCCTCTCCCTATAGCTCCAACCCTGGCAACATCCTTGTAAATCTTTTCTGAACCCTTTCAAGTTTTACAACATCTTTCCGATAGGAAGGAGACCAGAATTGCATGCAATATTCCAACAGTGGCCTAACCAATGTCCTGTACAGCCACAATATGACTTCCCAACTCCTGTACTCAATATTCTGACCAATAAAGGAAAGCATACCAAATGCCTTCTTCATTATCCTATCTACCTGCAACTCCACTTTCAAGGAGCTATGAACCTGCACTCCAAGATCTCTTTGTTCAGTGACACTCCCCAGGATCTTAGCAGGACTTACACACTTAATGTTAAGATTTGCTTTCCCAAAATGCAGCACCTTGCATTTATCTGAATTAAACTCCATCTGCCACTTCTCAGCCCATTGGTCCATTTGATCAAGATCCCGTTGTAAGCGGAGGTAACCATCTTCACTGTCCACTACATCTCCAATTTTGCTGTCATCTGCAAACTTACTAACTGCTCACATCCAAATCATTTATATAATGACGAAAAATAATGGACCCAGCACCATTCCTTGTGGCACTCCACTGGTCACAGGCCTCCAGTCTGAAAAACAGCCCTCCACCATCATCCTCTGTCTTTTACCTTTGAGCCAGTTCTGTATCAAAATGGCTAGTTCTTCTTGTATTCCATGAGATCTAACCTTACTAACTGGTCTCCTATGGGGAACCTTGTCAAACCCCTTATTGAAGTCCATACAGATCTCATCTACTACTCTGACCTCATCAATCCTCTTTGTTACTTTTTCAAAAAACTCAATCAAGTTTGTGAGACATGGTTTCACATGCACAAAACCATGTTGACTATCCCTAATCAGTCCTTGCATTTCCAAATACATGTACATCCTGTCCCTCAGGATTCCCTCCAACAATCGTGGGCGGCACGGTGGCACAGTGGTTAGCACTGCTGCCTCACAGCGCCTGTAGACCCGGGTTCAATTCCCGACTCAGGCGACTGACTGTGTGGAGTTTGCACGTTCTCCCCGTGTCTGCGTGGGTTTCCTCCGGGTGCTCCGGTTTCCTCCCACAGTCACAAAGATGTGCGGGTCAGGTGAATTGGCCAAGCTAAATTGCCCATAGTGTTAGGTAAGGGGTAAATGTAGGGGTATGGGTGGGTTGCGCTTCGGTGGGTCGGTGTGGACTTGTTGGGCCGAAGGGCCTGTTTCCACACTGTAAGTCTAATCTAATCAAACTCGCCCACCACCGATGTCAGGCTGACTGGTCTATCATTCCCTGGCTTGTCCTTACCATCTTTCTTAAATAGTGGCACCATGTTAGCCAACCTCCAGTCTTCTGGCACCTCACCTGTGACTATTGATGATACAATTATCTCAGTCAGAGGCCCAGCAATCACTTCCCTAGCTTCCCATAGACTTCTATGTTCACCTGATCAAGTCCTGGGGATTTCTCCACTTTTATGCATTTCATGACATCCAGCACTTCCTTCTCTGTATTTTGGACATTTTTTTTCAAGATGTCACCATTTATTTCCCTACATTCTATATCTTCCATGTGTTTTCCCACAGTGGGCATACACCATGGAAGAGAAACATGTATTCCACGCACCCCAAGTGACCTGCTTGGATGACACCCATTGGAAAATAAACTGAGGGTGAGCAAAACTGCCCCAGTTCTCACGTCTGTACTTAGGTCTTTCCTTAGATTGGTGAATTATTACAGAAAGTTCATACATAACCTGGCCTCCATCCTGGGATTCTAACATCTGCTATTGGAAAAGGGTCAGCCTTGGAAATGGTCTCGTAGCTAAGAGAAGCAGTTAGGGAAGGAAAGAAGGAGCTCTCATCATCTAAGGTGCTAGCACATTATGATCTCAAACGAGATCTGGTGCTGACATGCAATGCTTCCCCTTACGGTAGCAAGGTGGTGTTGGTTCACAGATGGCCCAATGGAGAGGAATGCCCAATAATGTATGATTCCCTGGTTTGATGGTATTTTTGGTGTGAGTAAGTTCGACCAATACCTTTACGGATGTAAGTTTGTAATAATTACAAACCACAAACCACTGCTAGGGCTATTCAAATTGGACAAACCAGTGCTACTCACTGTTTCAGGCTGAATTCTTGCTTGTCTCTTGTGACTACCTATGGTTTTAAGTTGAGACCATAAGTTCGGCTTAAAAACTTTACATAGATAATTCATATTTTAGAACTACAAAACTAATTTTCTTCACTCAATAGAGTTAGGGGTTTTGGTTGTTTGACATAAACACAAATAAGATTTTTTATAGTCTATACTTGGTAGGAATAGTAAAATAAAAGCAAAGGTCCATATTGTATTTAGTTAAGCTATGTCTGGTGAGCTCAGACCTATGATTTTCTTATCCTGCACTCTACAGGAAATTCTAGACACTCCTGGCATGACCATGCATGCAGACATTGCCTCTGGCTGATGCAGCTCAAGCTCCAAGTTTTCAGAATGTTGTCAGCCTCTGAGCTTGTGGAAGAACAGGCAGTGAGGGAATGGGGGGGCAGCCAGACAAAAGGGACCAGCAGGTAGTGAGGGAATCCCCCGAGTCAGCTCTTTGCTAAATTTTTTCAGCCTTGGAAAACAGTAAAAGATGTGGAGGCGAACCAGAGCCAAGGCCATGGCACTCTATGTGATCCAGCTGCTCGGACGGAAGGGAAAAGCAATAGCGGTGGAGAATTCATTGGTAGGAGTAGACACTTGCTTCTGTGGCTGTAGATATACTCCGGGATGGCATGGTACTTCCTGTGTGTCAGAGTCAAGGAGGTCATGACACAGCTGCAAGACATTCTGAAGGGGGAGTCAGAGGTTGTGTACATTGTTGGGACCAATGACATAAGAAGAAAGAGAAATTAGATCTTGCAAGCAGACTTTAGGCAATTGAAAAGCAGAATTTAATAGATTATTTTCTGGATTACTCCCAGTGCACCACACACAGGAATAGAAGGAAAGAGATGAATGCATGGCGGGAGAACTGATGTTGAAGGTCTGGCTTTAAATTCCTGAGAGGTTGGGATCATTTCTGATGCAGGTGGGACCTGTACAAATTGGACAGATTACATGTAAATAAGAGGATACAGCAGATGAATACATGGCTGGGGAGCTGATGCAGGAGGGAGGGATATAAATTCCTGAGGGATTGGGATAATTTTTGGTGGAACCTGTACAAATTAGATAGGTTACATCTTAACAGGAATTGGACCTGATGTCCTGGTGAGGATGTTTGCTAATTCTGTTGGGGCAGAATTAACTCGATTGGCAGGTGGGTAGGATCCTGACAAGTAGTTCAAAGGAGAGAAAAGCTAAGAAGGAATAAACAGGTTTTGATACTGAATCATATGCATTAGAAAGGTCTCTGGTTCAATTGACATTTTGTGTTAGATTGTTCTTAACGTAGGCAACAATTCATATTAATGTTCTGGGGCTATGAACTGTTCAATAATTGAAGCAAGTTTCCTCTTCTTAATTACTCTTAAATGTTCTCTCAACATGTGTAAGAGTTAAATGGGGTTCAGGGGAGCAGAAACTGTGATATCTCCTTGCTTAAATGCACTATTTAGATTCACAAATGTTCAACATCAAGTTCAACAAACTACTAGGAGGGCTGTTTGCGCTCCAGCAGGAGTCACTGTTTACAAGAAAAATGTTCAGAGATTTTAAAAAAAGGAAAACAAAGGGAAAAACATCATATTGATAGTTTACATGCATATTGTTAACTTGTTTTTTTCTCTTCACAGATTCTGATGGGGCTTCTGCATATTTTCAACATATTTTGTTTTAATATTTGTGCATACTGAATGGTAGTATTTAACTAATCACTATTCAAGACTCATTGCATTGTATTGGTTTCATTGGCACAGTGCATCAGAATTACTTTACTAAGACTTATATCATGTAATAGTGCAAATCTCTAGTATTAATTCAGCCATTAGAAAACTCAAAACACATTTCAGGTGTGCTAGTGCACAAGAGCAGAATTTAATAGAATGTTGGATTCCTATCTAAGATCTCCAGAATCTAACACCTGTTTAAAATTAGTGTAGTCATTGATAAATACGCAATATCCCATTATTTAGTGTCATGATTATTCACATTCAAATAACATTCATAAGAATAACTAAAGTAATTCACATTTAAAGCTTTTTAAGAAAAATGTTTGTACCTCAAATTCAAGTCAACAAAAATTAGCAAATGTATTTTAGTCTTGGAAACAATGTATCACATTAATGTGATCAACTACAAGGTAAACAAAAACTACACATGAATTAATGGTAAATTGATATTCTAAATGTTGCTGATAATCTCTGCATAGTCTGGTCAGATTCTGGGAGTTAGCTTCCTCCTCAATTGCTAAAATATGAGGTTGCTTGTCCAATAACCAGTCCTAGATGAACAGACATTTCCTCCAATTAAATATTGTGAAAACTGAAGCCATTATTTTCAGACCCTTCCAAACTCCTTTCCCTACTACTGATTCCAACTTTCTCTCTGGCAACTGTCTGAGATTAAGTTAATCTGTTTGCAACCTTGATGCCACATTTAAAGGTACCACATAAATACAAACTGCTGTTAGAGCAAGTAAAAGACCAAAACTAGGAGAAGGATTAAGATGCATCAAAAACTTTAAGATTAATGATTAATAGAATGTACATCATAATTATAGTGCTGATGATATTCATTGTCTTCATTAGAATTTTGTAGCATTTGCTGAAGGTCCCTTCGATTTGAAGTTTTAGCCGCACACTCATGATGCTACACAACTGTATGCATGAATCCATAGCATGAAGAGAGGTTGAGATCCTACTCACAAAAAAAACACAGGATTTATTTGCAGTTTTAATTTGTAATGATACCTCTTTCCCTTGTTTTGTAATTTCAAACTTTGTTTGTTCTTTCTTCATTATTGCTAAAAACATTATAATTATTAAAATAAATGCAGTAGACTTAAGCAAAATACATAAAATAACTGAATAATGGGATATGTGTTAGTCACACCATATCCAGGAAGACTGTTTATGCTTTAGGGTGTGAAATGGATAATTAAAGGATCTAAATATTGTGTTTTCTGTTAGCATATCAGGGGTTTTACAATGCTGTGACAAAATACAGTCAAATCCGCATCAACTCTTAATGATTAAGATATACTATATCCTGAACAAGATTATAATAGGGATGATAGCAGTTAAAAGAATGATAATGCTCATGTTGAGCTGTATGGTGCCTTTCAGTTCTAAGTTTTGGGTTCAAATTCAGACAGATTGGTGTTGTGACAATTTATTCTGCCTGTTGCCAAAATAATCCTTATTAAAAATGAACAAATTCCTAGTCAGGCACAAACTTAAGGATCTTAGAGTTATACAACATGGAAACAAACCCTTCAGTCCAACTTGATCATGCTGACCAGATATCCAAAATTAATCTAGTCCCATTTGCCAGCACTTGGCCTATATCCTTCTAAACCTTTGTTTTTGTGCATACATCCAGATGTCTTTTAAATGTTGTAATTGTACCAGCTTCCACCACTTCTTCTGGCAGCTCATTTCAAACACACATCACCCTCTGCATGAAAAGTTTCCCCCTTAGGTCCCTTTTAAAGCTTTCCCATCTCACCTTAAACCTATGCTTCTAGTTTTGGCATCCGCTCCCTGGGGATAAGACCTTGATTATTCATGCTAATTATGCCTCTCATAATTTTATAAACCTCTATAAGTTCATCCCTCAGCCTTCAACGTTGCAGGGAAAACAGCCCCAGCCTATTCAGCCTTTTCCTATAGCTCAAATCCTCTAACTCTGGCAACATCCTTGTAAATCTTTTCTGAACCATTTCAAATTTCATAACATCCTTCCTATACGATGGCGACCAGAATTGAATGCAGTATTGCAAAACTAGCCTAACAAAAGTCCTGTACAGTCTCAACATGACCTCCCAACTCTTATACTCAATGCATTGACCAATAAAGGTAAGCACATCAAATGTCTTCTTCACTACCCTGTCTACCTGGGACTCCACATTCAAGGAATAAAGAACTTGCATTCCAAGGTCTCTTTGTTCAACAACACTCCCCAGGACATCACCATTAAGTGTATAAGTCGTGTTCTGATTTGCCTTTCCAAAATGCAGCACCTCACATTTATCAAAATTAAACTCCAGCAGCCACTCCTCAGCGCATCAGCCCATCTCATCACTGTCCCGTTGTACTCTGAGGTAACCTTCTTGGCTTTCCACTATGCCACCAATTTTGGTGACATCTGCAAACTTATTAACCATACCTCCTATGTTCACACCCAAATTATTTACATAAATGACAAAAAGCAGTGAACCCAGCATTTATCCTTGTGGAACACCACTGGTCACAGGCCTTCAGTCTGAAAAGCAACCACCTTGCACCACCACCCTCTGTCTCCTACTTTTGAGCCAGTTCTGTATTCAACTGGCTAGTTCTCCCTGTATTTCATGTGATCTAACCTTGCTAACCAGTCTACCATGCAGAATTTTGTTAAAACCTTACTGAACTCATCAACAAAACTGTTCCTATTCTGGAATTTCACTGAGAAACTACAATGCTAAAGTACTGTATGGGAAATTGAGAAAAGGTTGCACTTTTGTAATGGCAGGATGTCTATAGAAGTGGAAGTTGGGGTGCAGAGTAGAAGGAACTTTATTATTCTGTAAAATATACTGCAGCTTGTCAATTTTAACGTTAGAAAGTGCATTGAGTTGAATGACAAGTCCTGAGAGATGAGGAAGGTATTACAGTATATTGAAAGAATTTTGATTGGCAGGATGTTGTATTGCTCCTCCTGGCCCCACAATTTTTTTTAACGAAACAAAAAATCTTGCAACTTCATCCATATCTTGTAGTGATCCCCTTAAGATCAACTGATTATGGCATTCAATGCCTGGTGCACCTGGGACTAGATGCATTGTAAGCTTTTTCCAACTTTTGATTAAAATTAGAAATGGAGCTTCTTAACTAAGACAAGAGTGTTGCATACTCATTTCAAGGTATACTTGAAATCCATTCAAACAAATAAATGGATATTCACCAATTTTCTTCTGCCTGTTACAAACAACACATGGATGGTTTGCAGTTGAAGATTCCTCACGTGTTATCAAGAAACAGAAAGTGTATCATACCCCAGTGACATTCTTCACATTTATGAACTGTTTCTTGAAGAATGTTGAATAAAAATGAATATTGTGGCTCATGTGATGGTATCATGAAAGGATAGTATTGTGTATTAATACACGGATAAAACATTTAAGAGACAGAAAAACACTGTCTAGAATATGTTACAATAAATTGAAAAGTTCAGAAAATTAGCATGTCATTTATTAAAAGCACCTGGATTTTTTTTCACATACTCAACAAGCTCATGTGCAAAATTCAGAACACTATGTCCAACATTTGTTAGGATTTCAAAAAGGACAGTTGGGGTTGTAGTATAAATTACACTAACAACTAATTTAACATTACCAAGGGGCTCACAGCCTTTGCATACAGAAAGAATGTGTTCACATATTGCATCTTTTTCAACGAAGCAAAAGCTCGTTGTAATGCCTTGACCAATCAGAATTGACCTTCCTGGTTTGAATAAACTAAAGCTTAGCATTTCATTGTTCCCTAGTGCATTCTCTGTGACAATATAGAAATGTTGTCAACCAATCAACATCCTCTTCGCAAGCAATCAAAATTATTGTTTCCTTTGAGATTATATATTCTTGTGAGTCTGTCCTGATGAATGCAAGGCAAAAAAGTTTTGATAGCATGTTTCTTTTTACAAGAACACTCAAATCCTGTCCTACCAAGTGACTAGATGAAACATTCTGTCCAAATTTGGGCATTTCAACAAAGAATATATAAAAAAAAGGTCCAACGAGTGATAAAAATGGTCAGATGGAGGATAATGTGGAAAATGTGAGATTGTTCACTTTGGCAGGAAGAATAGAAAAGTAAGATATTATTTAAATGGAGAGAGGTGACAAGATGCCGCAATGCACGGGGAACTGGGTGTCCTTCTACATGAATCACAAAAAAACAGCATCAGTTTGGCAAGTAATTAGAAAGATAATCAAATGCTGGCATTTAATGCAAGGAGGTTGTTGTACAAATATGGGGATGTCTTGTTACAGCTGCAGCGGGCATTGGTGAGGACACATCAAGAACAATCTGTGCAGTTCTGCTCACCTTACTTATGAAGTGACACATTTGCATTGAAAGAAGTTTAAAGATGGTTGACTTGGCTAATTCCAAAAATTAAGGATTTGTTTCCTAAAGGAAGGTCCACCATGTTGTGTGAATTCCTGTGGCATTTAGGAGATTGAGAACAGATCTTATTGAAAACATAAGATTCTGAGAGGACTTAACAGGGTGGATGCTGAGAAAATGTTTCCTGTTCTGGAGAAGCTAGAATTAGGATTTGATTTGATTTATTATTGTCACATGTACCTAGGTACAGTGAAAAGTTTTAATTTTGAGTGCAGTACAGACAGATCATAGCATACAAAGTGCATAAAGTTAGTAGAACAAAGCGAGAAATACAATGTTATGGCTGCAGAAAAGGTGCACAAACAGTGAGATCACCATTAAATTTAAAATTTAAGAGGTTCACTCAACAGTAGAGAAGAAGCTGTTCTTGAATTTGTTGGTACATATGTTTAAGCTTTTGTATCTTCTGTCCAACAGAAGAGGTTGGAAGATTATAACTGGGGTGGGAGAGGTTCCTGATTATGTTGGCTGCCTTCCCAAGGTAGCTAGAGGTATAGATGGAATCAATGGGTGGAAGATTGGCTTGCATGATTGACTGGGCTGAGTTCACAACTCTCTGTAGTTTCTTACAGTCCTGAGCAGAGCAGTTGCCATATACCAAGTGATGATGCATCCGGAAAGAGTGGTGCATCTATAAAAATTGGTAAGAGTTTTTGTGGGCATGCAAGATTTCCTAGACTCCTGAGGAATTAGAGGCATTTTTATGCTTTCTTGACCATTGTATCAACGTGAATGGACAAGGTCAGATGTTGGTGATCAGTATTTCTAGGAATTTGACGGTCTTGACCATCTCTGAAACATAGTTTAAATATAAAAGGTGACAGAGGTGTGTTTTTTTCTCCCAGGGAATGGTTTGTTTGTGGATTTGTTTCCCAGTCAGTCGTGAAGGCTGGGTAATTTAATTTGTTCAAAATTGAGTTAGACAGATTTTTGACAGACAAGTGAGTGAAAGGTTATGGGAGTCAGCTAGATGAGTGGAGTTGCAAGCATATTAAATCAGCCATGATTTTATTGAGTGGTGAAGCAGGCTCAAAAGTCTGTTATCCCAACATTATGCTACTGTTGGACAAGAGGTTTTAAATTTATATAGCACCTTCACAATACCAAATGTTAAAGTGTTTTACAGCTAATGAAGTACCTGTGCTTTTGAAATGGAGTCACTATTGTAATCTGAGAAACCCAACTAATTTTCACACAAATCCCACAAACAACAGTGATAATGACCAGAATAATATATTTTGTGACAAAAAAGAAATTGCTGGAGAAACTCAGCAGGTCTGGCAGCATCTATCGGAAGACAGCAGAGTTAACATTTCGAGTCCGGTGATTCTTCGACAGATGTGATGTTGATTGAAAGATAATATTGGCCAGGAATAAATCTCCTGCTTTTCTTCCATATAATGCAGTGGGATTTTTTTTACCTCCACCCGAAGGCAGTTGGGGTCTCATTCCAGCACCTCATCCAAAAGATAGCCTTCTGATAACACACATGCTTCAGTATTGCACGGGTGTGTCAGGCTTTTGTGTTGAATTTCTGGAATGTTGAACCCACATGTATCTGACTTGGAACTTAAGAGTGCTATTAGATATCCCTAAACTAAAAGTATACTGAGACGGTCAGTACATGCTAAAGTTCGTAATGTAAAAAAAAGAAATGGAGTTCTGCGTATTACACTTCTTAAAATTATTGATTAACAGTAAGAAAAGTTACATTAATACTTATTGTGGAATTGTTCGGCCATCTTAAGACAAAAATACTCCCGCTCACGTTATATTAGGTCAAACTGACGATCTGTAAACCACAGAATGTGTCTTGTCGAATAAGCTGCTAGCGACCAATCCTGATAATAAACGATAGCGAATGAACTTTGGGAAAAAAATTCTCTCCCTTCCGCGTGGTAGTTTGAAAAGCTAATAGTTTGTGAAACCAATTGTTGCATGTTTGTAGGCTGCTGTTGAAATCGGTGGGCAGTGTGCTGGTTCCTGGAAGAGCCCTGGGGGAGTCAGACGCATTCTTGGCTGAGATTCAATGCCTGACCTAGACGCCGACAAACAGAGGGGAGAAGACAGTCTGAGCTACAAGGTCGTATTGTGTGGATGTGCTGCGTCTTTACGCTTGTAGATCGTAAAAGAGGATTGAAAAGAAGAAAAAAGAAACAAAGTATAGACTCTGAAACCAATTGGGGGCTGGATTTCGAAGGACTGGTTTAACCAGCATTTGCTTGAAGATCTTTTTAAGGGCACGATTGTGGATATGTTTGTACGTAAGAGTGCTGCAAAAACACAGCACGCTTAGAGACTGGATTTCATGAGCTACTTTAATATTGTCCGTCGTGGTGGGATAAACTTGGACGCCGTGGCTTTTTAAAGGATTCCGTTGAATTTATACAAAACGGGTGTGCTTTTTGGGGCCAAAAATCATGGAGACTGTACCAAGGTCTAGTTTTCAGCCTCATCCAGGACTCCAACAAACCTTAAAGCAGTTTCATCTCAGCAGTATGAGTTCGCTTGGAGGACCGGCAGCTTTTTCTGCTCGATGGGCTCACGAGATGATGTACAAAAAGGAAACTGGGAAGGAAACAGATCAGATTATTCACCTACCCATACAGCCCCCTCCTGTCATGCCGGGACCCCTTTTCATTCCCTCGGACCGGTCAACGGAGAGATGCGAGACTATTTTGGAGGGGGAAACCATTTCTTGTTTCGTGGTTGGTGGGGAGAAGAGGCTTTGCTTGCCTCAGATTCTGAACTCAGTCCTTAGAGATTTTTCCCTTCAACAGATCAATTCAGTATGCGACGAATTACATATTTACTGCTCTAGATGCACGGCAGACCAGCTGGAGATTTTGAAAGTCATGGGGATCTTGCCCTTCTCTGCCCCATCTTGTGGCTTGATTACTAAGACAGATGCAGAGAGGCTTTGCAATGCTTTACTCTATGGAGGAACTTATCCTCCCCATTGCAAAAAAGAATATTCAAGTACCATTGAGTTAGAGATCACAGAGAAGAGCTTCAAAGTATACCATGAGTGTTTTGGAAAGTGCAAGGGACTCTTTGTGCCTGAATTGTACGGTAATCCTCATGCTGCATGTATCCAATGCATGGACTGCAGGCTGATGTATCCTCCTCACAAATTCGTAGTACACTCGCACAAATCTTTGGAAAACAGAACCTGCCATTGGGGTTTCGATTCGGCCAACTGGAGAGCCTATGTCCTTTTGAGTCAGGATTACACGGCAAAAGAGGAGAAGGCACGATTGGAACAATTGCTGGATGAAATGAAAGAGAGATTTGACTACAGCAACAAATACAAAAGAAAAGCACCCAGGGTGAGCGTTTTTTTTAGAACTTCAGACGCATCCTTTATTATAGATTATAACAGCTAACTTTACGGTACAGAGTTTTAAATGTGTTAAGTTTAATGTTTTAACGCATTTTTCAAAGCCACTAATAGGCGCTACAAACATAACTCAGAATTGAACGCAAAAATCTCAATCCTTAAATAAAGTTAAATCTTTAATTTTCGGCTTCACAAGTATCGTTATTGTATACGGCGGTGTAATTGTTATATAGGCTGTTTTTGCAAGTTTATTTCTCATTAAATTTGGGGAAATTATGATTTAAACTTCTTTTTCAACGTACTCTCCCTTCACTTGGCGGAGAAGTTTTAAACTCATGAATGATATCAATAAATACTTGAAGGTGTATGTATTTTAATCGTTTCCCATTATAGGTAATGACGTGCTAAGTTGAAGCATTAAGTTGACTACGGGCTGTTCATTGTGATAGTTTCAGACAAGGGTGTGTGCTTCCTTGCTCACTAATATGTGGGAGTGGTTTTGTGAGATGTGCATTTGTATGGAGAGAGCTGACTCTGTTAACAACTGCCAAGGCATGGCCTGTGTAGGGCACTGTTTTATCCAATCCACATCAACTCAGCAGATCTTGAGGAGATTTAATGCCGAAAGGCAAACTGGGGAAGCTTCTTAATCCTCTCTTATACTTAAACTAGATTTCAACATGATCATGGCTGTACTTAGGTTCGTTAACATATCAATTGGAAACATAGATGCGATTTAAGAATATACACTGAATCTGTCAAGACAATTTATTCCAAAATATAAAAGTAAACTGTTCAAGAAGCTGTGCTACTACAAGGTTGCGCTTCAAAAGCCGTGAATGACCGCAAACTTCCCTACCTCAAAGTGCGATACTAACTTAGCGATTTGGATTTCATTCCATATTTCAAACAAAAATACAAACTTGTTCCATTTAATGTTTTTCTCTCTCTAACAGCACCTATCCCCACCCCATTTCATTTCGATTTCGAGAGGAGCTAGCAGACACTACATTGATTGTTCTTTATGCGTGGGTAAAGGTTACGGCCGTGAACCTTGAATTGAAAAGGAAACGCTCAACTGTTCATTTGCATCAATTGTTATTAATTTTAAAAAGCCGATGAGGCATACTCGGCACATTGTCTGACTAGTATGCTGTTTGACTTTCAATGTACCAATTCAATCCCTTTTGGATTTTTGTTCCTATTGTAATACTGTACATATTACCCGAGCAATTACAAAAAGTTTAGTAAGCAGAAAAAAACGAGCTGTGCCAAGGAATATTAGATTGCATTGCTTAAGTGTTTGTAAGAAATATGGTTCTGAAAGAACCGTTTAGTTAAAAAATTGCTGCAATGTTTTTGGTTCTAAAAACTAGCTTTTATGTAAAGGATTGATTTAAAGAAGATCTGATTGATGGGTCGAGAACTTAGTTTATCCATCACGAAGGATCGTTTTGTATCCATCTGCAACATGATTGCAGACATTTCAGGGGAAAATAAAGTACCATTAGTGCCATCTGAGCAAAATCATAATTCCTACAAATTTTAAAGGGACAACTCCAGAAGCTGTTCTGTTGGAGATCAAACCATGAAGATTCTAGCTTCTTAATATTACTTTACTTTGGAGATCCATCTAATTTTTGGTAAAACGATTCCTTCAATAGTTTTGATTTAGTTTTGAAGCCCAATAGCAACACATGAACCGTGCAAGCGGGAAGGCCCCGCCAGAAAGTATAGATCGCGTGCAGTAAAGACAGGAAGTTGTGGTTAATGAGACTTGTATGGATATTGTGAAAGGAGGGAGAACTTAATGCGTAGGAGTGATGAGAAATCTGGAATGTTGGACTTTTGTCAAGAATAGACTTGAATACTGCCTGAGTTTACACGCACCTGTTGATGTAACTCTAGATGGATCAGGATGAGTGCCAATAGAAATTAGTTTCCTTCCATAAACGTCAGTTTATGGCGGGTATGTGTAAAATAATATTTAGTTTTTGCACACCAAATTATAAGTCTGTATTCTATCTTAACACAAATATACATCTATTCAACCTCTCTTTTCGCAACCAGTAATTATAGGTGGGTGTGAGAAAGCTAAAAGTCCGAAGTGGCGTTTGCGCCACATGTGCAATGATTAATTTCTGAAGAATTTAAATTTGTCTGTACCATTCATGTTACGTTTTTTACACATGTAATCATTTTACAATATACAGATTGGAATATTTACAGGGGGTTACATCCCCATTTCGCTGAGATGTTACAGTTATACAAAGGACACTGCATATCTCAATCATTCTCCCATCAATATCGAATTGGAAGAGCAAGTAGTAAGGTTTAAAAGAAACATATCATGTGATCTGGGGTCTCAGTGACGTCACAAAGCCCCATGTGTTCGCCTCGTGACTGAGATGGCGCATGGTCAGTTACGAGCGCTGATTCGGCCCCGCCCACTTACCACCGCCTTCACACTTTATCAATCTAAGTAAAACTTGTGGAAAAGACGGTGAGTGGGCCCAAATGAGGCGCTTCAGTGCCTCTGGATTTAGTGCCTCGTAATTTTACCATTTCTTTGCTAGCAGATGTACTTCTTACCTCTTTCTTTCTCAACGGAGCCGGTTACTTGTTGACGAGTTGAAAGAGAAGTCGTCGATTGTCAACATAATACCCTCATCCCAATGCCCTCGCCCCGAAAGGGAAATCATTGGTAAATTCCATGCTGTGAGAAACGAACGGACGATCATTTAAAAAAAAATGCCTTCAATCGCCGGGGAGAGTGGCGGCGGGAAAGGATTGTCGTGGTGGCGGTGTGGGGGCTGTCTTTTTTGACCGGGCATCCGTGGCGCGCCAATTGTTAAGTATATTCATGGCACGTGGGGCCTCGAGCTCAACGGCTGCGAAAGTGCCTCGCGCTCAGTCCCATAGTTCAGACGACTCGCGCTACCTTGGAATATTTCCCACCAATTCTCTTGCTCGTGGTCAAGTTAGAAAATCTTTAAGCGTTTCTCCTCTAGACTTTCAGGAGTCCTTTTTCATATGTTCACGATAATTAATAGGCAACCATAAAAAGAAACGTAATTTTCCCAACTCTTACTTTAAAATTGCACCCAATAGTGGATTTTAAAATTGCACCCAGTAGTGGAGGACGCTAGATTAAAATATATGTGAATGGTGTGTAACCTTGCATACACTAGCTTGTGGATTTGTAGTAGGATAAGAGTCAAACAAAATTTAGGTTTGTTCTGATTATCATGGTTCAGGAAACCACTGAAAGTTATTTTACTGTGTCCTGGTAGCTAACACCCCATGTAGAAGGATATTGGCATATATGTAGATATAAATCCACTCACAATGAGCTTGAAGTTTGAATGAAGAGTAAACATTTTGATCATTTGGCTAGTGATGTGCCAAACTTTCAGTTCCGATTTTAGAGTTGAATGATCCAACTGTGACGTCTTGAAATAACCTTTAGGGGATCTCTTAATTGTTTGCCTTTGATTAGTTCATGAGGCACGTTTATATTTGAATAGTTCAAATGTTTCAAAATTCTTTGGAGCGGTATTGGAATGTTGAAATAAAAATATCTCAAGATTTGCAGTGATATGGTGATAAAATATTTTTTATTTTCTTGATTCAAAGAAGCCTCTTTAGCAGGCTACCTACGTTTTATTTAAAGATTATGGTACGGTTTAGTGTACAGTTTGAAGTTCTCTTTTCTTAAGGTTATACAATCAAAAGTACATTTGAAAACAAATTGAAAGCAATCTAACAAGATGCATTAATATTTAGTTAATATCAAATGTAAATGCCTTTTTCAGTGCATTTTTAAGATATTCTAAAGTGCAGTACTTGGTCTATCTTGGTCGAAGATTTTTGAGTTTATGACTAGTTTATTTCTCAGAATATATACTGTACTGATGTTTTTGTAAAGAATTTGTAATTGTTGTGAAGCTTCAATGATATGTAAATGAAGTCAATTATATGTAGGGTTTTAATTAGCAGCTAGGTTCATGTGTGAAGTACATCAGATTAATTATGTGCCACATCTGCTGATAATTTACTACTTTTCTGCAGACCCATCAAAACTGTGAAATTTGCATCCTTAGGTAGTTTGACAAGAAACAGAAGAATTTGCCAACAAATAAATCATGTTATGCTCCTATCTGTGTTATGTTTGAAACTGTTTTGACTTTTTAACAGGTTAAGTGAATTGCTTCATTAAATCGTATGTTACTTAATTTTAATCATAATTTCTTGTGTAGTTTGACTGGGAACATGTACTGAAATACAGTAATTTCAATTTCTTTCTTAAAAATGAGTGCCCTTTAGTAATTGTAGTATCTTGAATATAGCTGTTCATTGTTCTTAAAAAAAAATCTGACTTGTTAAAATCATAAATTTGTTCGTTTAAGTTTTTCATATATTGACTAAGCATAGCAAATTCTTTCTGTTTGCTTGGCCGAGTGTCAGGGGTGATAAGAATATTTTTAACTGCCTCTGGAATTTACTTGTTGCTGTCAATGGAGTGGGATTTGGTTGGGGGGAATATAGTGGTCATCAAGCACACAGGAGTCATATTGACCGAAAGGGACTAAATTTTAAACCAAAATGTACATATTGAAATTTATGTTAAAGGAGAACATAGTTTAATGTGGATTCTCAAAATTCTAGGAAAAAAATTGTTTTTCTCCATAATTCTTAATAGCATCTTGAGACTGGAAGTACTGTATGTTCCTATTTAGTAACATTTGTAATAAAATGCCTTTGGATGTGAATGTCAACATGTGAACTTTATTTAATCTCTTGAAGAGAACTGTCATTTGATAGCCCAGTGTGACAGCCATAGTGGACAGTATACTGTACATTAGATTGTTAACTTGTCTGAAGTCTTTCAGAATTGTACAGTTATATTCTATCCCTAAGAACATGAGATAGAGTCATAGAGATGTACAGCATGGAAACAGACCCTTTGGTCCAACCCGTCCATGCTGACCAGATATCCCAACCCAATCTAGTCCCATCTGCCGGTGCCCGGCCCATATCCTTCCAAATCCTTACTATTCACATATCCATCCAAACGCTTCTTAAATGTTGCAATTGTACCAGCCTCCACCACTTCCTCTGGCAGCTCATTCCATACATGGACCACCCTCTGTGTGATAAAGTTGCCCCGATCTAATCTTTCAGAAAATAAATTCATCAATTGATAGTGAGGCTATGTGAGGCTTAGTTGTGACCGCAGGTACAATGTACCAATAATTAAGTTTAGTTAAAATCCATATTAATGCAAGATAACGTTATTTTAATTGAATGACATAGGTAGCATTGTAAGGTTTGTCTGTTAGTTATTGAATGTTACTTTAGAGAATACTTAGCAGATAGTTAAAATGATGCGCCAGGATTCTAGCTCCTGATGACAGTTCTGCTAGCCTTGTAAGTCACATAAGAACAGGACTGAGTAATGAGTAATGTTCACTTGGTAAAGGTATCAGATTTCTTTTGTGAGTGTAGCTATTCTGCTTTCGGAAGAGTGCACAAGATAAACTGGAAAACTGTTTGTTTCTTCCAGTTATATCCTATCATTTAATGAAATAGATGCACTTTGCTGAGGTGCAATCACATGGGTATCAAAAGCACTTGGGTACAGGTGTAGGAATGGACATTCTCAATTTTTTTGAGGCTAGGCAATGAGTTTGTTAGGTAAACCAGTTGGTCTAGGACATCAGACAGTTTTGATCCTCTCTTCACCTGATAGCTGTGCAAGCACATTTCCAGCAGAGATCAGAGGCTAAATATCAGGACCTCAGTTTGTTACTGACGTTTGCTTGTTCTGTTGTCCAGGACATTGAGAATAAGTGTAATGGTTAACTAAGATAATGTAACTAAATGTAGGCTGAACAATCTAATCTGTCACTTCCTGGTCTTTATACTCAGTTTTGCACCATACTTAATTCTGTGGCATCTTCTAACAGACATAGTGTAAAATAATACTGTTTTTTGCCCATTTTATGTTTGATATAATTTATTTTATGGAGTGGAACGAATAAATATATTGTGTTCCTGCAGTAATGTACACTTGAACACATCTATGGATTAAATAATTACATCTAATCACAGTGGGGTACAGTACATGTTAATTTTTTTTAGCTGGCATCAGAGATCTTATTGTTTTATTTCATCCATTCCATCCTTAAATTGGTACTACATCCAAATAACTTTAACAGTATAGATATTTGGGTTGATCGAAACTTCCTGGTCCAGGAATGAAGGACTTAGAAGCATTGGAAGGCCATTCATTAAGATCATGGCTGATAACTCTAATTTCTGTCTGCCTTGAGTAACCCTTGTCTATCAGAACTCTTAATTAATGTTGACTTGGATAAATTCAGTGACCCCAGCCTTCACAGCTTTCTGTGGAAAAGAATTTCACAGTCTGTTGACCCTCTAAGGAAAAAGGAATTTGCCTCATATCTTATGTTATCCCTTAGTTTTAATCTCCCAATAAGAGGAAAACCTTCTCAGTATGCACCCTATTATGTTCCCTCCATTGGTACTTCAATGGAATCATTTTTGAAATAGATTGGGAAGAATTATTTGATATAAACATAATTAGTTTTCTAAATGAGCAAATTTTTTTATTTTAAAATGTGCTATGTCTAACATAATACTTATGGTCATGTTTTGTGGTAAAAGACAAAGCTGTATTTGAACATGGGATAGCTTTAATTAAGTATTTTCAAATAGTTGATCATTTATATTTTTGAAAAATGTTACTTGCTTTAGCATTTGCTACATGCATTTTATATGTGTAACTTCACAAGCTTTATCTCTTGTAAATATTACAGAATGAATGGACTTCCAAACAGTGGTCTCATTGAAGTTTTTTTATTTATTACCTTGTCCAAGATTGTAGCATGTAGTGCAGTGATCACACAGAAAACATTGTGCATTAGTTACTGTGACCCTGTTTTTATGACTTTGTACTTTCAGCAAGTTGTGGTTAAAGATTGATTTGAATTAGTTATGCAGTGATGTCTGCCAGGGACAATATTATGAACCCTCATCAGTAGCCAGTCTGTCTAGCTTGCTAAGGATATTCAATAAGCTTATAAGTCACGTGTTAGTTTATGGCGCTAGTTGGTAAAATTCTTTTAACTGCAGCAGCATGCTGACAGTACGTTCCAGACATTCTGTCACTATTTTTGGTGCTTTAGCCACAGTGGTCTTTGTGTGGCAATGTCAATTTTCATTCCCATGTTGCTAGGGGCACTGACATACGATCCAGGAGATACTGTTTTCCCCACTCCAAGGTGCCTGACAATCCCAGATGGCAATGTGGGATTTGAGTTTGGATGGGACAGATAAAAACCTTAAGACAAAATTTTTTGATATAATGTAGAGAATTGTAGCAATGTTTTATTTTAAATGTAATTGCTTCAGTTTCAAGAAAATATTATGGATTTTTTTAATTCTGAAGGTTGCTGTATTTGTATTTGCTTTATACGAAAATGCTATAGTTTTCTTGTAACTCTTCAGCACAAAAAGATGAATTATCCCTGATTTTCTCTTATTTATCTTATTACACTGTTACCGTATCTGTTTATGATTCATCACTACTTTGAAAGAAGCAAGTAGCATTGCCACATTGATATATTTCTCATTACTTTGTCAACACAACCACTTTGTAAGATTGCAAGATAAATATGGTTGAGGATCGTCAATTGAATTGTCTCTAGGGTTTTTTTCTCCCCTCCACTCAGACTATTTGTATGATGACCTTCCTGATTTTATTCCTATTTATCTAGTTTGAACCTCTCTTTGCTAGCTTTCATGTTTTCTATCTTTTGCATTCGCTTTATTAATGTATCTTTCTCAATAAAACTTGCTAATAATTCTTCTATTTTATTGAAGGACTTGGGTCTACTTTTAAAATTAAAACATTTGATGTTCAGGAGATTTAATGTATAACAAAACGTAGGAACCATAACTGATGTACAACAAAAAAGTACTGCAAAATATGAACTTG
This sequence comes from Hemiscyllium ocellatum, assembly GCF_020745735.1. Taxonomy (NCBI): domain Eukaryota; kingdom Metazoa; phylum Chordata; class Chondrichthyes; order Orectolobiformes; family Hemiscylliidae; genus Hemiscyllium; species Hemiscyllium ocellatum. The sequence continues at coordinate 31,229,996 of NC_083437.1, read as the reverse complement.
ATATCCTGCAAATAGAGTCCATCACAGGATTTTTTTTTAATCGCATAATATGTTTATAGCATGAAAAATCTCTACTTAAGTAGAGTCGTTGGAATTTTCCATAGGGAATTGGATGTAAACTGAAAAAGAGGAAAATTTTAGAAGGCTTTGGGGAAAGTGCAGGGAAGTAGGACCAATTGAAATGCCCTTTAGAAGAACTGTTAAGCTACTATGGATCAAATTACCTCCATCTCTCTTGTATGATACTGTACCTTTTAGCAGCTCTTATTCAAATCATGATGTTAAGGATGTAACATACAGTTACTCTGAGCTGTCCTAATTCATTTTTGCGTAAAGTCCAGACTTGTTTAATTTTAACTAGAACAGTAAAATAGAATTGCTTTATCTTGTCATCTGATATCGCGGAAACCATTTTTGTAGAACTTTGTGCAATCAGTTCTCTACAGGCCTGTAACTTGTGTTCTCCAGTAGTTTTGAAGTGTAAAGAGGTAGGATCTAGGTTACTGCAGTTGAGTATTGAATGATCAGAAACCTAAAATGGAAAATTCTGATAAATTCAGAAATTATTTTTAACCCTTTTATCCCTGTGAATTTTGGGAACATTCAATTATTTTACTCAACATATTGATGGTCATTTTTTTGGATAGATTGACAACATAGCCTTTGTTATTACAGTAGGCTTGTAATGCCTTTTAGACCATTTCTTCAAAGTTTCGATTCACATTTTAGGCTATGTTCCTTAGAAGTATTTGGAGAAGACAAAATTAAAATATGATCTTTTACTCCTTTATTGCATATTTTCAACATAAAAATTGTAACTAATTTGAAACCTTACTTTCTTTCAACCTGCATCCCCCCCACATAATTTGAAAAGTTTTCTATCATAGTTGGAAATTATCAAAATAACTGAAATATTGGGAGATTTACTGAATTCTCAAAGTATCCCAACCTCCTATTCTTTCTTTGTGTGCCTTTGAATATTAAAGAAGTGAAGAGGAGTGTAGCATTTCACATGCAGCTCATGAAAGGTTCCCCATTCAAGGCATTGTGTTTAAGTTGTGATGTTGCCAGGATTCTGCAAGGATTTCCAGATCAATGTCTTAAGCGACTTCAGTTCAGAAGCTTGCTAAATTTAACCATTTCCTGACTGGTAATGTGAAATATTGTAATTAGCAAACAGATTATACGTTCTTGAAGGGGTAGCAGTATCGCTCAAATCACCATTTCACATGAGCTTATAAGTTAGCGTAATTATTTTACAATATATAGTCATCATAACTAATGTTCAACAAGCACTTGCATTGTTTATGAACTTGCTTTGCACACTAGGTTATAGAAATTATGTACATTCATTCATGAAAGATATGTGAACTATTTGTGGTCACTTTAGTTTTTACACAAACAGAATAATTCTCATTTGTTATGCAATTGTAAGTTCTGTGAGAAAGGTGCAGTGTAAATTGTCGTGCATTCCAAAATGTATTTGAGGAAATACTGGTACAATTTTAACATAGTCGAAATTGTAGTGCTGGAAAGACACAGTGGGTCAGGCAGCATCTGAGGAGCAGGAGAATCAACGTTTCAGGCATAAGCCTTTCATCAGGAATGAGGCTTGTGGATTGGGGGTGCTGGGAGATAACTAGGAGATGGGGTTGGGGGGAAGGTGGGGGAGAAGATGATTGGTTGGAGAGGAGGGTGGAGCGGATAGATGGAAAAGGTGATGGACAGGTCAAGAGGGTGGTGCCAAGTTGGAGGCTTGGGACTGGGATAATGTAGGGGATGGGGAAATGAGGAAACTGGTGAAATACACATTAATCCCATATGGTTGCAGGGTCCCAAGGCGGAAGATGAGGCATTCTTCCTCCAGGCATCAAGTGGTCAGCGTTTGGCAATGGAGGAGGCCCAGGACTTGCATGTCTTTGGTGGAGTTGGAGGGAGAGTTGAAGTGTTCGGCCACAGGGAGATGCGGTTGGTCGATGCAGGTGTCCCAGAGATGTTCTCTGAAACGATCTGCAAGTTGACGTCCTGTCTCCACAATGTAGAGGAGACTATTATCGGGTGCAATGGATATCAATTCTAACATTTTTGGACAAGTGCAAATTCCTCGTAATGAAATAAAGATTTAAAGTCTTTAAAATTTATACATTGAATGCAATGAACCTAACCTATTCTAAATTCCGTTATGTAAAATACTAATTCCAGTGCCACAAAGCAGAGACAAATAGATACTTATTTTTATCTAAGTCTTGATGCATGAAAGAAATTGCATTGAGTGGAAGCTGTCATGCCTCTCCAGCAGGGAGAGTCATGCTTGGGTAGTCCAGTCTACTTTTGGCTGACAACAGGAGATAAAGCTCATTTTCAAAAAGAATTCCTGGTGACACAATCAATTACAAATAAATTTAAATTCAACTATATTTTAAAAAAAAGAATGCTGCAAAAGCTCATTTGCAGGTTGTATCCAGAGGAGTCATTATAGATATATCGTATCTCAATTTTTTGATCTGGCTAGGTGACTGGGCTTAAGAGGGTTGACTTTTGAAAATCACTTCCATCCCCCTCCTCTTATGCATGCATAGACTCACTCCCACGTGGGTAGGTGTAGGGGCTTGAGTGATTGGGAAAAGTCTTTCTTGTGGTTAGATAGAATAGCAATTGGAGTTGTTCTAGTCTAGTGAGACACATTCAGATATTTTGCAACAATTGTGCACACCATCAATTTTTGTGAACCTAACAGAATAATATGATGTCTATTTCAGATATGGGTGGATTTATGTTTTGATCAGTGAGTCATTGTTTTGGAATTGGAAGTAATGGTAAATTTTAAAAGATTTGTATGAAATTTTAATCTACTTTTAGAAATTTGATGTATTGCTTTACTACAAGTGCATTATGCTTTCCCCCTTGTACTCAGACCATTAAAACAGGGGAAAAAAGGTACAAGATGGGAGTTGAAACATTCTTTTGTCAATTTATAATTATCAGCTGGGAGGCTTATAGAAAGAAACCTGTGTTTCATTTTCGGTGCATGTTTATTTTTTATGTTGGATATGTATTTATATTTTCTTGTGCTATGTATCAGTCCCAGGTTTTGTGACTTGATCCCACTACCCACTAAGTGCATCAAAGCAATCCAAGGTGATTACCATGTTCAAACTGTTTTCCACTTTCTCTCCCAGTAATGAACTACCTAGATTGTATTTAGAATCTGACCCAAAGTCGTGGTTAAATTTAATATGAAGGATTGTTGAGTATTCATATCGTAAGATCCTATAAACATTTTTGTGTCCTTTAGATTCTTAAAATGTAACTTATTTCTGTTGTTGTAACCACATCAGCAGGTATATAATTGACTGAATAAGGTACACCAATATTTCATATTGAATGCAATAACTGGAAGCAGTAATTAATTATTTTTGTTTTAGTGGTGTAATGAGATAAAGTACTATTCAGCCTAGGACGTTGCTCTCAACCTTATTGATGTATGACGTATAGGATATAGAATCAAGGGCACGAGTCAGATTTATTTTATATTTGCATTACTTTTAAAAAATGAGGTTTAATGTAGGAACAGTTTATGAATAATAATAAAAACAACTGCAAGAAAAAAAACAAAACTGTTAGCAGGTGTAAGGAAATAAATGAGGCACAGACCTTCACAAAGGGGTAGTAGACAGATGGGAGAGGAATAAGAATGTCAGCTGGGGGAGGTCAGAGTATAAACCGTATCCCAGGAACGGAGCCTGAAACGTAGGCAGAAAACAAAAGCTGACAGGCAGCCTTCAGACTTACTCTAACAAGAGTGTACATGCATGGAAGATCAAGCCTATTCATAGCTCTGAAGGGAAATCTCTGGAGGACCACCTGAAAGATTTAGAGAGGAAGTTCACTGCAGCCTGGATTTGGATGTCTTAAAAACCTGTTTAGACACAAATGACTAAGTTAGGAGTGAGAACAAAAGGGTTACAAAAATTAACACACATTTACCTATGGGATGTAGTTGCATTTACCAGAAGTGTCACTGCTGAAGCAAACCCCTTAGTCTAGGTGTCTAACTAAAATGAATCTGATGTTTTCTGAGTCTTCCATACATGCCTCAATTACTTTGAACAGCAGAATGTTAGATATTCTTGATGCTACATTATTAGAATTTTTAAAAGGCCCTTGCAATAACATTGAAAATAGACCACCACTGAAGACTGATAGTAAGCATATTTGTTCATTTCCAAGTGGAGAAAAAGATGTTAACTTACTGAGGATGTGATCAAAATCATGTTTTGGTTAAAGTGTTCAGGTTGAACATTTTAGGATGTTGATGTAGGTTTGCTCACTGAGCTGGAAGGTTCATTTTCATCACCCTACTAGGCTTCGCCCGGAGGCCCACTGAAGATGTTACGTAGTACGGTGATGAAACATCTGGAAATTAACTTTCCAGCTCAGCGAGCAAACCTACATCAACATCCTAAAATTTTCAATTTCTATATATTTAAAAAATGTTGAAATTTGTCAGGAAGCCTCTAACTAAGATATATATTTTAAAACCCCCACAAAACTATAAAACCTAATTTTATTTGCGATGCCCTTCGTTTGAAGTTATTGAGTATTAAGCTAATTAGTGGAACCTGATTTGATTGGATTTTTGGTACAGCATTCCAGATACTAGATTGTGCATACTTGCTCCGGAAGTATCTATGATATTTCCTGTCAATCAATAAGAGTTGTCGTAGGATGTCCTTTCTAAAAGGAACAGTATGCACAATGAGAAAGAGTGTAATTGTTCAGTAATGGTGTTTTCTGGACTGTCATACTTATGAAAATGGAAACAAAAAAAAATCAAAGAATTTGCAGCTCTGTTCTGAATGGATTAGTTAAAACGACACGGTGTGATTGGAAGTTTACTCATGTACAAACTGAGGTGAACCTTCTGGCAAATTTTTATTGGCATCTAGAAATTAATTTTCCTCTAAGAAAACAGGTGACTGACACCATCTTTCTGAAGGTGGTGCGAAATCATTACAAACCTATTCTGTAACAGATTACATATTTTAAAATTTCAAGATACACCGTTTTTTTGTCAAACATGTTTGGAAATGTTATCTGTTCATCTCCAATCACAAATAATCTAATATAAAATATTGTATATTCATTGGGATATTAGTTAAGTGAACATGCCTTTTTTGTTTGGCTTCACTTTGCTGTAATATAAACCATATATAAACAACAATTCATATTAGGGCATCCTTAAAGTTACTGGGTATGAAATTCAGATCAGTTTAAGCTAGTTAGCATCTTGGTTTACATTGTGCTGCCAGCTACCTCCAGCATGCCCTGTGTATCTGTAAGAATAGTAGGGTGGTTATGGTAGGAGATTTTAATTTTCCAAAAATAGTCTGGGACTGTCATAGTGTTAAGGGTTTAGATGGAGTGGAATTTGTAAAATGTGTACAAGAAAATTTTGAGTCAGTTATGTGGACGCACCTACTAGAGAAGGTGCAAAACTTGACCTACCTTGGGACATAGGGCAGGGCAGGTGACTGAGGTGTCAGTGGGGGAGCACTTTGGGGACAGCAACCATAATTTAAATAGTTTTAAAATAGTGATGGAAAAGGATAGACCACATCTGAAAGTTGAAGTTCTAAATTGGAGGAATGCTAATTTTGACGGTATTAAAAGTTGGGGGCAAATATTCGCAGGTAAAGGGACGGCTGGAAAATGGGAAGCCTTCAAAAATGAGATAATGAGAGTCCAGAGACAGTATATTCCCGTGAGGGTGAAAGGAAAGGCTGGTAGATGTAGGGAATGCTGGATGACTAAAGAAATTGAGGGTTTGGTTAAGAAAAAGAAAGAAGCATATGCCAGGTATAGATAGGAGAGATTGAGTGAATCCTTAGAAGAGTACAAAGGCAGCAGGAGTATATGTAAGAGGAACATCAGGAGGGCAAAAAGGGCACATCAGATAGCTTTGGCAAATAAAGTTAAGGAGAAGCCAAAGGGGTTTTACAGATACATTAAGGACAAAAAAGTAATTAGGGAGCAAATAGGGCCCCTCAAAGATCAGCAAGGCAGCCTTTGTGTGGAGCCGCAAGAGATGGGTGAGATACTAAACGAGTATTTTGCATCAGTGTTTACAGTGGAGAAGGACATGGAAGATTTAGAATGTGAGGAATTAGATGATGACATCTTGAAAACTGTCCATATTACAGAGGAGGAAGTGCTGGATGTCTTGAAATGCATAATGGTGGATAAATCCCCAGGACCTAATCAGAGGTACCCTCAAATTCTGTGGGAAGCTAGAGAAGTGATTGCTGGGCCTCATGCTGAAATATTTGTATCATTGACAGTCACAAGTGAGGTGCTGGAAGACTGGAGGTAGGCTAGCGTGGTACCATTATTTAAGAAAGGTGGTGAGGACAAGCCAGGGAACTACAGACCGGTGAGTCTGACATTGATGGTGGACAAGTTGTTGGAGGAACAGGATGTACATGTATTTGAAAAGGCAAGGACTGATTAGGGACAGCCAACATGGGCTTTGTGCGTGGGAAATCATGTCTCACAAATTTGATTGAGTTTTTTTGAAAATTAACAAAGGATTGATGAGGGCAGAGTGGTGGACGTGATCCATATGGACTTCAGTAAGGCATTTGACAAAGTTCCTATGGGAGTCTAGTTAGCAAGGTTAGATCTCATGGAATACAGGGAGAACTGGCCATTTGGATACAAAACTAGCTTGAAGGTAGAAGACAGAGGGTGGTGATGGAGGGTTGTTTTTCAGACTGGAGGTCTGTGACCAGTGGAGTGCCACAAGGATCAGTGCTGGGTCCACAATTTTTAGACTTTTATATAAATGATTTGGATATGAACCTAGAAGGTATAGTTAGTAAGTTCGCAGATGACACCAAAATTGGGAGTGTTGTGGACAGTGAAGAAGGCTACCTCAGATTACAATGGGATCTTATCCAGATGAGCCAATGGGCTGAGGAGTGGCAGATGGAGTTTAATTTAGATAAATGTGAGGTGCTGCGTTTTGGGAAAACAAATCTTAACAGGATGTATACAGTTAATGGTAAGGTCCTAGAGAGTGTCACAGAACAAAGAGATCTTGGAGTGCAGGTGCATAGCTCTTTGAAAGTAGAGTCGCGGGTATAGTAAAGAAGGCGTTTGGTATGCTTTCCTTTATTGGTCAGAGCATTGAGTATGAGTTGGAAGGTCATGTTGCGGCTGTACGAGACGTTGCTTAGGCCACTGTTGGAATACTGCGTGCAATTCTGGTCTCGTTTCTATTGGAATGATGTGAAACTTGAAAAGGTTCAGAAAAGATTTACAAGGATGTTGCCAGGGTTGGAGGATTTGAGCTATAGGGAGAGGCTGGATAGGCTGGGACTGTTCTCCCTGGAGCATTGAAGGCTAAGGGTTTACCTATTGGAGGTTTATAAAATCATGGGGGGGCATGGATAGGATAAATAGACAAAGTCTTTTCCCTGGGGTGAGGGAGTCCAGAACTAGAGGGAATAGGTTTTAGGGTGAGAGGGGAAAGATATAAAAGAGACCTAAGGGGCAACGTTTTCACACAGAGGGTGGTGTGTGTATGGAATGAGCTGCCAGAGGAAGTAGTGGAGGCTAGTACAATTGCAACATTTAAAAAGCATCTGGATGGGTATATGAATAGGAAGGGTTTGGAGGGACATGGGTCTAGTGCTGGCAAATAGGACTAGATTGGGTTGGGATATTTGGTCGGCATGGACGAATTGGACCGAAGGGTGTATTTCCATGTTGTACATCTCTATGACTCTTATGACTCTAGCACGCCATCTTGAGAAAAGCACATCCATACACATGCCATGCAAGAACTAGAAGGAATCAAAGTGTCCAGATCTTCTTACTGGCTGACATTTTCACATTTGGGCTACATAAGCTCTTTCAGTGCCACTCAACAAAACTCAAGTGATTAGTTGGAAGAGGGACCCAAAACAAAATAATTTTATTTAAAAGTCCAGGCTGTTGTGCTAAGTTCTGGATTTACCAGGGAACATTACTGCATTCTGCACAAATATAGGGACTGTGGTGAAATGTTTCTTGATGTGCAGCATGACTGGGGATTTATGGCAGAAGCTGTGGGGAGAGAAAGCGCTGTGTAGCAACATGCACTAACCAGGAGCCTGACTCCTACTCTTTACATAAGTCAAGCAATGCAGTCAGTGTTTTGATGTGTACATCCTCCACCAATATCCTTGTCTCTGACACTCCCATCAAGATTCTCATCTTGTGTTCCCTGCAGCAGAATTTGTCTGCCCTCCAGGAAGGGGGTACACAAACCACGATTATTCCTCCATGGCTACAGTTCACTTTTGCCAAGTGATTCAGCAGTTGCAGATCCCAACTTTATACTTGCCGAAAAGTACATATTTGAGCTGATGATAGCTCAGACCTGATGGATAAGTACACTCACTTGATCCAATCAAGTGAAGTTGCCTGTTGATCAGTGCTGACCTGGTGCTGTCTCTTTTTTTCCTTCCTGGGGCGATTGTGACTGGGCAGGTGGCAGTTGTTTTGTGTGTAGAAGTCAAAAATCAGAATGGGGAGGTTGGAGTGGAAGAAGAGGGGTAGGTAGAAAGCAAAGGTCCATGGCAACACTATCTGCAGCATACTCATCCTGCTCGCTATTGGGAAGAGTGGATGATCTATTAGCTGACACAGGGTAATTGGCACATATGTATCATTATCCTCAAAGTTATCAATATATTAGGTGCCACGGACTCTGTCACATCCAGCCAGCCCGATGGTATAGAAAACCAGAAGGTCAGGGGAAGCAGGCATCTTGACTATAGTATCTTTCATCTGCTGCCTTCTAATGTTTTTCATCTCATCCTGCAAGAGAGGAACACTGTTAATGTTGGTATTTTGTAGAATGAGGAATTGTCTGCCATTTGGAGTTATGGAGAGGCAGTACTGGTAGTTGCTTGAGGAAGACATGCAGTATCTGAATGTTTGCTTTCAGTCCTGAGTTCCAGGGACTGGTGCTGGATGAATATGGGAGGGAGTATGGTGTAAAGAGCAGCATAAGAGGTTTGTGAAGTGGTGAGTAGGAAAAATGTGCATTCACTAATCTTGACCATCCATGTGAGATCCTTAAGTTTAGGCACCTGGACATGACCTCCTTTGTTACACACAATTCTTTTTGAGGATAGTGTCTTGGTTATTCCAATTTCATTATTTAGAATTGCAGCACTTTTCTTCAGTAGCAGGTCCTATAATTCAATGGTGTGTCTCTAAGGGGGACGGACTGTTTTTATGCAGCCAGCTGCACCAAGTGCCATCAGCGAATGCTGCCTGACTCCCTGCTGAGTGCAGAGCCAGCTGCAGAGAGTAGACATCTTGCCATAAACTTCAAATTATTGAAATGAGTTGACAACACCAAATTTATGTGGGTTGTCATCAAACTTGAGTCAGGCCACAACTTGCAAATCCCATGCCCAGATAAGAACACCATCCAATTTTAGCTGGGTCTTAAATATGGGCAGGATTTTGTTTCTCAGCAGGCAAAAGATGCAGAATGCATCCTGAGGGATCGACCCACTCCATCATCTCAGTGCATCCAATTGGGTAGCCAATCAGTGACTAGCTCAAGAGAGGCAGGTCAATTAGAGGAGCAAATGAGGGACTCCTTGTCCAGTCAGCACTGTAGGCGGGACATCATGTGACAGCGTAATATCCTGGGCAGATGTTGGTGACGACTAGAATTGTAAAGGTCCCTGCTCTCAGAATCAGTGTTTTACTTTTTATTGAAAGTGAAAAAAGATGATCAAAAAAGTAGTTAAAAAAGACATGATCTTCTCTAGCAGAATTTGTGGTTCATTTATAGAATTCCTACTGTGTGAAAGGAGGCCTATTGGCCCATTGAGTCTACACTGACCCTTTGAAGAGCATCCCATCCATGTGCCTACCCTGTATTTGTAATCCTACATTTCTCATGGCTGACCCACCTAGCTTGCGCATCCCTGGACACTATGGGCACCTTAGCATGGCCAATTTACTTAAACTACACATCTTTGCACTAAGGGAGGAAACCAGAGCACCTGGAGGAAACCCACAGAAACAGGGAGAATGTGCAGATTCCACAGAGACAGTTGCACGAGATCGCTGGTGTTGTGAGGGAGCAGTGCTAACCACTGAGCCACCATGCTACCCTATTCAGTCGTGGTTTCCCAGCAGATCCTTGTACCATTATATTATAACTGGTGTAAGAGGCTCTCAAACCCTTTCACGTTTGATGTCGAAAATTGCAGACATTTGGATTCTTAACATCTTAGTAGTTTGTTAATTAATGTTTGCAAAAAAATAGGCAGTCTGCCCATACTCACCTTCTGTAATTTGGGAAAGCACTGGGATTGGGAGGGATATCACACCTGGTTAGGTATGTAAAATCGAGCTCCATGAAAAACATCCAATAATATTACAAAAATTTAGCATTAGTATTGAAATGATTCTCTCTGACATCATATTTATTGTTATTCATCCAATACCAGAAAATATTCAACGCTTGTCCCAACTACATCTTGGAAGAATATGCAAGATCAGTTTATTATGTGACAAGTATTGAAATTATATAGAATTGCAAATGGATTGAAGGTGATCTTTTCAATGTTTTAAGCAATACTTAAGACAAATTTTAAAGTTGAGAAATCATAAATATCTTTATGTTCACCATTTTTCTGATTATGGTAATAAATGTGCTTTACACATTTGCTGTGAAAAGTATGATAAGTACTGGATACAAATGGACAATGTACCAATGAGATAGCTACTAGTAATCTTATCTATTTTAAATTTGTAGGGATATTGCGGCTGATGGAACAAAATATTAACAATTTCTATTTTTATGTTCTTCAAAATAATCTTTTGCTTTATGCTATTAAAACGATGACCAGTTTTCTCTTTCTGTAGATTTTCCTTCGAATTTTTGTTGCCAGTAAGTAAGACGACTGATAATTGAAAACATTGCCCTCCATGTACTAAGTAGTGCCAAACCCTAAAGATAACTTGTAGATTTTTATTACAGCTTTAAGCAAACTACAGTAAAAGTAAATACACCTGGATGGATTTAAACAAAAACAAATAAAATTAAAAATGTTTTTGCAGTATTTTGATGAAAACAATATTACTTTATCACAACATAACATAAAGCTATATTACATAAAGAGCAGGCTTTAAATTTAAAGAAAAGATAATGAAATGTTTTGACAGATGCAGTATTCAGATTTTTTGAAAAAAGTTTTTATATAGAGTTCATTGATGTGGTTGGATAAAACGTGAGAGGAGATTGATCGTTGTCCTTCCCCTCCAGTGCAAATGGCAGTGTCTGTTTGCATTATTCATTACATTGAAATGTACACATCTTTGGCGTCTCCTGTTCCTCCTGTCTCCCCAGTCATACAGTCTGTGCTGTCTGACATTGGTCTAATCAAGCTATGGTGATCAGGCTAGACATGTGCAACATGATGCTAGGGTTATATTAAGATTTGTTTCTAGTAATCTAGTCGCAGACTATTAAACGAACACAGACAGCATATGTCTATTACTTTAAAATAAGTGCTACTACGTAGTGTATTAAGTAGACGCAGACACATTAATAAAAAAGAAAGCGTAATACTTAAAAGTACTTTTGGAAACTTTAAATCCTGTGCAGGCAAACAACCTGATGAATATCCAGCATATCCGGGAATGGTAGTGAGAGGCCTGTTGCTTCTAATGGCCAGTTCTCATTAACATGCCACTGATTGAGTAGAATGGGAAGTTGGCAGAAATCAGGAAGCCCAGAGGCTGCCCTTCAGGTCTTGGATAAACGCAGGGATGGGAATTTAACGCTGTTAGCAATTCAGTGAGAGTTGGGAAACCTGTAATTCCCTTGTGACTCTTAGAGGAGCACTCTGCTCTTTTTAGTCATCTAAAAGAAAATTTTAATTTGCTGAACAGAATCAGTTGTTTGAGTGGCATGAGGGTTTCAAGTTGAATTAATAGTATTTGCTATTGTTCTTGTATGTACTCTTGCTGCATTAGGTAAGCACTTTGCTGTATACCAAAGGAAATCAGCCATTTAAAATTATACAAATCAGTCATTTCTTTCATTCAATTTTAGCTATCCCTCAACAGGTTTTTAACGAGATGGGAAGCTTGAAATTCCACAGGCCTTAGCCTATAGATTTTAGATACTGAGTTGAAGATTGTGCAGTTGAAGAAAAAATACAGTATTAACCACTCAGATGCGCAGACACAGAAAACTGCTGGAAGAAAATATGTATATTTGAAACATAAATACTTTGAATTCTTCGTGGAATGGAGATGTTTGTGGCACAAGTAGGGGTTCAAGATTGTGATGAACAAGTGATAGGACCGGAGCAAGATTGAAATTCAGCTGTCAGTGCTGTCCCAGTTCATACGAGTATTTGCATGAATTACTATTATCAAATTAACAATTTCCCAAAAATGTTTAAATTCAGCAGAAAGTTTTTATTTGAATAACATGCAAAGTTAAAACTTCCTACTCTGCCTGTTAATTTTCCACCAGTTACATTTTTAAAGTTTGTTCATTGGATGTGAGCATCACTGGCTAGGCCAGCATTTATTGCTAATCCTTAATTACCCTTAATTGAGTGGTTTGCTACAGCCATTTCAGAAGGTAATTAAGAGTCAACCATATTGCTTTGGGTTTGGAGTCACTTGTATGATAAGCCATGTAAGGATGTTGCATTTCCTGCCCTGAAGGACATTAGTGAACTAGACAATTGAGAATGCTTACATGGTCACCATTAGGCGAGTTTGTAATTCCATATTTTTGTTAAATTTAAATTTCATCATCTGCCATAGTAGAATTTGCCTGGGTCTCTGGATCACTAGTCTAGTGACATTAGCATTACACTGCCACTTCCATAAGTATTGCAATTTCCATTTTTATCCATTCTCATTGTGTCATATTGTTAAATATTAATAAAATACAATTATTTACCTTTGTGTACTGTTAACAGAATCCAATATAATGAAATGTGAAATACTATTTGTCTGTGTCATTATTGTTATAATATGCATGTTCTTTCTTACCTTTTGAAAGATATGTATTTTTTAAAAATGCTTGGTTTAAAGATTACATCAAACTTTCAGACCTAAAAGTTTGAGTTATAGGAAGAGGCTAGGCAGGCAGGGAGCTTTTTTCCTGGAGTGTCGAAAGCTGAAGGATGACCAGAGAGGATTATGAAATCATGAGGGGCATCAAACTTTCAGAGCTAAAGGTTTGAATTATAGGAAGAGGCTAGGCAGACAGGGAGCTTTTTTCCTGGAGTGTCGAAAGCTGAAGGATAACCTGAGAGGATTATGAAATCATGAGGGGCATGAGTAGGGTGAATGGTCAAGGTCTTTTTTCCTAGGGAAGGGAAGTCCAAAATTAGAGGGCATAGGTTTTAGGTGAGAGGGACAAGATTTAAAAAGGACCTGAGGGGTAACCTTTTCATGCAGAGGGTGGTGCATGTGTGGACTGAGCTGTCAGAGGAAGCAGTGGAGGCAGGTATAATTACAACATTTTAAAAGGCATCTGGATGGGTATATGAACAGCAAGTGTTTTGGAGGGATATGGGCCAAATGCTGATTGACACAGATGAGTTAGAACAAAGGGTCTGTTTTCATGCAGTAGTTACTCTAGTGGTCTATGATTCTACAAATCTGACACTTAAATTGCCCGGGGGAGGGGGGGGGAGAGGTGAGGTGAGCAAGACAGAGAGGCGGAGTCAGCATAACAGTGAATCCAGTATTTGGACTCGTTTAAGATGAGCAGCTGCTTGGTTTTTCACTTTGTTTTCTGAGCTTTCACTAAATCTTGAAAAGTTCAAAGTTAATATAAAGATGATTAATGAAGAAGAAAGTTGATTATGTCTGTCAAAGTAAGCAAAGAAAGAGGGAGGATAAAGTTATGAAAACTTTTGACAAAAGAGTACCTTGTCCTGTTTTGAAACAGTTTTCCAAACTTGTGAATATGTCAAATTGGTGTAGCCCAGTTCAGCAATGAGGCTGCTGTCTGCTCAGGGTAAAAGTAATCCTGTTGTCAGCACAACCCCTGGCTGTACTCCAGAATCGGTTCTGGCCTTGGAAATGGGAGCACATTTTATCGCTTGGTTTTCTGCTGCATCGTAGGTATTTGAGCCTTGCGAATAGCTTGTGATTATTCCTCAATGCCAAGTGGCTCCTAAAGTTCAAGCATAGAACAGAATGTTCAAAGCAACAATCAATATACTTGGTAATCACCTAATGCTGGGGGGAAGGGGCTGTTGAGTTTTTGTAGGTTATAGTGAACTTTGTAACATGAGCCTGCTGTTTATCAGTAATGTACTTGTAAACATTCCACAAATATGACAGGAACATACAAAAAGAATTTTTTTAAATGCTGGCTAGAGGACAATGTGAAAATCTAATTAGAAATCCATTTCGATTTTTCTGAGAGGTTTGGAGAAGGGTAATTTTTTTTGTCTATTGTTGCTGATGGATGTGTCATTTACATCATCTTATGATTTTATTATATGTTTGGCACTTACTTTGGCCAAGTCTCATCACTTGTCATCTAGCAGTTCGCATGTATAAATCATCTTGGTTTTGACTGCTAATGTATAAAATAGAACAGAGAGAACATTCTGCAGGGGGCTTGACTGATAATCACATTTTAAAAACATCCTTACTTTTTTCAGAGGTGAGGTTTATAAAACTGAGTATTATGAATTGTAACATTTAAAAGGCATTTGGATGGATATATGAAGAGGAATGATTTGGAGGGATATCGGCCGGGTGCTGGCAGGTGTGATGAGATTGGGTTGGAATATCTGGTCGACATGGATGGGTTGGACCGAAGGGTCTGTTTCCATGCTGTACATCTCTATGATTCTATTGAAATGTTTTATCTGGAGTAACAGCAGTTACTGAATAGCTGTTTACCATGTTTCACTTTTTATTTTTGCAACATTTGTTTTCTGTTATTTAAAGTTTATGTTAACAAATGGATGCCAGAGAGAAAAAAAATCCTGTGCATCTTAAAAATATTCTAAAGCTGTTGTATTTTTGCGTTATGTTTTAGTTTATTTCTTTTCCTGAAAGGAGTTCTCCTTCACATTTTTCAAATACACAGTCTAGATGAAGAAGTTAAAAGATTGTGGAATTGCCAAAATCTCTTAACAGCACAAGATTTAAAGTCTTAAAAAGAAATTATTTTAAATTCAAATTTGTACCATATTCTGAAATGTCAATATGTAAAATTTTACTCTTCTTGAAGATAGTTTTTTACAATCCAAGTCTTTGGTCTGAGTGATCAGTCTTCATAGGTACAGTAGTTGTGTACCTTTATATTAAACACCATGTGCAAGAAATCATGGGTGATGACAAACCAATCAGGCTTCTATCCCATGGGAACTAGAGAGGTCAACTGTCCGTTAGCTTTCAAAGGAGATTAAAGTCTTCAGAGATCAAAGATGTGGGTCAGGATTGGATACCCAAGTCTTTAATTAAATTACTTGCCAGTGCCTAAAACAAAACTCCTAAATGTCTTCAAGAATAATGTCATTTTGTCTGTGATTTTTTTTCCTTTCAAGATCCTAATAATCAAAAGTGTGGAGGACAATAATATACTAAGTTGGACTTGCCGGTGAAGTTCTCCATCTTACCTGTTGTCTCAATCTTCTTCCTATGATCATTGCACAGAATCATTATCTTGAATTTTTTTAAAGCTGTGCAAATGTAAAGGGGCACAAATCAGTGTTAATGGCCTCAAAATATGGTTGATAGACTCAAGCCAATTTGACACCAATCCTTTGGCTGAGCCATTTTCAAAGAGACATACCACTGAGTGGTTGTCTGTTTCAGTTCAGTCTCTTTTAATATGTAACTAAGTAAATTCTATAATGTGCATAGGGACCCAATTGCCATTTTAGGACAATGCATGCTATACTGTTTTACTGCTGGTAAACTGAAGAAGAGAAGAAAGAAAATAAATTTTCAATTTTATATAACATAAAAGTAGTTCCCCAATAAAAATTATCTAGGTTGCCACTCTACTATATTTCTCCTCTGTCACAACTGTAACAAATGCTTTGAATATTTTGTATAATTCATCACTGCAAAAATAGATCCAGTTTCTATTTCAGTTTTTTTGCATGCATTTGTTGGTGAGGGTATGGTGAATGGAGAGGGTCATGGTATGCTAAAACTGCAACACCAGCATGTGACAGTCTCAGTAGATCAGCTGGTCTGTTATTAATTTTCATTTATTTATGTACCTATATTTATATGTAATAGTCTATTGATATTTGCCATTTAAATTTACCAGTACACTGGCTACATGGATGAGGTGCTAAAAGGGGAAGAGTACCTCAAGAGCCTCTAAAGTAGAAGAAGTCAATATCATCAGGGAGCAGTAAATGAGAAAATTGGGAAAGAAAAGTTTTCCGTTTAGACAGGACTCTCCTTCACAACTGTAAAAAGTTTTAAAATTAACATTCTTGAACCTAAAAATAAGGCTAATTTTAAGAACCTACTCGAAGGCTGGTAAAGTGGCACAATTGATGGAATGATTTGGAGATGCAGGTGTTGGACTGGGCTGTACAAAGTTAAAAATCACATAACACCAGTTTATAGTCCAACAGGTTTAATTGGAAGCATACTAGCTTTCGAAGTGTCGCTCCTTCATCAAGTAGTTGTGCATTTTCAATTAATGGAAAGTTGCAATAGTGATTAATGTGGTTTAAAGGGCTTAGCCTTGTGAGTAGGTTCAGCTGTTTGTCCACTGTTTAAACTCATGCAAAAAAATCAGAAGCATTATTTATGTTTGAAATTTTACGATTGTTTTCCCTGATTTGAGGTGAAATATGCTGAAATAATAACACGAATGAGCATTGTGTCAGATAGATGTATTGTCAGTAAGTCAACATAGATGATAGTATTTTCCGAAGCTTGTGTTAGGAAGATTGCTAAGATACTAATTTTATAGGACTGATTCTCATTAAATGATAACTGTATCACAGTAAAACAGTTTTGTTGTTGTAGTTTGTCACTATGCGGTTGCTTGTGGTTCAGTGACAGTGTCCCTGCTTTTGAGCCAGGAAGGCTAAGTTCAAATATACTTGCCCCAGAGCTAAGAAATACTCTTGAATAGGTAGATTACATGATGTATAAATCACCATTGTGATTTGATAGAGTTTACACTGGGGCATTGTTTTTAACAAACATGAAGAGAGGTGTTTTTATCATCAATGGCATTGACAGGTTTCCAGAAAGTACCTGGAATTATTGATAATATTCATGTTTACTGAAAGTGTCTCAGAATCATATGGTTGTTTTAATTACAGATACTTGCAGTTTATTAACCTTGAAACATTGAGAGCAACCCAATAATAAAGCCACAGCACAAACATTTTCAATAACTTCCTTTTGGACTTTTGTTTCTTATCTGTCTTTCCTATCAGTAATCCTCAGAGAGAAAGTTTTTGGTTACTCCCTTCATTCTGTTTTCAGTTGGCCCTTTCCATTACCATTCCAACACAATTTTTCCTGTTCAGTGATTCTCTTTCAGAAGAAAGGCTGAATTGTTAACTTCAATTTTAAGTTCAAATGAGTTACACTACTAGTTCACCTGATAAAATATGCATGATACAAAAACATTTTCTCATATCCCAACTTCACATCTTTGGTTTTCAATTTCTCTCTCTCTTTGAGACCAGGATAGGGTATACTTTGATATACTTGTCCAAATACCCATTCCTTGTGTGATCCCAGAGAGCCTGGAAAGAGAATGCATGTGACAGGTGTAAGATTTACACTGTAACCTGACTCTGAGCTGAATAACCTAACGTATTCTGTTTGTCTCTGTCATTTGTCATTTACTTCTGGATAGTGCACTTGTTTTAGTAAAATTACTATTTTCTGAGTCATTTTATTCTCTGCATGCACATACTGAATGAGACCATTTGATCAGTCAACATATATCAAGTGCTGAAGAAATAATGGTACTTTATAATCTAATTATCCCTCTGCAAACGGGAGGTCCTGACTCTAGGGTGTCAGTCTTAAAAAAGACACAAGCAGAATTTTCCCATTTTCAGTTCAAGTATTTCAGTTCAAGTATTTTCCCATGCAATCTTCTGCTCGTAAACAAGATCTTGGGAACTCTGCTTACGGAATTGCATGTCATAGAGCTGTAAAGATGTACAGTACAGAAACAGACCCTTCGGTCCAACTCGTTCATGCCGACCAGATATTCCAACCCAATCTAGACCCACCTGCCAGCACCCAGCTCATATCCCTCCAAACCCTTCCTATTCATATATCCATCCAGATACCTTTTAAATGTTGCAATCGTACTAGCTTCCACCACTTCCTCTGGCAACTCATACCATACATGTACCACCCTCTGCGTGAAAAGGTTGCCCCTTAGGCCTTTTTTTGTATCTTTTCCCTTTTGGTTGTGTTTGGTGGTATGACCTTCTACTGAGATCTGTAAGGAGGAGGACTGGTCTCCTCTCTGACATAAATATAAGTTGTTGGAAAAGCTCAGCAGGACTGGCAGCATCAGTGTGGAGTTTCCAGTGAGTGCGTGGTGGCACAGCTTAAAAGGAACATTGATTACCACTCAGTTGTGAGATTTTGAAATTCCATTTAAAGCTTAAGCTTAAAATTAGAAAAGATTTTCTTGACATTGTGATTCTGACTTTCTTTTCATTTTGGATATACACCTCAGGAACTAGTGGAATAGGAAAATACAAAAGCAGGTCTAACAAGCCTAATCCATCTCCACCTACCATCTACACCAGTTTACTTTCCAGCAGGAATGAAGTGATCAACAGGAATCATTGCTAAGTTTATTCTTCACCATGTGTATGAGTTGAGATGGCAATGATATCATGGATGGAAATGCTAAAAGTGAGAATCTGACTTCGGTTTTTCTATGTGTCTGGTACGGAACACTGCCAGAAGATACATTTATTCTTTTACTTGTAAAATAACCTTTTTTCCCTGGGTTTAGTTTTGTTGGACTGTCCTCCATTCGTATGGTTCTTGATGGCCTTTCATAATTTCTAATGTTGCTTTGAAATCTACGTAATGGGACAGTTTGCTTCATTTATAGTCTATATGCTGATTTAAGGCATTTGCTTTGTGTATCGGTTTCCTTCTTGGATGAACTTGGGCTTGACTATAGAAGTGGTACAGGCCTCATAAGGTTTGAGCTGTATTATCTTAGTTCCATATGTCAATTTCTTGTTATAGTTGAGTTAATGTAATTGTAATCAGGAGTTATAAGTTTGTGGCCTTTACAGATAGATCACAATAGATATTTCCTGTAAGTATAATAAGCCTTATTACATCAATAAATTAAATATTCAAAACTAAGGCTTTGGAAAGCATATCCATTGCTAATTCTTCTAATTGTGGTTCTGGATTACTGAATTTATTTGCATCATTATAGGTAAGTATTGATTCCTTATTACATATTTATCTTAATGCATTTGTTCTCTCCTATAATTCACGTTTTACATATAGAGAAATGGTTGAGTAAACACCAAATATTTCATGTCATGTAACTTGCAAAACAAAAAGAAACTATTTGAGTCTGACAAACCAAGTTAAAGACTTGGAAATTTTAAAGTGTAGAGATTACAAAAAGAAGAAAAATTACAAGTATTAAAATGAAAATAATTGTTACTACATTTCTGAAACTAGCTTTTTTTTTGTTTTCCTATCTATTGCAATAGGATGTGGGCATTTGAAGGCCTCATGGGGGTCAGAGGAACAAGATTATTACTTTTGATGTAGGAGAGGAACCTGTTGGTACTGTTTTGATTAGTTCAGGAATGCAGCCAGGATTTTGTCCTGTTTAAGAAAAGTAGTAGGCAATTTCTCATAAAATAACAGAAACATATATAACTACTTTTAAATTTTAGCTTTTATGTTATCTGCAATTACATTTAAATGGAACATTAGGTTGTGACCCAGAATTGTAGCTACTGTTGGCTGTTCAGTTCATGATCATTTCATGCAATGATAAGGGTATCGCTTACACTAAGTGCATTCTTGGAATAAATAGAAACAAAATTTAAAACATAAAACAGTATAACGATGCCAAATCAGACAACCAGGAAAATTAGGAATCTTTTGCTTTTCTATCAATACTTCATGAGAAAGTATTAACCATTGTGAACTAACCAGGATGATCTCATGCAGAATGGATAAAATGTGAATTTTTTAAAATGATGATTGTACAATTTTTTTTAGAATCACACTTCTGTTTTCTTATTGATGAAGTATGGAGTTCCTAACTTGTTGGGAATCTTTGACAGTTTTATTTCTTTATTGTTTTTCTGATTTATTGTGCTTTTGTGGTGTGATGCTATATTGTGCGGTCAGATGTGTTTTTCTTATGTTTCTTAAAAAATATGCATTGACTTATTTCAGATTGAGCTCAAAATTTGAAATTCATATCTATTATACGTCATACTGGAAATAAGCAGCTAACTATTATTCCAAAAAATACAGGATTCTGAATGCAACTTTGTAACCAGTTTGCACAACTAAGGTTGGATTTTATTCAGCATGAACGCTCCCCCAAACAAAGGTGGCAACATGAATCGCCTGAATTGGGATCAAGTCAGACCTTAGTCCAAAGGTTTTTTTTAGATTTCCTACAGTGTGGAAACAGGCCCTTTGGCCCAACAAATCCACACTGACCCTCTGAAGAGTAACCCACCCAGACCTGTTTCCCTCTGACTAATGCACCTGACCCTATGGGCAATTTAGCATGGCCAATTCACCTGACCTGCACATCTTTGGACTGTGGGAGGAAACCCACGCAGACACCGGGAGAATGTGCAAACTCCACACAGACAGTCACCCAAAGCTGGAATCGAACCTGTGATCCTGGTGCTATGAGGCAGCAGTGATAACCACTGAGCCCACCGTGCCGCCCAAATTGGTAATAGACCAATATGAACCAAATAGGTTCATATTGGTATAATAGAAGCATAATGCAAAGTTGGAGACGATTCTTTTTAATCCAGATTTGATGAGGTGGTGGTGTATCACTATGTTGGCAAGTAATCAAGAGCTGTAGGTTAACATTCTAGGGATGTATTCAGATCTAACCACAGCAGATGGTGAAATTAGAATTCAATAATAAAATCTGAAATAAAACGCGAGCTTAATGTCAACAATGTAAACATTGTTCATTATCACAAAAACCTATCTGGTTTATCAATTTCCTTTAAGGAAGGAAATGTGCCATCCTTACCTGGTCTGGCTTGCATATAGAACATAGAATATAGAAAAATACAGTGCAGTACAGGCCCTTCGACCCTCAATGTTGTGCCGATCCAAGCCCACCTAACCTACACTAGCCCACTTTCCTCCATATGCCTATCCAATGCCCGTTTAAATGCCCATAAAGAGGGAGAGTCCACCACTGTTACTGGCAGGGCATTCCATGAACTCACGACTCGCTGAGTAAAGAAAAGTTAATGATTTATGCTGTATTTCTCCAGTATATGACTCCAGGTACTTAATTGCCAAGGCTGTGGCATAAATGCTGGCCTAGCCAACATTGCCAGTGTCCTTTAAGTAAATAAAATACTTACAATTTACATATATTTTAAAGATGGGTGTAAGTGGAATAGAACTTGATGAGCTATGCTAAACATGTCTGTTTTGGTTCAATTGGAAAATCAGTGTTTTCTGTGGGACTGGAAAATATAAACAGAAAAGTTTATGATTTGTGCTGTATTTCAGCCAAGTGGGCTCATCACGGTGAAAGAAAACCTAGGGTTCTGTTCTTGAAAAATTTCTAGTGACTAGTTGGATAGTTAACATGTACACTGCATGCGCATTAAGTGAGGGCAAGGTTGGGGTCAGGTATGGTGTTTCCTACCCTCCCCCACCCCTTTTACTGAATAGCTTGCTGACATACATACTTTAAGCTCATGTGACAATTGCTTAACTTGGATGGGTACCAGAATAATATTTCAGCTTGAGTGCAGGGTTTCAAAAGAGAAGGGGTGAATGGGGAACATGTGTAGGAACAAGTTCTTAAATAAAGAAAGATACCATTGCCGCTAATAATATCTCAAGTTTTGACATCTGTATTTCTTTCGTCTGCTAAACCATTATTCAAATTTAATGTTGCTTTATTCAAAGGAAGAGAATATCCTTTTGTGTTAGCTGAAGTTGGATTTTAAAAATTTACAAAAATCATGTCAGTATAGTTTTCTCTGGTCTTGAATTTACGGCTTATTAGATAATGAACAGACTTCATACTACAGTTGAACGTTGGTTAGGAAAATGGTTCATCAGCTGCATTTTATAATTAGACTGATAAAAGCTCTTTAATTTTAAGTCAGAATCTAGTTTTGTTGGAACAATACCGTATTGAATGGCTTTTATCATTTTGAAAGTGGGTAATGTTTTTCCTGTTTAGTGATACAATAAAAAAAAGCTATATATGGCCAGAAAACATTTGTCCACAATCAGTCGATATGGGCTTTTATATTGCACTAAACTGTTTAGTCAACTTTTACAGCATATTGTAAGGATAGCAAGTTAAAATTTATGTTATGTATAATTAGTGAGTCAAAATACTTGTACTATAAATATAGCTTTTTCAATACTTAACATAGCTTGCCATCTACAACGTAGTGAAATGATATTCTGGATTTCTGTGGTGAGTTGTAGGTACGGCTTGTATTTAGGCAGTGTATGGTTTCAGTGAATTGAAAGATTGAGCTGTTTGTAATATTTTCAAAGTAAGTCATAGTTTTAAATTTCAATCTCCCCTAACCTCGTCCACCATCTAGACCTGGGTAACCTAGATTTGAACTTGGTCCAAGCTGAAGTTTTGGATCTCAGTTGATAGGTATGGGAGATGGAGTTAACACTGCTGTTGGCATCGTGGTCTGCAGTCTGCACGTGTCAGTCTCTTTGCTATGCCATGTGATTATCCCTCAGATTACAACAGGATCTTGATCAGATGGGCCAGTGGGCTGAGAAGAGGCAGATGGAGTTAAATTTAGATAAATGTGAGATGCTGCATTTTGGGAAAGCAAATCTTAGCAGGACTTAAATACTTAATGGTAATGTCCTAGGGAGTGTTGCTGAACAAAGAGACCTTAGGGTGCAGGTTCATAGCTCCTTGAAAGTAGAGTTGCATGTAGATAGGATAGTGAAGAAGGTGTTTGGTATGCTTTCCTTTATTGGTCAGAGTATTGTGTACAGGAGTTGGGAGGTCATGTTGCAGCTGTAAAGGGCATTCGTTAGGCGACATTGCGTGCAGTTCTAGTTTCCATCCCATTGGAAAGATGTTGTGAAACTTGAAAGGGTTCAGAAAAGATTTACAAGGATGATGCCAGGGTTGGAAGATTTGAGCTATAGGGAGAGGTTGAATAGGCTGGGGCTGTTTTCCTTGGAGCGTCAGAGGCTGAGGGGTGACCTTATAGAAGTTTATAAAATCATGAGGGGCATGGATAGGATAAATAGACAAAGTGTCTTCCCTGGGGTTGGGGAATCCAGAACTAGAGGACATAGGTTTAGGGTGAGAGGGGAAAGATTTAAAAGAGATCTAAGGGGCATTTTTTTCATGCAGAGGGTGGTGCGTGTATGGAATGAGCTGCCAGAGGAAGTGGTGGAGGATAGTACAATTGCAACATTTAAAAGCATCTGGATGGGTATATGATTAGGAAGGGTTCGGAGGGGTATGTGCCAGGTGCTGGCAGGTGGGACTCGGTTGGGTTGGAATATCTGGTCGGCATGGACAAGTTGGACCGAAGGGTCTGTTTCCATGCTGTACATCTCTATGACTCTATAACTGTAGTAGTTGAGCAGAAGAGTGTTTGTATTGATTTTAAAGCGCCTTACTTTTCAGTATTTCATCAGTGGTCATCTTTTGTAAGCACATTCAAAAAAGTATCACTGGACAAGGTATAAAAGAGTTTTAACATAAACTATGGAATTGTACCCCAGCTTCAGTCAGCATATTCAGCAAAAACTGAGGTAGGAATGTGTTTCGAAATAAAGTACTTTGTTCCATAATAAATAATTATTCTTGTTTTGTTTTAAACTGAGAACTTAAATATTTATCTTTTAATGGTGGTTTGTTCATATTTTATTTTAATTATAGGATCTAAATTATTTCAATAAGATAAGCAACAGGACCTAGAAACAGCTCTGTTTGCCAGATGTGAAGAGTAAAAAGACAGAAAACCATTTGTGCAAAGAATTTACTGCTTGGCTTAAAGTGGATTTATTGTGACCCTGGTGGTAGGCTTTGTAGTGAGGATGGAACAAAGTGGGGAAGAGACTTGGTAAAGAATAAAAGATATTACGTTTAAATTTTGGCTCTTCATGTAAAACTTAGCTATGGAACCTTTTTGATTTGGTGGTCATGCTACAAGTTACTAGCTAGATCAATAACTTCTGCCAGTTGACTCTTTGTGTTTCCATTAAGATAGATATTTAGTAGGAATGTTAATTGACCAGGGACAGATCTGACAGAACATCTCACATGTTTTTATTTGTTTTACTTACCACGTACAAATATGAACTAAGATCAGGATCATAATTGATAAATAGAAAGGGAGTGGATGAAAGATCTTAATGTAGTAATGTAGAACGAAGAAAAAAACTTGGCACATGTATTTATAAGTTCAAGTTTAATACTTTCCTAGTAAATATATTACAAAACTACATTTTTGGATGCATGAGAAGTTTGCATGTTATTTCATAGCTATATTTTTGTTTATAACTCTATGTAAATTGATTTGTGACAAAATATGATTGAAAAGTATTGGAAAATGAAGTAATTAAAAGTAACAACTGGAAAGAGTTTGACTATTTCAAAACGTTGAAATTTGCACAGATAAGTTTAGCATTCCCAGCTGTACCTTTTACAGTATGAGCAACTAATGATTTTAGTTTCAGCTATTCAGTGACCCTACATTTGGAATTGCTAGAGAGTTTTAGACCATGCATTCTCATGTTTTTCTCTCTCTGTCATTCTCTTTTTCTTCCTCTTGCCCCTTTACTCTGTCTGTCTGTCTGTCTCTCTCTCTCTCTCTCTCTCTCTCTCTCCCTCTCCCTCTCCCTGCCTCCCTTACCCACAAACACACCCCCATGGTCATGTTAAATTCTCTTCTTTCTCGTCAGCACAAGACGTTGTGACTATAATTTTAAGGGCATTGAAAGAAATTAAAACTAACCATCCCTGATGATCACTTTTCAAGATGGCAATTAAAGCTTGAACGAATTATAGAAAGGGGCCAGACAGAATTTTTACAGCTGCATGGTGACTCCCTTTAATTCCTTCTCCCTTCACAGCTGGGAGCCAAATATTTGGATTATTTGTGTCTCTTTTGGGGTTGGATGGCAAAGCTATAATGATGCTAGTAAAATTTTAAAAGACAGGTTCAGCATTACTTCTGCTTTAGCTCAAACATTGAATCCCGACATTAATGGGCTTCAAGACTTTAGTTTTGGTATGAATAGTCTTTGTGTGTCTCTCCCTTTAATTGCATACAGAGTGCTACTCATTTGTTGTGGTCTCTAACTTGATACCTTTAATTGATTTTTGTAAATGGTTGAAAGATCTTTATTTAATTAAAGAAATTGAGAGTTACAGTGTATTTGCAGCAATAACCAAAATATCAAATCAACAATAGTGATAAGTCATCCAATGGTTTTAGAGAGAAAAAAAAATCAGTTGTGACTGAGAATTGAACATGGGAAATGTGTCTTTAAAGCAGATAAACTTCATAGACATGAGTGTTTGGTTTGTTTTTCCCATCTAGGTCCTGATAGTGCACTGCTAGTTGCCTTATGGGTTCATGAGGTCAGATTCAGAAGTTAGAAAGTCCACAGTCACTAGGGACTTCACCATCTGGTGGTCATAAAACTGGTAATGGTCAAAGTTTCTTTTTTTTTGGAGGGGGAAAGAGGCGGGGAAGGAAGACATGGTCCAGACTGTTGAAGAGAGGCCATGCCCTGAAGCAGACAGTGTTATGGCCATACTTTTTCTGCTTGTGTGTCTGCAGAAGGGTCAAAAGTTCAGGCTGTCCAATTTGGAGATAGAGGCAGGCAGGAGGGCTGGAATGCAAAGCTGTAAAACTGCTTCTGCCTGCCACTCCCTCTTTCCCTTACTTCCCGCCTCTCTGCCTCCACATGCTGTGAAGGGGATCAGCTGTATTCCAAGCTATCTGCATAGAAGGCTGTCATTGTCTTTTACCCTGCCAGTACTGATTATTTGTTCCATTGAAAGGTTTAAACCCCTAGTGGGAACTTTTAAATCTGTAACTGACAGTAAAAATGAAATGGCTCCTATCCCTGGATTTAAGTAAATCCATTTTTAAACAGTTACTTATTTATATTAAAATTTACTAAATAATGAACAAAATCACAATTCGACTCAATTACCTGCATTGAATTTCCATTGAGAAATAAAGTTGGACTGTCATAAAAATTCCAATATAAAAAATGTATGATATGGTGAGAGTTGTTATACTGCCTTTAATTTGAATCATTAAAGACATATTTATTTTCTTGTAATCAATTTATATTTGTAGTTAATTACTATGTTCATTAATAAATGTCCGCATGGAGTGTAACATATTGTGAAAGGAACAAGTGAGAATCCTCTATTGGTAAGTTGTTGATGAGGAAGCAGACACTAGGTTCTCCCTCATAATAAGAAAGTAAAATCTAGAGTTATCACAATGCCTTAAAAAAATTTTATTGAAGTATCACAGAGTCATAAATATAACCAGTGTGAAGTGATTGATCAGATCTGTTTCAGTCCCCCCAGTTGCTTTAGAACTACTGGCTAGAGACAGCTTCACGATAGCCAAATTGTGTCCACGTAGGATTCTGAAATTCTACTATAAGAGGAACCTCGATTATCTAAATGGCACAGGCGAGAGTATTTTGGTCGGATAATCGAATGCTGGATAACATTAGGCAAGCCGAATAATCAGAAATTCAGATAATCGAATGATGGATAATCGAGGTTCCTCTGTATAGTGATATTATGAATGGAGTCTTTGGGAGTTGTGACTTCCATTCTTTTATCATGTTTGTCAGAAGTGAAATTTAAGGATGTCATATAAAATGTTGCTTCCATGTCTCCTTTGTACTGGAAACGTTGAAGTGTGAAATAGTAATTGGGCAACAGTTGTTCCTCTCAGCTGGGGAGTCTAGAACATGGCAACTCTGTGTTAGGATGAGAGACCAACCATTTAGGACTGAGATGAGGAGAAATTTCCCCTCTTGAAGGTTATGGCTGTTCTATCATTGAATGTATTTGAAACTGATATGGACTGATGTTTAGTCTCTGGGTGTTAAGAAATAAAGGGAAGTAAATGGGAAGGTGGTGGTGATGCTTAAGAAAATCGTGTTTATCTTGAATGACGAAGTGGACTCCATGTCCCTTTGTGGTCTACTCCTGTATCTATTTTTCATTCTTCCATTTCTCATATTATTCCCCATGTTAGGAAGCTGATACATTTTTCTAAGGTTACATTGATGTGCCAATCTTTCAGTCAAGTTTCCGTTTGTCATGTATGAGTCTCATATGATTACAGCATTACTCAGTGAGTTCATGAGCTATTCAATCATTGGTTCCAACAATTATATAACCTCCACCATGGATGGCTTAACAATAATCAGAAGAAAGACACCCCAGCTGTCTTTTTCTTTTACATTCTTAACTTGCGACCACTAGCATCCTCGTGTCTGTGATTTAGATTTGGAGGTGCCGGTGTTGGTGTGGGCCAGACAAAGTTAAAAATCACACACCAGGTTAGAGGCCAGCAGGTTCTGATTTAGATGATTAATTCAGCATAGACAAGGTATAAAGCTGTAGCCATTTCTGTGTCAGAACTCCGTGGGCAAATTGGCTGCATTTTCTGGGATTTTCTTAGTTAGGCCTTCCTGCAGAATTGGGGACCCTAATAAGTCAAATTTGCATCCCTCCACTGATGTGCCGATTTGTCCCCAAATCCATGTTGTTGGATACAAAGACAAAAGCTATAGGAATTTAAATGGGAAATCTATCCCTCTTGACCAGATTGCTTCTGACAATGGTGTTTTCTTGAGGTAGATGAAATTGCTGCTTGCTTCGGAATTTAGTGTAAATTCAACTCATCTACACAACTGGAAGATGGAGCTGGCATTGCTGACTGTTATCTTTTTTTTGATCTTTTAAGGGTTTGAGCCATAGGGATGGGCTGAATAGGCTGGGGCTGTTTTCCCCAGAGCGTTGGAGGCTGAGGGTTGACCTTATAGAGATTTGTAAAATCATGAGGAGCATGGATAAGGTATATAGACATGGTCTTTTCCCTCGGTGGGCGAGTCCAGAACTAGGGGCATAGGTTTAGGGTGAGAGAGGAAAAATTTAAAAGAGACAACGTTCTGACAGCGTGGTGCATGTACCGAATGAGCTGCTAGAAGAAATAGTGCAGCTGGTAAAATTACAATATTTAAAAGGCATTTGATGGGTATATGAATAGGAAGGGTTCAGAGGGATGTGGGCCAAGTGCTGGGAAATGGGACTAGATTAGATTAGGATATCTGGTCGGCATTGTCGAGTTGGACCGAAGGGTCTGTTTCCATGTTGTGACACTATGACTCTCATCCACATTACATACTGTCCCTTTGCACCTACACCCTGAAGAAAGTTTAATCTTTGATTTCCATATCCCTTTAAATTTGCTTCATGTATCTCTCTCCAATCATCATGCAGAGCTCCCCAAATTTGCAAAGCATCAGAACTTAGATAAAACAATCAAATATAGTATCACCTGGATAGCTTAAAATGCACTAATTTAGTTAGTAGTTGGTGCAAAATATTAGGAATGTATTTAAATAATGCATTTGCTCTTTGAAAAATTCTCTGTTAAGCCTTTAGAAGTATTAAAATAATATTTGAAATAGATTTAGATCTAGCAGATTTCACTAGTTCCCTTGTAGATTTTGCAAATCTGTTTGAAACATATTGTCTTTAACTTTTAATATGTGCCCTTCAGAAAACACTCAACTGTTTAATGTAACTGAGTTTTGCGGCTAGTGGTTAGCATGGTACATTCAAATGATTTGGCAATCCACTAAATTATTTAATTTATGATTGATGGTGAGAGAAATACACAAATTGTTATATGTTCACATGTGAAATGAAACAGAGTCCATTAGTTCAAAAGGTCATCACCTTTTTCTTTAGTCACTATAGTTTCTTGGAACTCAGTTGTGGGGGCGGGAGTGGAACAGTATCATCAACAATTGAGCTGTATATCACTTTCAAAGTGGCAGTAACTGTATAGGTAGTATATCTCTTTTGCCTACTGTACTTATTCCTGTATTTAAGCATTGGACAGAACAAAGTTATTGGAACTGTAGTAGCACATAAGAATGAATGCTAATTTGATTAGATGTTCCTCAGGAATTTTTAATACTGCTCAGATTGTTATTTTAGCCATTGCTGATGAGCCTTTGGGTAGTGCTTACAGCCCCCTGCTGTGAAAGTCTAAATTCTCAAAGCATATAGGTGAGAGATATCAGAAAGGTGCAAAAGCAAGAAGTATGGAATTCATTATAAACTTAACTAGTTTTGAGGAGAAGAAAACATTTCCAGGGCCAATTTTCAGACATGTGGTTGCAAGCAGTTCTGTGGTATAACCACTGTGTATTAGCATTGTAGGTTACATACATATTTTTGTGAATCTATAAATTTTGAGTAGCTCCAACAGTTTTTTCATCCCTTTAGCCTTTTAATAGTGTTACGTACATATATATTGTGAGCAAAAATCAGTTAACGGTAGGATTATTTGCTTTTGTACTTTAGTTCAATTAGATAATCTGTTTTGCACAGTTGTTTGAACTCATTTACTTGCAGTCTGCTTTGTACTTCCTAAAAAAGGCAGGATTATGAAATGTTATAATAGAATGATTAAAGCCTGGCCTAGCTTTACAATTTGCAGCACATGTACAGTACATTTTCCACATTCTTCAGTGAAAGGTGAAGTTAGCACACAGAGCAAGGTGGATGTTCACTGTATGATTTTGTTGATATATGCTAAGTAGAAACCGACATATGGAGTGAAGAAAAAAATACTGTAGGAAGACAATGGATTGCATTGTACTAACATCTGATGTTTAGATTAGATTACTTACAGTGTGGAAACAGGCCCTTCGGCCCAACAAGTCCACACCGACCCGCCGAAACGCAACCCACCCATACCCCTACATTTACCCCTTTACCTAACACTACGGGCAATTTATCCTGGCCAATTCACCTGACCTGCACATCTTTAGACTGTGGGAGGAAACCGGAGCACTCGGAGGAAACCCACGCAGACACTGGGAGAACGTGCAAACTCCACACAGTCAGTCGCCTGAGTCGGGAATTGAACCCGGGTCTCCGGCGCTGTGAGGCAGCAGTGCTAACCACTGTGCCACCGTGCCGCCCATTCTCAACACATTTTGAAATTGCACGAGGCCTTCTGCCAAATTAATTTATTGCCTTAAGTTTTTGAATACTTGAATGTACTGTACAGTATTAAGTATCAAATCAGAGTCTTAAGACAACTTAAATCCAAACTATAGTACAATGGTCTGGCAAAGTCAGGTATTTCTCAATCATGCAGGCTCAACAAGGCTTGATTTGGATGCTACAGTATTGACTTTAGTAGAAGATTTGACCATTGTTCAGTACCACAATTTCCCTATTAATTCCAGTTAATACTTGGAAGATAGTATTTTCCACTTATACATCAATAAATTTATTAATAGAAAGATTGCCACTGTTGGTGCTATTGAAATGCTCTACTACACACATTATTTTCAATTTCTTAGTCACTGATTTTTTAATATACTTTTAACAAAGAAAACTAAGGACTACATTGTCACAGAGACTTTAAAAAGAGACTGTGATGTGGAAGCCACACACTCAGATCCATTTTCTGTCAGCAAGCAGGCAGGGTGGACCATGAATCAGAAGGAGAGCAGAAACTTCCCTGGGGTGTTTGAACTTAACTGCTGAGTTCAAACAGACTTCATTTTGGCTGCTGGAATGGCCTTAACTTGCAGTATGGGAATCATAAATTGATGGAATAGAGGTATATGGTATTAAAGGGCAGGTAAGATCTGTTTGTGTTATGATCTGGATTTATTAAAAATTCCTTGCTCCTTAAACAGAAAAAAAAAGCACCCTGAAGCTATCATTGACTAAACCATCGCAGTAGACAGCTTTGATTGGCAGACCATCATCTGGTTGTGCAGTTTCAAAAATATTTTTTGCTTACATTTCCCAGGGCTGTTATTGAACTAAGAATGCTTGGATGAGTTTCAAAATCTACAGTTATTTGGGGGGGGGTTTGGATGGGGGTGGGTAGTTCACAAAATGATTGACAGTTTAAAGAGATGAACTCTCTTTTGAGGTGTGGTCTGAATACATGTCTCTGCTTTTATAAGATATTAACCGTAAGGAGATTTAAAACTTTTACTTGCTTTTTTGAATGCAAATTATTTTTCAGGCAAGTGCCTACAAGTGAGAGTTATGTTAGATTGCTAGATGCTTTCTTTTTCATCTGTGTATGATCTTCATGAGGTCTGCCCATGGCTAATACTGATTGAGTAGCTGTGGAGGTGGCATGGGCATATTGTTGCAATAGTTTGAAATGATGCTGATCAGATTTTAACTTCCATTATTTGATTGTTATACCTGGGACCTTCAATGAAGCTAAAATGGTTTTTAAGCAAACAAAAATAGCAAAATGGCTACTGTGATTACCTGACCACAGGTTGAGGCAAGTCCAAGATTACCATTGTAGAATAAAAAAAAACCGTAGACGCTGAAATTGCCATTTTATCAAAAAAGACATGGAAACCCAGCAACTGAGTCAGCATAAAGAAATTTGCATCTCCTGTTTTAGTTCATACTTGCATGATAAGTGCACGTTATTTGACATTGAAGGATACCTGTAATCGTTCAGCTTTGAAATAAAATTGGAACCAGACTTGGGAATATATAAATGATCATATTTCAGTAGCTGTTTGAAGCAGCAGGGCAGAGAGTGTGAAGAATGGATTTATAACAGCAAGAGATAGAAGTCTGCCTTTCTCAATCATTCTTCCATCATCTTGAAAGATGACACTGTGTCAAAAAACAAATTTGGAAAATAATCATTCACTAAGATCTCAAAGATATTTATAGATTCTGCCATTGAAGTGGATACCAGTCAATAATTAAACAACTGTGGTCCCAGTTTCAAAAATCAAACATTTTGATAACTCTTGGAGCTTTTGAACTGTGTAGCCATTCCTTCTCTCCAAACTTCTCTCGCTTTTAAACTTATTAACTGTGTTTGTCAAGTGTTTTGATATCTGCATTTGATATCTTTTTTTCTCACTGAAATAAATGAACTCTCAAGTATAGTTGATTTCACAATTAGTATTAGAGCTGTATATATAGAGGTTTTGGACTTGCGCTGTGCTCTAACTCAACAGTTATCATGCCCTTTTCAATTGTTCTTAAACTAACGTGCTACCACCAAAGAAGGTATTGCTAGCTTTATTGTAAACTGTTACAAAGATTATGTAGAATTCATTGCTAATACTGTGTTTTTGAAAACAAAAATTAATACTGTATTTTCCTTCTCTTCCATGTGCTGTCAATGTTTCTTTTGATGCTGTACGCAGGTAAGCATTTCATTTTGTTGTTGTTACTCCAGATGTTATCATACATGAGTGAGCTACCATAATTATTCTACATATAGAATTTGTATAAAATCAAATATTTAGTATATGTAGAGCTGAGCAAATCCTAAATATGACAACATTTTATTATTTTATTTAACTCTACCAGTTGTAAGATATCGCAACAAATTACACAATTTCAATTTGGTTTCTGCTTAGAATGACCTGATTAGGTACAGGAAGAGTTTACTTTCACACTCGTGTTAATATTCCTGGTGTTCTCACTTTCAATTTGACATTGATTATATTTCATGCTTAAAATTTATAGAGTCCGTCTTGTCCATGCCGACCAGATATCCCGACCCAATCTAATCCCAATGCCAGCACCTGGCCCATATCCCTCCAAACCCTTCCTATTCATATACCCATCCAAATGCCTTTTAAATGTTGCAATTGTACCAGCCTCCACCACTTCCTCTGGCAGCTCATTCCATACACATTCCACCCTGTGTGCGAAAAAATTGCCCCTTAGGTTTCTTTTATATCTTTCTCCTCTCACCCTAAACCTATGTCCTCTAGTTCTGGATTCCCCAACCCCAGGGAAAAGACTGTCTATTTATCCTATCCATGCCCCTCATAATTTTGTAAACCTCTAAAAGGTACCCCTCAGCCTTTGACGCTCCAGGGAAAACAGCCCCAGCCTGTTCAGTCTCTCCCTGTAGCTCAAATCCTCCAACCTTGGCCACATCCTTGTAAATCTTTTCTGAACCCTTTCAAGTTTCACAACACCTTTCCAATAGGAAAGAGACCAGAATTGCACGCACTATTCCAACAGTGGCTAACCAATGTTCTGTACAGCCACCACATGACCTCCCAACTCCTGCACTCAATACTGTAACCAATAAAAGAAAGCATACCAAACGCCTTCTTCACTATCCTATCTACCTGCGACTATCACTTTCAAGGAGCTATGCAACTGCACTCCAAGGTCTCTTTATTTATAATTTTAAACATATATTTCCAAATTGCTTTTTGAATCCTTAGACATGGAAAAGAGATTCATAGATGCAGCAGGAAAATCAAATTGTACATGTCCAGTTTTCTGTTATGTATATATACAACTGATAGGAACCTATGTGTTCAGCATTTTGCTTCTTATTTCATGTCTCGGTTGAGCATCATTGTTCTTTGTGGGAGGAATTGAGGGAATCATTTGGAAAGCAGAAAGTACACTAGAAAAGCCCTGCTGTCATTCGTTTCCAGAGTTTCCATTTGTTGTCCTGTTCTGTATACTGTGGTTTGGAATACCAGATAGTGTTATTATTACAGCTATGCAGAATGTTCTGTCTCGTAACAATATATTGTGAATGATTTGAACGGTAAAGCAAAAAAAAAGTGGTTGAAAGTGTTGTGCTATCTGTGGTGAAGAATGGGGCCTTGAATGGTCACTAAATTAATGTGTTTACTTTTGGAATTCAAACTATGGCCCATGTTAAAGTTATTTAAAGTGCTGAACGCCCTAATACTAAGCTTTTAAAAATGATACATTGTTTACATAAAGGGTACGGAAACCTTTTGATAGTTAACTAATCGTATGGGGAAAATATAATGTGCCCATTTACGATTACATAGGTGAATTCAGTTCCAGTGTCCTGCTGCATATCGTGCAAATTTCAGAAAGTAGATTTTTGGGGGGAAAGTGTGCCTGTTTCTGGTGGCTTTCTGAAAGTCAGAGGTGTCAGATGTGGTTTTAATCATTGTGTTTCCGCATTGTAAATAATGTGAGAATCAGTATTAGTGGTTTTGTCGATGACCTGTCTGACTACTGCAAGCTCATCCTGCTCATCCAGCATTTTTTGGTGTGGTACTTTCTCCATTGTTGTGTATACTTTTGTGTGTGTTGGGAACAAAGGAATTATTAATTTTAATAAAGAGAAAACACTACAATTTTATCGTATTTTCTGTTCATGTAAATGGAAACAAGCTTCTCAAACAAGCATGGAATAGCATAAAGACTTCAGGCAGTCAGGAACTGGTAAAGTCACTACACTGTAAGTGGGAGAACCATACCTCAGAAAGGTGAAACCCCAAATGTATTGAATTGCTTTCGTTTTAGTTTTGTACTGTAAATTGAGTAGTAGAAAAATCTAATGCAAACCGTGGTCTGTGGTCTCTGGTTTTGGATGAAACCATTGCTGGTGGTGTCTGGTTTTAATATGGTTGACTGTCTCCCACAACATTGCAATAACTCTTTTTGGGTTTACCACTAGGTTACTTTCTGTTCTTCTCCTCCACCTCTACCACATGCACTCAAAACACACTATGTCTTACAATTTTGAGATCATTCAAGATGTAAAATAAATGTTAATTGAAGTAAAATGTCACTTTATTTACATGTGTTGATAGAAAAAGAGATATTACATAAGTTGCATTGTCTTTAATTGCTTCACTCTGAGCACAAATTTTTGTTTTATTGTGTGGTTTGGAACAAAATCTACAACACAAAAGTTTCTCTCAGTTCAGTTAATTGCAGTACACTTTATTGTGTTCATTTATGAGATGTGGGCATTTCAAAGAAGGCCAGCGTTTACTGTTGACCACTGATTGCACTTGAGAACCTAGTGGTCAACAATCTTCTTGAATTATTGCTGTTCCTTTGGTGTCAGAACACCCACCGTTTCCTCAGGTACAGTGATTTAAGATTTTGGCCAAGCAACAAAGAAGGAACAACAATAGCTGTTGCATTATTAATTTTTGCACTGTTTTCAAATGTTGGCAAGAGGATTTTGTAGGATTGACTGCGCTGGATGTGCTTTGGTCATGGCTAGTGCCTAGTCAATGCCAGATGATCTGTCTTTTAATTCTTCCTAAGTTATTTTTGAAGTACTAAGATGGAATTGACTGACTTGCTGGATTATTTTAGGGCTAGTTAAAAGACACTTGTGTTATTGGTCAGGCGTCATATATAGGCCAGACTAGATAAGGAAGGCAGGTTTCCTTCTCTACGAACCAAATTAATGAACCAAATAGGTTTTTATGGCAATCCAGACGTTTTCTGGTTACCATTACTGATATAGATACAATGTCTCAAAACTAGCAACTGCAGAGCCAAGTCTATGCCAGATTTTGGTTCTTACGGTTTTTGGTTTGGGTCAGGTCAGGTCAAGGGTCATTCTGATCACTCAGAGTGCAGGAAAAGACAGACACATAAAGCACTTAACTAGCTGGTGTATCACTGTGCTGGTGCAGCACCTAACCAAATAAGTCACAAAGTTATTTTGCTCATCCAATAATAAATAAAAATTCATGTACAATAATTTTAAAGCAAAAGTCAGGGTTTTGGATAGTCAGATTTGAAACACCTGATTGGTAGTATCTTTTGTATTTCAGACTTTGTTTAATCAGCTGAATTGTAATTTCATAGGGATGTGAACCTATGTCCTTTATTCATATTTTTGAATTATTAGGGTACCACACTTTTGTAAGTGGGGTCCCAAAAGAACCTGATCATAGAATTATTCCCCAATTGGATCTAGCCAGTTCTATGTCTAAACATGGTAATAGCTTATTCCTTTAGTAAGGAATTAGTAATTATTCAAATAGTTAGGAAATGCAAAATACCGCATCAATTGGGAATCTGAAGAATGATTTTTCGTGAAAAGTTAAATGTAGTGTTTACATTTCAGGTTTATGATCTTTGGTCAGAAAATACCAGTATCTTAGAGCCTATGTAGGACCAAAATAGTGATAATGCTGTTTTAACTCTCAGAAAGATTTGTCTAAATTTAAGTTACCTTTGTTCATAAGACTTGCTTCCAGTGTGAAGTCCACTAAACATTTCTAGCACTGTGTATACAATTTGTCTTTCGGCTCAGCAGTGGTCTTTTGCACCAATTATCATGACTCAGAACTTATAAAGTACACAGTCATTTAGGTGCAACTCCCTTCTCTTTTAAGATTCAACATTTCTTACCGATTGTTGATTTTCATAATGAAATTGTTTGACCACCAAAAACAAAATTGTGCAGAAATTGGAACTGAAAATGAAAGAGCCAATGAAAGAGCCAAGACAAATTTTATCCATTTAATTGTTTATAGGTTGACTATACTTCCTGATCATAATTCCTCATTTGTGTAATGAAAATATATATTTTATATATCAATAACAGCAAGAACAAGCACTTAATATATCCCATTGTTCCAAATGCTTACTAATAAGCTGAGCCAAAACTTACAGGGCAGAATTTGATAGTTAGGAGTGTGGATAGCAGTTGGAAAATCAGCAGGCAAATCTGTCCTCCAGCCATAATGTGCTGTAGGTGGTCTGAATTGATTCAGAGTGAGATATTCACCCCTAAGTGGAAAGCCCCCTTTTCTGGAGTTGCCAGTTAATCCGATTGGCTGGCAGCACCACAGCATGGCACAGAGTGTCAGGACTGCAACCCATCCAAAAGAAAAGGACCAAAGGCATTGATCATGGAGAGTTTGTCCACTTAATGGAGGGGTACAGTTTAAAGACAAGGCAAGGAGAAATGAAATGGAGGTACTATTTTCTGGGTGGGTGTCCCTGATAGGGTGAACGAATACTTCAAAGTAGTTCTCCCTCCACCATTCATTTCTAAACTTTTTATACATTTTTCAAATGGGCTTTCTAGTCTGTGCCCATGCCAACCATAATTAACCATTAATCATTTTAAAAAGCTGAATTGACAGAAAGGGGTTTTACAAATATATTAAGGACAAAAGGGTAACCAGGGAGAGAATAGGGCCCCTCAAAGACAAGCAAGGCGGCAGTTGTCTTTTCCCTGGGGTTGGGGAGTCCAGAACTAGAGGACATAGGTTTAGGATGAGAGGGGAAGGATATAAAAGAAACCTAAGGGGCAACTTTTTCACGCAGACGGTGGTACATGTATGGAATGAGCTGCCAGAGGAAGTGGTGGAGGCTGGTACAATTGCAACATTTAAGAGGCATTTGGATGGGTATATGAATAGGAAGGGTTTGGAGGGATATGGGCCGGGTGCTGGCAGGTGGAACTAGATTGGGTTGGGATATCTGGTCGGCATGGATGGGTTGGACCGAAGGGTCTGTTTCCATGCTGTATATCTCTATGACTCTAAATAAGTTTGGCAAGTTGTTGTTTTTGGCACAGCCCCCAAACCCTGGAATTATTGGGTTAGGAAGATAGTGGCCTCTTCAACCAGATCCTAACCCCCGGTCACCTCTTCCACCTTGAAGCTCTTCAACCACCACCCCGACCCTATTTCACATTGCCTTCCCCTCCCAAGCATGATAAATCCAACCCTTACTTTCAGATGGAATCCTGCAATTGGTATATTATCTGGGTTAACTAGGTGGTTACCAGGTATTTACATGGACTTTTTAAATGCATCATTTCTGAAAAATTCTTTTTTTGTTGAGAAAAAAAAGGACCAAATTTAACTGATATGTTTGAGGTCTTACTTTGGAGAGAAAGCAGGAAGTGAATCATCTAGCCCCCAAGGGCCACAAATAGGGTTGGCAATTGAGAAGCCTCAGCGAAACCTTGCTGAAGACATTGCTGCTAAGCTAGGGCGGACAGCCATTGCTACTGACTGTGGGCCATAGGAATTCCCAAAAAGGAGCCCACCCCCTCTCCAATGGACGAATAGAGCTCTTAGGAAAACCAGCAATTTTTTTTTAACAGATAGTGATTCCACACAGTGATGGTAACTTCCACCCAAAATTCCCGCCATTTACAAAATGTCAGCCAAGACAGGAAGAAGCCTCCATGAATGGTTCAGTTAGGCCCAGGAAGGGCATAATGGCAAAATAATATGGTGGCAGGGTGACATTGGTCATGCCACTCACCATGCTATTTTCCCACCTTTCCAACTCATCATTCAAGGAGTGATAGAAACTTTTCCCAAAACTCCCTTTCCACACATTATTAATTACGTTTCAAAGAAGGACAAAATAATATATTTTGCAATTCTGGAAATCTAGTTTTAATTAGTGTTTGCCTGTTATTGTGAGTTAGTAATGTCATGATGTTTTTCATGCTGTTGACAGTAAACTTTTATTTATATGTTCACTCCAATTTCTGACCCTTTCTGACAAACAAAATTGTTTCAATTAGGACAACTAAAAGCTGTTTGAACTTTTTCTTAAGTCTTTGAAAAAAACAAGCCACTCACCAAGAGAGTTACTACAGCTTTAGGCAATTAAATGACTAACTGGAGCTCAAGACACAAATATGGAGTTTAATTATTTCCTGCTTCTGTAAACAGCCATATGCTAAAAATTCTGTCATTCCAAATCTAATACATCTAGTGCCATGTTTCAGACTTACATGACTCTCATTATAACGGAGGGTAGGCTTGCTAAAAGAGGATTTAGTTTTCATCAATGTTTTTGTTCCAATTAAAAATACACAGATTTTTGTGTGCAATTGTAATTCACGTCTTAGTAATCAATGTTTTAAATCACATGGATGTAGTTCAGAGAAGACTCCCTCAGAATGAGAAATGATCCTATTCAAATGTAAAAGGGCTTGACGATAATTGACAGGAGGATGATTCCCCTTGTGGGAAAATCTAGAACTAGGGCATGCAGTTTCACAATAAGGGTCTCCCATTTAAGGTCAAAAATCGCATGACACCAGGTTAAAGTCCAAACTAGGTTGAAATAACCATCATTTCAGGCTTTACTGAGCTGGGAACTTTCACCAAGACCAGAAAATCTGCTATTCACTTGGTTTATATTGGATTTTCCTAAAGACTTTGAAAAAATGACAGCAAGTAACAGAAGTCAACTCTTTTTAAACAATGATTGTGAACAAGAACAGTTGTATCTTGAATCATTATGCAGTAAGTAAGTATTTATTTTTAAAATATAAATCTAATGTAAACTATGAAGTGTTAAAAAGAAATATTGTTTCTTTGTTTCTCAAAGATATATTGTAATTTCATTTCTTTTAATGGTAGACTTATTTCCCACAGCGCACAATGATAGTTGTTGCTAAAATAGAGCTGTGTTCGGCATCTTAAAATAAATTATTCCCACGGAAAGTATCAAAGTATTTTTCAGAATACTTCATAAACAAAGGGTAATATAAGGTGCTTGGGTGCTTTACCCCTGACTAATGCACCTAACCGACACATCCCTGAACACTATGGGCAATTTAGCATGGCCAATTCACCTAAACTGCACATCAACAGATTTTGAATTAAGAACAGGCACTCCAGAAGTACTGTCTTTGAAATTTGGTCACTAGCTGAAAACAACGCTCTGGCTGAATGTTAAGTGTTGGTATTCATCTGAGGACAGCTGAGATTTCAGATGCTCAAACCTTGTGAGTATCAAACAGTTGTCCCACTCAAGATATCAACTGCAGTACACAGATTTCTGTTTCCAGTTTTATTTTAGTGAATGCAAAACTCCACGCCCCCCCCCCCCAAACAACAAAAGACCAACAGTCACAAAAGTTGTGATGGAACAAGTGGCTTTCTAGAAAACTGGTATTCATCCTATTCAAACAATCAAAGGAAGATTGGAGTCCAGAGCCTGATTATATAATGAAGGAGGTGGACAAGAAAGGGCAGAAATGAGTACATCAGCAAATTAGGTCAGAATAGGAAAAAAATTCACCAAAATCTAAAATTTAGAGGCTGTTCCTTATGCATCCGATAGCCATTCAATAGAAACAAAAACAGACAGTGCTGGAGAAACTCAATGGCTCTGACAGTATCTGTGGAGAGTAAAACAGTTAATATTTCGAGCAGCTGGGAAAAATGGTATTTAAATGCTGATGATGGACAATTTGTGTGCTTTGGGCATATGGATAAGGAGTGAGATGGATAGATGGAGACTGTGCCTATAGAGAGAGAAAAAATGGAAGCAGAGAAACAGATAATTTTTTCTTTCTCTCTCCCTCTCTTTGGCACCATCTATCTCTCTCAGTCCTCCCCAAACTGCCTCATCAACTCATAAATATAACTTTTTTCCCCTAGCTGCTTTTTGTTTTAATAAAGGGTCACTGGACTAGAAATGTTAACTGTATTTTACTCTTCCCAAGTGCTGCCAGAACTGCTTAGTTTCTCCAGCAATTTCTATTTTTGTTAAGACTTCTAGCATCTGCAGTTCTTTGTTTTACTCGATTAAGTAGATTTGGTTGCAGGGTGACCAAGGCTGGGAACTGAATATTTGGGGTATTTGATATTTCAGAAGCTTTGGACAGTTAAGAAAATGTGGGGCTTAGTTGATCTTGGCTGGGCAGATTAAGATACAGAATTAATTTGGTGAAGGTAAACAAAATAAATAAATAATTCAATAGTAGAAGTAGTTTGTAGACTTCTAACTTTAGGACGTTGTATAAAGCAAGAAATAATTTTTTTTAAAGAAATGTAACACAGTTGTGGATAACTTTAACGTTAGATTGGATAAATCAAATTAACAGAAGTAGCCTTGAGGATGGGTCCAAAGAGTGTATTCATGACAGCTTCTTAGAACAGTGCATTGTAGAGCAAACAAGGAACACACTATTTTATGTCTGGCAATATGTGTTGAGACAATATTAAGTAATTTATTATTGGCACAGAAAATACTTTTTTAGGGAAGAGGATCATGAAATTATCAAACTTCAATTTCATTTTGAGGGTGAGGAATCTGGGTCTGAAACTAATATCCTAGATTTAAATAAAAACAGCTATAAAAGTATGAGTGTAGTGTTGACTTAAGTGGATAACACAGTAAATTAAAAGGTGAGTTGTTACAGAAATGTAAAGATTAATTACAGAATTCTCAGCAAATGATATGTTTCTGTTGAATGAAATGATCAAAAAGTTACTCCATGAGTAACTAAGAAAATTGAGGATGGTATCATAATTCTTTCAAAATGTTACAAAGATTGGGAAAAACTAGATTGAGAGTAGACAAATAAGCAAGAATTAAAAAAACAAACGGTAACCTTTTCTGCAAATGTGTAATTAGGAAGAGAGTAGCTAAAGTCCCTTAGAAAATGAGACTTGGAAATAATCCTTAACAAGAAAATAGTAGTAACTTTGACCATTTTGTACTACATTAACTTTTTAAGGATGTAATAGCAAGGTGGATAAAGGGGGAAGTAGTAAATGTAATTAGTTTGCATTTCTGAAAGACAAACAACAAATATAAAATGTTACTACAGAAGATAAAATCCCATGGTATTGGGCATATTTGTCCGTATAACTTCACAATTGGGTAGTCTCCTAGACACTATTATTTGGGACAGAATTGACAGTCTTATTGGAAAATATGGTTTGATTAGGAAGATCCAATGTAGGTTTCTATAGGGGAAATAATTTTTAAGTAATTTGTTGAACTTATTTTAAAGTGCTGGAAAAGCGCAGCAGGTCAGGCAGCATCTGAGGAGCAGGAGAATCTCAGTGTGGATCCTTTTCAAGTTGGGAAATTGTAACCATTGGGATCAGTGCTGAGCCTCCCAACTAGTTACAACATGTGTTAATGACTTAAATGAAAGGACTTGATTGGTATTACTTCATAATCACATCACTGATAAAATAGAGAACATATATCCTTTTAATAATTACGATAATTCCTATAATATCATTTGCCAAAGAGTTCCTCTTCTGTGTCCTGCACATTCCAGACTGAAGGTATTTGATACACCTTGGCTAATAAAATAACAATGCACCCAAATATGCCAACTCAGTTTTTCTGTTTTTGATTAGGCCGACCCAGTTGATTTATGTGTATTTCAAACAGTGTCCTAGAGTTAGCATGGGTTGATTCATGTATACTTGAATGCCCTTTAGCTCAGCTGTTGTCCCTTTGCCTGGCCAAAATGCAGCCAGCTGAAATTCTTATATCCACCTGCAGTTCGCAGAGCCCTGTCACCTGCTGTGAATCTAGTCAATTAATGTTCCCAAGGCACCATTGCAAGATTGCCCAACGTTTGTGACAGTTTCTTAACTTTTCTTTACTCTTTTGGTATTACTGCAACTGTCCAGTACGAAGGAATGTCAGCTCTTTCCAAAAGGCCACCACCTTTGGTTATCCAGTGAGGAGCTGAGGCAAACCACAAATCCCTGTCAAAACATGATACAAGGTTAAATATAAATTATTTTACCAATTCAGAAACCCACTTACCTGCATACCAATTTCCATACCTACTTTATCCCCTTCACCTGCCTACCCCTCAAGCAACTGTGCCAATCATTGATACATTGGAGGTACAGTTTGAAACATGCTTTTGTATCTTAGCCACTCTGCTCCATCCCTACCCTTCAGAATATTTACCTCCATCAGTTGTCAGCAGTAGAGGCTAAGAATATGTTTTTACTTTCTGTTGAAATCAAGAACTATGGTATATGGTTTTAGAATAGATGTT
Source organism: Hemiscyllium ocellatum (assembly GCF_020745735.1). Taxonomy (NCBI): domain Eukaryota; kingdom Metazoa; phylum Chordata; class Chondrichthyes; order Orectolobiformes; family Hemiscylliidae; genus Hemiscyllium; species Hemiscyllium ocellatum. The sequence continues at coordinate 31,186,896 of NC_083437.1, read as the reverse complement.
AGCGCATTTTAAATGGAAATGAGGAAGAAGCTCTTCACTTGGAGGGTCATTAGTTTTTTGTATACTCTGCTATACAGAGATGTTATTCAATATATGCAAGGCTGATCGAGGTAGATTCTTGTACTGTAAGAGGAGTTGGATTAAGGGAAACCGAGAGGAAAGTGGAGTTAAGATGAAGATCAGATTAGTCCTGAACTTATTGAAAAGCAGAGCAGTTTCAAAGATAATGGGTCTTTTTTCAATTCCTATTTCATTTTTTCTTCTTCTTCAAAATTTGCAGCCCAAATCCTCTAAGCAAATTGGTTGCTCACCTGTGTCTAGTTCACACTAAAATCAAAATTGGGCAGATTGGAGGTAGGTTTGGATCAGGATTCAGATAGTGAACATTTTAATATCCCCAAGCTAAACTCCTTATGTTTTCACATTGTGTTGCTAATGTATTAATAAAATTAAGCTGATTGGCAAATAAAAATCTTTTGTTTGAGATTTTGAAATAATTGATATTTTGGATGGTTTTCAAAAGCTGTTTTTGAAGTTTGATTTAAGTATTATTGGTTGTATTTCTGAGTCTGATCTTGATAAGTTTCATCAAACACATCCTGATTTGGATCAATTTGGATCACTTGTGGAACTGGGTATGACAAGTGAAGCACAGTTGCTATGGCAGTGAATTAGTAAACATTTTTTTTTAAAAATGAATAGTCAATTGTACACCTTTAGGAAAGATTGTGAAAATGATCAATTGATGTTTCATGGGTATAAATTACTGTATTAGCATTAGATGCAAATTCAGAGAGTCACTATCGTAATATGAAACCGCTGTTAAGTAGGCTGGCCAAAGCCAAAGACCACCAAAATCAAACATTTTCATGATGTACATTGGGTGACATCATGTCTGATGGTGACAGTATCACATTTGGAGTTTTTGTGCCATTGGAAAAACAACAGTGCTGTATGGGGTGGGAAGATAACATTAAAACAAAGTTGGCTTTTGCATTCATTGAAGCTATTGTAGTGGGGATAGGAATGAGCATAAGCCCCTTCCTGTGCTTAACTAATGTCAAGGATCAAAATATCAGATGTGAAGGCATCTGGTACTAGACATCCAGAAGTGGCCAAAGCCTCATTGTCCTTTACAAAATCAGATGTCTGACCATTTGATAGTTAAGTCCGTACAACAATTCTCCATATAGGGTAAGGCTAATCCTGTGGATAATACATTTAGGGGCAAATTACAAAAAAAATACAGTTTCTTATACATAATGAACAAGGGCTACTTTTAGGAATTGCCAATGAAATCATTAGTTTAATGAAAACTCCGAATTCACAACATTGGGGCGGCTGTTGAGTCTGACTGATAAGTGAGGCTGTGGCAAAGATTAGGGTGAGATAATGTCTTACCTCAGGTGAATTTGAAATGTCCCCAATTTTATTTTGGAAGAATTTACTGTATGCTGTAACTTTAAAATTTAATGTATAATTGCATGATTTCTGTAAAGTGATAATTACACTACATTCGATTACATTAGTAGAGCCTAAAGATGAATGGAAATTTTGAAAACAAAGTACTAAATCTGTTTCTATAGTGGTTTAAACACAAATTAATTTCTTTTAATAATGGCCAGTATTAATATATTTTCCCCCAATTGGATCAAAAACAAAAATTATTGTTTAGAGCATACCTTTGGGCAGGATAAAGGAAGATTGGAGTCCATTGCCAGGGAATATTATGAAGGAGGGTAATGGGAAAGGACAGAAAGAATGTGTACCTTGTTGTGATTTACTTGAATCAATATTCTGTTCTCCTTTCTTCTTTCAGATAATCCAACTAAGTTCCATTTAAGTATTTTGGGATACAGTCCAAGGACTTGATTAACTTGTAACCCTGTAAACTTCTGGACCCACTGTGAGGCTCCAGTGAGAGTCAGAAGCCTGAATCATTGATTTACTCCAGTCAGTAGACTTTAATAACTTCAGTTAGGCATGTGCTTTTTGAAGGTGATGGCCATGCTGTCTCAAAATAGCCTGGAAACAAGATGGAGTGCCAGACTCACAAGCCAATTCACAAAATCTGGCTTCTTCTCATTCCCGATATTGACTCCTGGAAGGGTTAGAAATCCTGTCAAACTCTCAACACGCAAAGGTGCAATGCGTAGTAACATAAAATTTGACAAAACTAAGTTAAGAGTATCATCATAAGAGTCTACTGGCAGACCTAGATTTTGGAACTGTTGTAATAGAAGAAGTCCTTTTGAGTCATTTTATTATATTTTGTGACCTAATCTGAGATGGGTATTGACAACATAATGTGGTCGCTTTGTGTTTATATACAATCTAGATAAAGGTGTTGCATAACTGTCATTCAGATGCTATCACCATGACAACATCCTGCTTGTTCCCAGGCTTTATTGTCAATGACATTCATGCCTGTGCCATGAGAATCTTCTTGGCCTGTTCAAAAGCCATTTAAAGTATGGTTGACTGAGCAGAATCCAGCAAATTCTATGTCAGCTTAAAATGAGCACACAAACTCTTAAAAGCTTTTGCGCGGTTTTCATTTTTTTTGTTCAAAAACTTAAAATATATCAATTGTATTAACAATAACAATAAGAAAGGCAGAGTCCCTTGCAACCATTGTGTTTTTTTAAAGTGTTGGATTAAAAGCAACCAATGATATAGTGAAAATATGTTGATATGTTTGTCTAAAACTATCCTTAATATCAACTTCACTGTTAGAAGCATTGCTCATTTGGGCCTACAGAGGAAATCTGGATCATTCCTGTCTTAAATCGAAACATTGGCAACTTGTTGAAAGATGAGTGAAAAATTACTGATAGCAGGTTTGAACCCCTACCTCACTGCAGAAAATGGAAGGTACTTGGCAAAGATTCTGCATTTGCTCATTTCAGGTGGAAAATCGGAAGGTATTCCCAATGAGTTGCTTCCATGCAGCTTGCTGAACTTGCTCATCCTCAGAAGCAGGTTGCTTGTGGCAGATCTCTCGTAGGAGAGATCAGAAGGAATGGGGTACCTGACTTCAATTAGAGGGTAACAGAATCCCAAATTAAGAATGAACATAATTTTTTGTTAGAAATTAAATCTGCTAATCATAATTTATTAATAGAACAGAAATTATAACTTATGAGCTGATTACAAAGAAGAACAAAGGGAAGACAGGAAATGCTGGAAATACGCTAAGGCTTGGTCACCACCTATAATCTTGATGCAAGATTGCACTTGAAAGGTTAACCTGTCAATGAGTTATATAGCTTCGGTCCAACTTGGCCATGCTGACCAGATATCCTAAATTGATCTAGTCCCATTTGCCAGCAGTTGGCCCATATTTCTAAGGGAGATACCTGAAGAGATAGTGGAGGCATTTGTGGTGATCTTTCAGGAATCACTAGAATTAGGGAGGGTCCCAGAAGACTAGAAAATTGTGAAAGTGGTGCCCCTGTTTAAAAGGGAGTAAGGCAAAAGATGGAAAATTACAGACCAAATGCATTCTTGGGTAAGATCCTGGAATCCTTTGTAAAAGATGAGATTTCTGAATACTTGGAAGTGTATGGCAAAATAAGGTTCATCAAGGGAAGGTCATGCCTGACAAATCTGCTAGAATTCTTTGCGGAAGTAACGTGCACATTAGACAAAGGAAAGCCAATAAGGCCTTTGACAAGGTGCCACACAGGAAGCTACTAAGTAAGATAAAGGCCCATGGTGTTAGAGTCAAGGTGCTGGCATGGATAGAAGCTTGGCTGTCTGGCAGTGAGCAGAGAGTGGGATAAAAGGGGTCCTTCTCAGAATGGTAACCGGTGACAAGTGTTTTCCGCAAGGCTTCATATTGGGATTATTTTGGCTTTATACATTAGTGATCTAGACAAAAGCTAGATTATGGCTAAGTTTGCAAATGATACAAAGATAGATAGAAAGACAGATAGCATTGAGGGGGCGGGCAGGCTGCAGAAGGATTTGGACACGTTAGGGGAGTGGGCAAAGAAGTGGTAGATAGAATACAATGTGGGAAAGTGTGAGCTCATGCACTTGGGTTGGAAGAATGGAGGCATGGACTGTTTTCTAAATGGGGAGAAAATTCAGAAGTCTGATGTGCAAAGAGACTCAAGAGTTCTAGTCCAGGATTCTAGGAGAAAGTGAGGACTGCAGATGCTGGAGATCAGAGCTGAAAATGTGTTGCTGGAAAAACGCAGCAGGTCAGGCAGCATCCAAGGAGCAGGAGAATTGACGTTTCGGGCATGAGCCCTTCTTCAGGGATTCCTGAAGAAGGATTCCTGAAGAAGGGCTCATGCCCGAAACGTCGATTCTCTTGCTCCTTCGATAGTCCAGGATTCTGTCAAGGTAAATTGCAGGTTAGAAGAGAAATGCAATGTTGGCATTTATTTTGCGAGCACTTGAATATAAAAACAGGGATGTACTTCTGAAGTTCTATAAGGCTCTAGTCAGAACACATTTGGAGTATTGTGCGCAGATTTGGGCCCCTATCTCAGGAAAGATGTACTGGCCCTGGAGTGTGTTCAGAGGAGGTTCACAAGAATGGTCCCAGAAATTAAAAGCTTAACATACGAAGAACATTTGAGTACTCGGGGTCTATACTTGATGGAGTTTAGAAGAATGAGAGGAGATCTAAATGAAACATACAGAATACGGAATGGCCTGGACAGAGTAAACGTTGGGAAGATGTTTCCATTGGTCGGACCTGAGGGCACAGCCTTAGACTGAAGTAAGACCTTTTTGAGTGGGGATAAGGGGAAGTTTCTTCAGCCAGAGAGTGCCACAGAAGGCTGTGGAGGCCAGACCATTGTATTTAAGACTGAGTTAGATAGGTTCTTGAGAATCAAGGGTTAAGGGGAGAAATTGGAAGAATGGGGTTGAGAAACTTATCGGCTATGATTGAATGGTGGAGCAGCTCAGTGGGCTGAATGGCCAAATTTTTATTCATATTCCTTATGATCTTACATCCCTCTAAATCTTTCCTATTCATGTACCCACCCAGGTGCCTTTTAAATGATATAGTGGTACTCCACCACCTCCTCTGACAGCTTGTTCCATACCTGCACCACTCTCTGCGTGAAGAAGTTGCTCCTTAGCTCTCTTTTAAACCTTTCCCCTTTCACCTTATACAAATGCCCCCTAGTTTTGGACTCGCTATTCTGGGAAAAGGACCTTGGCTATTCACCTTATCCAGGCCTCTTGGGGTTTTATAAATCTCCATAAGGTCACTACATAGCCTCTGATGCTTCAGGGAAAACAAAACCAGCCTAATGACCCTCTCCCTATAGCTTAAACCCTTAACTCCTGGCAACATTCTTGTAATTCCTTTCTGAACCCTTTCAAGTTTAACAACATCTTTCATTTAGCAGGGAGAACAGACTTGAACGTAGTATTCAAAAAGTAGCCTCACCAATGTCCTGTATAACCACAATGTAACCTCCCAACTCTTATACCCAATGCACTGGCCAATGAAGGCAAGCGTGCCAAATACATTCTTTACCACTCTGTCTACTAACGGCTCCACTTTCAAGGAACTGTGCATTCGCACTTCGAGGTCCCTTTGTTTTGCAACATTCTCCAAGGCCCTACCATTAACTGCATAAGTCCTGCCCTGATTTGCCTTAACAAAATGCAACATCTCATATTTTCCTAAGTTAAATTTCATCTGCCACTCCTCAGCTCATTGGCCCATCTGATCAAGGTCCTGTTGTACTCTGAGGTAACCTTCTTGGCTTTCCACTGTGCCACCAATTTTGGTTCCATCTGCAAACGTACTAACCATAACTCCTATATTCGCATCCAAGGCATTTTTATAAATGATGAAAAGCAGTGGACCCAGCACCGATCTTTGTGGCGCACCACTGGTCACAGGCCTCCAGTCTGAAATACATTTCACCACTACCACCCTCTGTCCCCTACTTGCAAGCCAATTTTGTATCCAATTGGTTAGGTCCCCCTGGATTCCAAGTGATCTCACCTTGCTAACCACGTGGAACCTTTTTAAATGCCTTGCTGAAGTCCAGCTGGACTGCATTGCTTTCATAAATCTTTGTCACTTCTTCAAAAGACTCAATCATTAATTAGACATGATTTCACATGTTCACCTTCCTCACCTCATTCCTGAAAAAGGACTTATGCCCGAAACGTCGATTCTCCTGCTCCTTGGATGCTGCCTGACCTGCTGCGCTTTGCCAGCAACACATTTTTCAGTTCACATGTTCAAAGCCATGTTGACTATCTCTAAATCAGTCCTTGCCTTTCCAAATGCATGTTATTTATTTCTTCAAATGCTAACAAACCTGCATCGCATTTTCAACGCTGTCTGTTTTATTTCAATATACGGTTTGTTGTTTTATTTTTCTCGGAGGAAGATTAGATTTAGTAGAAATTTTTTAAAAATGGTTCATGAACTACACATTTGAAGCACAAGTGGCTTAGTGGCATTCATTAAAACTATCAGTTGCACCAGGGCCTTTAATTAGAGTCATAGAGTCATAGAGATGTACAGCATGGAAACAGACCCTTCAGTCCAACCCGTCCATGCCGACCAGATATCCCAACCCAAACTAGTCCCACCTGCCAGCACCCGGCCCATATCCCTCCAAACCCTTCCTATTCATGTACCCATCCAAATGCCTCTTAAATGTTGCAGTTGTACCAGCCTGCACCACATCATCTGGCAACTCATTCCATACATGTACCACCCTGTACGTGAAAAAGTTGCCCCTTAGGTCTCTTTTATATCTTTCCCCTCTCACCCTAAACCCCTTTAGTTCTGGACTCCCCGACCCCAGGGAAAAGACTGTCTATTTATCCTATCCATGCCCCTCATAATTTTGTAAACCTCTATAAGGTCACCCTTCAGCCTCCGACGCTCCAGGGAAAACAGCCCCAGCCTGTTCTGCCTCTCCCTGTAGCTCAGATCCTCCAACCCTGGCAACATCCTTGTAAATCTTTTCTGAACCCTTTCAAGTTTCACAACATCTTTCCGATAGGAAGGAGACTAGAATTGCATGCAATATTCCAACAGTGGTCTAACCAATGTCCTGTACAGCCGCAACATGATCTCCCAACTCCTATACTCAATACTCTGACCATACTAAACGCTTTCTTCACGATCCTATCTACCTGCGACTCCACTTTCAAGGAGCAATGAACCTGCACTCCAAGGTCTCTTTGTTCAGCAACACTCCCTTGGACCTTACCATTAAGTGTATAAGTCCTACTAAGATTTGCACCTCGCATTTATCTGAATTAAACTCCATCTGCCACTTCTCAGCCCATTTGCCCATCTGGTCCAGATCCTGTTGTAATCTGAGGTAACCCTCTTCGCTGTCCACTACACCTCCAATTTTAGTGTCATCTGCAAACTTACTAACTGTGCCTCTTATGCTCGCATCCAAATCATTTATGTAAATGACAAAAAGTAGGGGGCCCATTATTTCTGGAAATTTAATGTTTTGGAAGACAAATGTTTTTGGTGGAAAAGTACATTGTAATAAGTAAGGAATTCTAGTGTGCTTTGAGTTTGTTCCCAAGTGTAGTCTGTTTTGAGTATCGTTCACAGGTAGAAATAGAGAAACACTATATTTCATGCAGTAGAAGAATGCTAACAAGATTTGTTTTGCTTTTTACACACCATATCTGTTTAGAAGATGTTTTTGTTGTAGGTTTCTGTGAAAAACCAGGGGCACTTGTATGTTTTTGATGCTAGCTGGTAAATAATTATTGTAGAATTAGTTGTAGAAGAGTTACAATTACAAGAAAAAGGTACATCCAGATTTAAAAGAGCAGCTCATTGCACTTCGGTAAATTGTTTTAAAGTAGTGCAAATTTGTAAACTTGCACTTTTTTTCTTTCGGATTTCCTCAACAGAGCAAGAATAATCCTAGCAATTTGAGAGGGATCACACACTTTTCAGAGACCAAAGACGCCAGACTGCAGCTATGCTGTTGGTTGTGCTTGAAATCAGGAAGGGAGGGTGCAGTTCATAAGATAGGATTGCTGCAATCTAGGTCTCCAGCCTGCTGGCTAGACTGCTGAAACTTATTACAAGTTCCTCACTACTGCCTCTATCTCTAAACTATTGGCTGGTTTCCATGCCCTTTCTATGTGACCTTGCCTGGAAATAGAACAGAGGAATTTTCAAACTGGATGCTTGTAATGTAGATTCAGTACGGGGGTACAGTTGCTTGATATTTGCATCGATGAAGTGTCTTTGTCCTGGGGTAATGAAACTGGAAGGAAAAATTGGTAGTTATGTAAAAGTGAGTTGTAATTAAAACATGTTTCTCCACTCCCTTGTCATTGTTTATGTCTACTGCAGTCTGCTCCAGAAGTTACAGTTTCAGAAGCCTCCTTTTGCAATTAAAGTAATTGTTCACAGAAGATTTTTATCTGAGTGGTAGTGAGGCCTAGTGCAGGGGTAGTGGGAGGGTTGGGAGAAAGTGATGTTCAGTGGATAAAGCAACAGCAAAGTTGGAACCCAGTAGAGTAAGGAGCATCAGGCCTGTGGCTAAAGATACTTAAAATATGAATGTTAGTAATTGTTGAAAAACCAAAATATTTAAAAAGCTGTTTTTAGATTGATCAATAAAATAGACGGCTGCCACAGATTCTTTTGGGTGTTCCTCAATTTCAGGATCTGGGAGAAAGGTACTGCACAAATTTACTATACTTCACAAGTTTCATAAGCGCCCTTTCACAATTGTGAAAGTAAAAACTATATATTACATAAGTAGTTAAGTTGCCTCTCATTTACTATTTATTGTGACCATTAATTGTGTTGTATTAGCATCAAAGAATTTTAAATCTCTTTATGAACTCAGTTAAGCCTTTTTCATTTCACTATATATGTTAATGCTTCCACCGTATTTTCCCAAATTTAATAGTACCTTGTCTTAAAAGTGAAGTATTAGTTCTGGTAGTAGAATACAGCTCAGTTTATTCTGTTTGTGAAAAACATCTGCAGTAATCAGAAATTGCTTTCTGTCATGTAAGTGAGCTAATTGAAATATATTAACTCCTCCAATGCAGCACATCAATACCTACATCAACTAAAATAAAATAACTGTTCACACTGAAGTCTTAGAGCAGTTTCTTTTTGGTCTAAGAAGCAAGGTAAATAATTTTGTGAAAAGCACCCACTCAAAATAACAGCACCTTTTAGTTATTTTGTTGAAATTTCATTATAAACCGACTGCATTTTAACAAAATGTTCTGGCAATGACACATTTTTAATGCGCTGTGTCGCCATATCGTGCAGTCTGTTAATTAAACAGATGGTGTGACTACAACTGGGCCATGTTCTGAGAAAACCGGCATTGCGCAGAGAAAACCAAAGCAGGTAATGTAAAAAGCAAGGAGGGTAGTTGGGTAGGAAGGTGTTGCTTCCACTGCGCAATCCCACCTGGCTGCCACCTGCTTCTTAAGCTGGAATCAATGCATGCTTTATATTTCCTTCTGCTGTCTCCTCAGTCTCCAACAGGTACTGTACAAGGGCGAAACAAAGGTTTATTTGAGCATAAAGGATGTGGAAAGTGGAGCATTGGCAGGTGGTTGTGCAAATTGAAGAGTTATTACAGTTAAAAGAAATGAGCCCTGAAATGATTTGTGTCACACAACACATGTTGCACTTTTAATCAGGTAACTGTGTTAGATAACTCATTCTTAGAAGGGCAATTCATTCTATTCTGGATTTTATAGTTCATTATCATGTGAATTCACATGAAACTTTAAATCCCAAGCTGAAAGTTTGACTATTGATTTAAACCTGAGCCACATTCATAAGCCAACACTTAGTATAAAACATGCAGCTGGGTTTGTGAGAACTTTCCTTGTTTTCCCCTTTTCTTTCCTTCTCTCATAAAGCCATTCACTTGTGATGGGTTATGGCTCCTCAGCATCAAGAATCTTGCAGGATTTTGCCCTCATGGTTGTTCATTGTGAAAAAATACAAATATAATATAACAAAAAGCTGTTGAATCATTTATCTACAAAGTTTTTTTTTAAATTGCACCCTGATGCTGTCTTCCAGCTTGGTCAAGTAGACCTACAGTTTCTGAAGCCCCTCCCAACCCCAAACTGAATTTATTTATAGTTCAGACACATACTTAAACAGCATATATCATCCTTGGATCATTGCCAACTTATAATTCAATTTTTCCTCTTTCAGACTAAAAACTGAATTCATGTATCTAATGACTGAATGAATGCTGTCACTAGCTTCAGAAACCCCAGTGTGGTTGTATCATGCTTCTGCTGCTCCAGGATTCATCATCCCAGAAGCATGAACCTGCTGGCTCTGTCCTGAGCCCTTGCCTTAGGCAGTACCACTGGGCAACCTTTGGGCTGAGTATCCTTCACTCAGTTGCAGCCAACTGAGTCTACTTGTTGTTTCAGGCAGGCAGCTGGCCTATAAGATGTTACTGAGGCTCCACTGTTATTGTTGGCCTGACCTCTCAAGAACCCTTCTGGCTGGAGAGTGTGATAACTTCGAACTCCCATGTCTCATTTATGCCCAGGAGATAAAACCTATTATTGGTTTGTCATGTTGGAATTTTACAGAGTTTTCTATTCACCGTCCCAAGGTTTTAGCAAAAGGAACTAATAACATATTATCTAAATGAGGATTGAGTGTGAGGGTTGAGCAAGAGTTTACAGTTAGATTGTTAATTCTAGAGAATAATGCTGCTGTGGACTTGCTGTGTTGAATGGTGACAGTCTTTCTTTGATGTGACAGTCCATGGTTTATATTTATTTTATGTTACTGTCTGATAGGCATCCCCTGGTGTTTTAGCAGGTTTATCTAAGTCAGTGTTGAGCAGTGGAGATCAAGAGGTTTCTTGGCATTAGAGAAATCAGCAGGTAACAGCCAGGCCTCAACATTTGGATTAGGAAGAGGTAGAATCTGTTTAAATATCTGCTACCAATTGCTATTCATTGGCCATTAAAGGAAGTGCTTGTGCTTTGATACATGTATAGAGAGATGTATCAAGTTTGGTTATGTTGCTCTGCATGTTTGACTTGTCACTAACAGTCACAGAAAGCTCAATTTTGTGTAATGAGCAGGCATGTCACTGGAGACTGTTTAGGGATTGATTTTAAAAACTTGTATTTAAAACTGACTATGCTGAACTTTCAATCTTTCCTGTTGTAAAACATTGAGTTTGAGATTTGTATTTTATCTTAATTATAGGTGTCACAAAGTACTTTTACTTGCTGTAAACATTAAACAGGTCAAGCAGCACCTGGGGGTAGAGCAGATGAGTAAACATCTCAGGTGTGTCAAACTTTTATCAAGGTTGGGCATTCTATGTAACTGAAACATTATTTTGTCTGTTCACTCTATAGATGCTGACTGCCATACATTTTTGTTTTTGTTTCAGATTCCATCATCTGTGGTGCTTTTATTTTTGCTCATTTTAATTTGTTATTAGAATCAGCTTTTGATTCAGTTTATATTTTTCACCAACACTGATTCTGATTGACTAGTTAAAACAAAAATAATTCCTAAAATGTTGGTATCCTAAATCTTGTTGGATTAAGAGTGTTGGTGTGAGTGTGCCTAGATAACTAACTGTGTGGAATAATTTGCTAAATTCTACTTACACAAAGTGTATTAAGCTGTTACTAAGAACCCTGAACCAAGCACTTACAACTGAATCTTTAATGACTAAAGTAGTTGAAAGATAAAGAATGATTAATACCCTCAAAGGAATTCCACGGCTGCCATTTAAGCATAATTATCAGGATAAATGTGAAAATTGTTTTTCTAGAAGGCAAAGCAAACTGCAATGAGACAATGTAACATGCCAAACTCTTCAGAGGGATGAAATAAAAATGGTACCAAAATTCTCAAAAAGATATTCTATCAGACCCCGTTCAGAAGAGATAAAATGTGTTATGACAGCTTGATTTAAAAATATTGCTATTAAAAATGTTTAAGCAATGTCAAGTCTGACTTACTGAAGGGTTGATCACCCCAAATTTGATCGGCAACATTGCTTTTTGTTTTTAATTTTCAAATTATCTGATGGATTCACTTGTGTAAGTCACTGACAGGATATTTGTGCAATACATAGATTTTAAAAGTGCACTTGCATGCTGAAATCTTCTTTTATTGAGTGCTTTAACATAGCAGAATTCTAGTTAGTAAAAATGCCCAAAGACAGTCAGTCACTATCAGTTTGTTTGACCATTAATTGTTGCCTCTGATCTAATGAGTACAATAAATTCAAGCTCTTATACTATATTGTAATCAAACTGTTAGGTTTCCAGCTTCCATGCCTTACTGTATATCTGGTAAAAGGGACACAGTTGTTTACAATATGTATGTTTTCGCTGAACCCAGTGAGACAGATACTCATTGCAAATAAAAACTGATGCTTTGACGCTAGAATTACGAAAACTTCTGCTAAGTTTGCTTGTTTTGATGCAGTTTAGTGTCAGCAGTGGAGCTAAAACCATAGTGATATAAAGTTGCATTACACATTGTCTCTGAAGTCTGCAGACCTTTATTCATCTAAGCAGAGTTTTGGCTGCTGGCCAAGATCATCTTACAGTCCATCCTTTTCACATGCCAAGAATGTGTAAAAAATTGCCAACACAGGAAATGCTTCTTCTATTTTAACAGCTTTTCCAGCTGCATTAGGGAGGAGATACTACAGGGATGTATTTTTTTTTAATGCTGTTAATAAAAAAAGTGTGCCAGAATAGTGATGGAATCTCGTGAACATTTTCTTTCTTCCATTTTAAAATGTTCTCCCTTTCTGCAACTCCTTAGTTGGGCACGCTGTCATATGCAACATTTGCACTCCACTGTCACACTTAAGTGACCCATTCTTGATGTGTGGAACTAGACAGCAAATGTCAGCATGCCTCAGGTGACATTACATCTCAGTTTAATCTTGACCTAACAGTGAGGGAATCACAGCTGTGACCAGTACTCTCCTTGCTACACACACACAAAATCAGGGTCTCCACACAGCAACGAGAAGTGTAAATTATAGCTTATTTTCATTTCCCTTGCCTCTGAACATGGGAACTAATAGTAGTTCCTTCACTGTCACATTACCATACATCAATTAATTCAGTATCTCAGCTATCTGAATATCAATGAGCTGAAATGGTGTATGTGGTTGTTATATGAGTATTAAAGTTAAATAGCCTCTACTAGTTTGTTTCTCAAATCACTGAGCAAATATTGAAAGCTTTTGACAAGCAGGGCTGGAACAAATATTTTCGGAGAAGTTTTAAACGTACTAATACTGAAGCTTTAAGACTTTACAAGTTTGACTGTTTGGAATGGTAACAGTTATTCAATATTTAACATTTAATATTTAATTCAGTTCATCATCTGTTTATTCAAGCTATGTGAAACCAAAGCTTGTAGTAATAACTTAGTCATTTTGAAAAAGTGTACTTCACATGTTTGAGTTAAATGCAATAAAGCCATTGACTCCTTTAACAACTGCATAAAATTGTTGCAACAATGTTATGTTTGTGATGTTTAGAAATAAGTTTTCTAAAAGTTCTTTCTCAATAATTTCTGTATAAGCAAATAAGACAACACTAAAAATGCTGTATAGCAAATTCAGTACATAGGTTTAATCTCCTGCCTTTATTACCTCTGGGAATGTTACTTGCACATCAGATATTATGGACCGTGATAAATATTGTATACATGAATATTTTGAATTATCTATCCTTCATTAGCAATATAAGGTTCAATATGTTGTTTAATCTAGAAAGACATGTCCTAAATAAAACTTCTATTAAACATCAGAAAGTGACTTGCCACATCAGGCTAAATGTTTGATTGAGAGAGATTTACAGTAGGTTAAAAGGTCGACCTCTGCTTAAGGTACATCCTGCCTTTCCAACAAAGTTGATCTGATGCTGTGGGAGGTGGGGAAAGCAAAGAATTTGTTTAATAAGCCCCATATGAACAAATGCAAAAACTTCAACTGCTGAGATTCTGTGCTGCTTTCATCTAGAGTGGTTTCAAAGAATAAACCCTCTCTTGATTACATTGCGCTTTACCCATAACTGTGAGAGACTATAATTAAACACTAACAATGAATTAAATTTATAAACAAATGTTTCTTATCAAAGTCTGGGGAATTGCCCGTAACCTACAGTTGAAACAGTCAATGGTGGTTTGTTTGAAACTGTTATGTAAGGTTAGCCTGGTTTAAATAAAAGGCTGCAATCTTCGGGAAAGTTTGCTCAATACGGAACTGTGATCTTAGCTTGTGCAGACGTCTGTCTGTGAAGGGCTTTATTCAAATTATGTGGTGATTCATAAATGCTTTTAGTGATTAGTTGAAAATCTCTTGGAATCTATCCCATTATAGATTTTATTCAACTTCCATTTTAAAATAGGTAACATAACAGTGTTGGTTTTAATTCAAAACAAACAATGTTTTGCACAGGTTTTTACTCCAGTTACTTACCAGTATTCCAGAACTGATAAGAGAATTGCATCCCTTTTAATGTCCTAAAAATGCTTGAAATTGTAGGATTACGATTACTAATAGACCTTCCATTTCAATTAGCAAACCCATTCAAGGCAGCAATGAAGAATCTACGGTTGGTCATAGTAGAGGATAAGATCAATCATGGTGCCAACTCCTAATTGGTAATCATAACACTGTTCCAAATGCATGTGTGTGAGAGCACAAGTGTAGTGAAGTTTAACTGTAGTGAAGTATCAAGGTACAAGTCTACTTGAGAATGTTGTGTTGGGAATCTCTCAGGCTGTAGTCCAACTGCAAACTAGTTAACAAAATTTGTGTGCAGTGGCAGTTTCTGTGAAACAATGGAAAGTGACTAAATGTGAATTACCGTACTGGGAAACTGATTTGGCATTTACAGTCTGAGCAGGCAGGTTATTGGTCAGTTTCAAAGATCTAATCCTTCTAAATATGGACAGTCATTAAAATCAGATATGAGGAGATGTGAGTATTGTCTGAGCTACCAGTTTAGCTACTTTATATAACCACACGCAACAGCTGAATGTTTCTAAATTCAAAACCTAGTTAGTGAGACCAAACACAATAGAAATGTCAGGATAGATTGTTAAATGTGTAGGAACCAGTACAGACCAATGTGATGTATGGTAATTATACTGGTTGTAAGTCTGTAACTCAAGGACCTTTCTCTCTGGGTTGAAAAGCTGAATGTTACAGTGCATCAGAAAGGTGAAAGCTATCTGTTTCAGGTATCAGTCACACCGCTTAGACCAGCTATTTCAGATTTGGTCTGTGGTGAGAGGCAAGACAGTGTGCCTATGAGTGAGGTAGATTTGCAGATCCATGAGGTAATAATGGAGGGGCCTTAGTCCTTGGAGTTGTCCAACAATTTGAGGTTCTTGTGCTGACGACAGGGTAGCTGAGCAAACCAATCACAGCATTAGATAAAGGGACTGACTGTATTTTAGCCAGATTTGCTGACAAGATTAAAAAAAAGACAGGACAGCAAATTATTCAACAATTTACAACAAATATGCAAAAGGATATGGATAGGTTAATTGTCATATGGCATATAATATGGGAAAATGTGAAGTTAACCACTATTGCATGAATACTAGAAAAGCAGAATATTATTGAAGTGGAGTGAGACTACAGAATGGTGCAGTACATTCTGATTGTCTTTGTCCATGAACTGCATAAAATTTCAACATGCAAGTAATTAGGAAAGCAAGTGGAATATTAGAATGTGTTTGGATTATAAAAGTAGGGAAAAATTGCTACAATTATACAGGAATTGGCGAGGCCATTCATGTTGTACAGTATACAGATTTAGCTTCCTAGTTAGGGATGGATATACTTGTAATAGAGGCAGTTTGGTGAACGTTCACGAGGGGATTGTCTTATGAGGGAAGATTGAGCAGGTTAGGTCTATAATAATTGGAGTTTAGAAAGTACGAGTTTAGAAGAACTAATGAAACATGTAAGATCCTTGACAGGTTAAAAGAGTGTTTCCTCTTCTGGGAACATCTATGGGGGAATAAAGTCATGTTCCAACATATTCTTCTGATCCGACCAGAAACAGGAAACCAGTTCCTACTACAGTCACAAAAATTGGCAGATTTTCTCAGTAGACCACAAAAAAAACACTTTGTTAAATGAATTTATTTCAGTATACTGTAATATAAAATAACTTGTATTTGGTAAATACTATCATTTGGATATTATTAAAAACGTGTTACTTTTAACTTATGCATCTTCATTTAATAGAAAATATCTACTCCCAATTCCTTCCCGTGTTTTTTTTTTGCTTCTTAATTGTGTCATTACCAAGAGATAACAGTGAAATGGGCAGAAGTAGGTCTTGTATTAACTGCATTCACTGTCTTGGGATAAAGATCATCAGGCAAGGCTTTGGCATTAGAGAAGTGATTGCCCTTAACACTTTGTTTTATGGGAACAAATTCCTATGCAGCAGATCAGTGCAACAGTACATCAGTGTCACACTGTAGAGTAAATGTGTTAAAACCTGCTAACTTTGTTCACTGTCAGGTAACTGCCATGATAATTAATTTCTCAGTATTACGTTGTATTACCTAAAGCAGGATAGCTGGGAATTCAAGTTTCAAAGCACTACTGCTTTTAAGGGTGTCAGATAATGTAATCAGAAGAGCAATGTTGAAGCATCTAATTGAGGTGCAGTGAGTGTTTCATCATATGTTACCACTGAAATACAAAGCAGAATGTAATGGCCACCTGTGTGGCAAGTTTGGAGACAAAGTAGCATTTTAATCAGGTGGGAGGTTGGCAGTTGGGATGTTTGTATCTTGCTCAATTAAGTTCCTCATGCCACTACTGAGGAGGAACCCACAAGCAAATGCTAAGAGGCTTTGCTTTTCAGGTTTCAACATAGCAACTGCCTCACTCCCTCCAGTAATACACTCTTCACATACAGCACCCTTTTTTTGAAGCATGTAACCTTCATTCCTTACTGATCCTAGACCTGCAGTGAGTCATTGCTGGCAACCATATGTTCCTCTTATGAATGTTCAAGTTGGATGCAAGGTCCCTCATCAAGCTCCTGTTGTGCACAAGGCTGGAACTTAGAGTCATAGAGCTGTACAGTATGGAAACAGACCCTTCAATCCAACTCATCCATGCCGATCAGATATCCTAAATTATTGTAGTCCCATTTGCCAGCATTTATGGCTTTTAAATGTTGTAATTGTACCAGCGTCCACCACTTCCTTCGGCAGCTCATTCCATACACGCACCAGCTTCTGTGTGAAAAAGTTGCCCCTTAGGTCCCTTCTAAAATTGTACCCCTCTCGCTTTAAACCTATGACCTCTAGTTTTGGACTCCCCCACCTTGGGAAAAGATTTTGGCCATTCACCCCATCGATACTCCTCGTGATTTTATAACTTTCCTGAAAGGTCATCCCTCAGCTTCCAGCACTCTAGGGAAAATAACCCACTCTATTCAGCCTGTCCCTAGAGCTCACACCGTTCAACCCTGGCAGCATCCTTGTAAATCTTTTCTGAACCCTTTCACAACATCCTTCCTGTAACAGGGAGACCAAAATTAGAAGCCGTACTCCGGAAGTGGCCGAGCCAATGTCATGTATAGCCACAACATGATCTCCCAACTCCTATACTCAATGCACTTACCAATAAAGGCAAGCATACCAAACACTTCTTTTCACTACCCTGTCTACCTATAACACTGCTTTCAAGGAGCTATGAACCTACATTTCAAGGTCTCTTTGTTCAGCAACGCTCCTTATTGTGTACAAGTCCTGCTCTGATTTACCTTTCCGATATGCAGCATCTCACATTTATCTAAATTAAACTTCATCTGCCACCCATTGGCCCATCTGATCAAGGTCCTGTTGTACTCCGAGGTAACCTTCTTGGCTTTCCACTACACCACCAATTTTGGTGTCATCTGCAAACTTACTTACTATACCTTCTATGTTGACATCCAAATCATTTATGTAAATGACAAAAAGCAATGGACCCAGCACTGATCCTTTTGGCATACTGCTGGTTGCAGTCCTCCGGTCTGGAAAGCAACCCTCCATCACTATCTTCTGTTTCCGACCTTCGAGCCAGTTCTGTATCCTAATGGCTAATTCTACTTGTATTCCATGTGATATAGCCTTGCTAACCAGCCTACCATGCAGAATCTTGTTGAAAGCCTTATTGAAGTCCATATAGATTATGTCCACCACTCTGCCTTCATCAATCCTCTTTGTCACTTCTTCAAAAAACTCAATCAAGATAGACATGATTTCCCATCACAAAGTCATCCTTAATCAACCCGTGCCTTTCCAAATACATGTAAATATTGTCCCTCAGGATTCCCTCCAACAACTTGCCCACCACTGATGTCAGGCTCACCGGTCTTTCGTTCTCTGGCTTTTCCTTATCACCTTTCTTAAATAGTGGCACCACAATAACCAACCTCCAGTCTTCTGACACCTCACCTGTGGCTCAGGTTTCTCAACAAAGGACCTAGGAATTACTTCCCTAGTTTCCCACAGAGTTCTAGGTATACCTGACCAGGTCCCAGGGATTTATCCACCTTTTGCATTTTAAGATGTGCAGCACCACCACTTCTATAATATGGTCACTTTTCAAGATGTCATTATTTATTTGCTATTCTCTAGTTTCCATACCTTTCTCCACAATAAACACAATACAAAATACTCGTTTACTGACACTCCCATCTCCTGTGGTTTCACACATAGACGGCCTTGCTGATCTTTAAGGGAGGAAAATAACACAATACCAGGTATAGTCCAACAGATTTATTTGGAATCACTAGCTTTCACAGCCCTCCGAAAGCTAGTGCTTCCAAATAAGCCTTTTGGACTATAACATTGTGTTGTGTGATTTTAAACTTTGTCCACCCCAGTCCAACACTGGTTCCTCCATGATCTTAAAGGGGCCATATTCTCTTCTTAGTTACTCTGTTTTGTTCTTGATGTATTTGTAGAATCCCTTTGGATTCTCCTGAACCCTATTTGCCAAAGCTATCTCATGTCCCCTTTTTGCCCTCCTGATTTCCCTCTTAGGTATACTTCTACTGCCTTTATACTCTTACAGGGGTTCACTCGATCCCTGCGGTATATACCTGACATATACTTCCTTCTTTTCCTTGATCAAAATCTCAATTTCTCCCAGCATCCAACATTCCCTATAGCAATCAGCCTTGCCCTTCACACTAACAGGAACATACTGTCTCTGGATTCCTATTATCTCATTTTTGAAAGTGTCCCACTTCCTAGCCGTCCTGCTGGGATTGTCTGTGTACCCTTCCCCACACCATCTGTCATCAGTGACCTGGGTCATGTAATGACCCTGTCGTCTATTGGATGCAATCCTAGTAACAGCCGCTATGTCCTCGATGGTGTTGCCAATCATTGTGAAGTAACTGACCTCTGGCTGTTAGTTCTTGGGATGAACTAACTCTCATGGCTAGTATGGTCCCTGTTGATGTGGAAGGATCTCTTAAGTGTCTGCCTGGCATTTGATGCAATGGACCTTTTCCAAAAAAGTGATGCAGTGCTCTACATCTCTAATCACCAGTATTAGACTCTGACCTCACTCTTAAATTGTTGTTATTCTCTATAAGTGAATATGTAGAAGCATTAATAGTTCTGAGCAATCCAGAAATTAGGTCTGGAATTATTTGGACAATTAAGGATTGATACTAAAATGTTGGGTTGTAGTCTTTTATTAATGCCCAAAAATTAAATTTGAAAATCCAGAAGGTGAGAATCAAAAGAACAATCTGTCAACATCAGTTAGTGCTGTTTAGTTGAGGCTACGAAAAGGGTGATGTAAACTTGAGGAAATAGTAAGGAGCTTAAGGAATCTACATTGGAGAAATCCCTGTCACTGCAGTTTGTGATTTTGGATTTTGGTATAATGTGCTCCTGAGGGTCAAATGCAATTACAGGTATCACCTATCTAGTCTCTTTTCCATACCCTACTGAAAAATATTATAAACAAAAATCAGAAGAATTTATTTGTACTTCCTGTGTTCACTTCCACATTGAAATACTGTTTTCTGGAAGCATTGCAGTTGAATTTGTCAGTTACCAAATTAACAGTCCTATGGTGATTAGAAACACACATTGCAGATACTCATACCTCAATCTTCGTCAGAAAAAATTATCAGAAAATTTTTAAAAATCTTGTTTATACTTTGTTTTATATAACAAATATTGTTTCATACCTACCAGGAAAAAAACACCCACTTAAAATGAGTAGCATATCCTGACACATTTCTAAGATTCTCAGAGGTTTGCATTGTGGGTATAAACTTAAATCGTTCAGTATCCTGATGAGTCATTTAATGTTTTCAGAATGGCATTGATTTTGTGCTGAAATGTCACATGGCTAGAAATCAAACTGAACTTTGGGCTGATGTTAAACAATGGTCATTTTGTTGAAGCCTGCAGATTGATGTAGTTACTGTGCCTATGAAGAGCTAATTTGACGATTTACAGATCAAGTCTGCTTGAAGTCAGAATACCCCAATGAAGTATCTTCATTTTATTTTCATGCTTCCAACAGTTTGCTTTGCAACTTGTTTACCAGATTAAGTTCAGGTTCTGTGGTGCTAGTGACAATGCAATGCAGCGAACATAGTTTAATAGTTCTTCACACTAATATTTGTTCTTTCCTCTCCTGATGTGTTTTATTTCCTTTCTGAGTACAGCTCCAATGTCTTTCAATAACATTTAAAGGTGCTCAAGTTTAATTATAAGCCTTAATTATCTGTTGGTATACAGTAGGTTTGTGGATGCATCACAGATAAGATCCTCACTGTGTCGATGCACATGAACCTTGAGTTTCGGTCACTAGTAGGGGAGAGTAATGCAGTTCGGTGCTTGAAAGGAGTGAGGAGATAGTGCCTTCAAGGCAGGAGCTGAGAGGGAGTGGAATGGCAGCAACAATGCATTGGGAATGTGGGGGCCTGAGAGGAAAGTATTGTGTCTTGCTGGGAATAGTCAGCAAGCCAGATAGCACCAGTAAAGAGTGAAATTGATAAAAAACCACAGGTGATAGAGGTTTGAAATATATCACTTTAATCTTGCCTGCATGTCTTGAAACCTTGTGAGCAGTGATATAAAAATGAAAGGGAAGAAACATTCAGAATTTAATAAAAATTTTCACCAAATTAAGTTGTTTTGTCTGAAGAATTTTGGAAACAAACCTGAAACGGAATGTACCAGAACATAATTAAAAAGCTGCATTCCCTTAGGGCCCTGAAAGGGCAAAACTAAACACCATATCTTGTTTTTCCAAAATTGCCTCAAAAATTGACAAGGTTAAAAATCCAAGCAGACAAAACAGCCTCTGTCCTGGCACAGGCCATAGGATTTATTTTAAGCTGCCTTTTTATTCTGCAAGCTGCCTGAATGCCAGCTGTTCTTGGGCTGTGTCTTTTGTTTTACTGGGTCATTGTTTTCATTCCATGAAAGGGAAAGTTGCATTCTTGAGCAAAAAAAGGAGGGGGGAATTGAGGATGATTTTAACTCCTTGACTGCTTGATCGTAATCTGGCTGGTCTGGTCTAAGGGCGAGAATACTTTGATCTGATAGGGTGGTTTACACAAGGCTTGATTCTTACTTGGATGTAAGGGCCAAAATTAAAATTTCTAATGAAAATAAAAGTATCAAAAGTCATGGTTTTTCAAAACCATTCAGTATCCCCATTCATGAATGTTTTTCTTTTAACTAAATAATAAACCTACCAGTTAAAATAATAAGTATTCTTTCGGAAAAGATACTGTTTTTGTATGTATGTGCCATGTGAATGAAAGATTTAGATTAACTTTTGAAGAATAATCTGATTTTACTATTGTCATGTGCCTTGTGGAATTACAAAATATGGACAATTAATAATGTCTGATTAAAAGATTTATTAACTTTCCATCATTTCCCAGAAGAAATCACAATTTTAGAATAATTGTAACTGTAATCTCACCACAGCTATTCCAGAGATATCATCGTAATGATCTGTTTTAAAAGAATTGCATTGTTACATTGCTACATCTCACTTTGTTTGTTACTTTTATTTCTCTCAATATTTTCATTTAAAATTAAATGTCTTGATACTGTTGCCCTGGCATGTCTTCTAATATTGTTCACCTTTGCGATTTTATATTTTGTACCACGTAGTCTCCGTGCTAACACCATCAATACTTGCCTTTGGAACAAACTGCCCTTCAAAAATTAACTACAACACAAAGATTTTTTTAATGTTATGAATTACCTCACTCTATATTTTGTTTTTAAATTTAACCTTGTTGATGAGACTTCCATCATCCCCCGGAGGTTCACCATGGGAGCTGACCAATCCCCCTTTCCTAGATAAAACAATGATGGATGCTCACATCGTGCCTCCATCTCAATGGGAGAGTACTAATGAGATCGTATTTCTCAAAATGATTCCAGTCTTACAAACAGGTGGACATTTCCTGCGCTAATTTCAGTAGCTGTTTTACAGTGTCATACTTCTATGGAGACCATCACTACCAGCTAATCCTGCACTCAGTCTATGTCCAAATTAGACCTTTTTCCAATTGGAATCACTGAATAATAATAAAGTGTAAGAACCTGGAGCAACTAGTGCTACTAATTCAGAACTGATCAGCATTTGGAATTAGGACCATTGGATCTGGAACTTTCAGCCACCCAGAAACACACCAATTAAGCTGGCAATTTTACACAAATTCCACTCTGCTCCTCCTTCCCACCCCACTTGTGTGACTTGCATACCTCCATGATAAATATCTAAACAGAAACATTTTTAAAGCTTCTTTATCTTTGGAATTTTCTACCCAGAGGGCTATGGAAATTCAGTTATTAAATAAGTTCAAGACAGGGATTGATAAATTTCTAATGACTAATGACATCAAGAATATAGGAATATGACATTGAGGTAGATGATTAACCATGATCTAAAATGATGAAGCAGGCTGGAGGGACTGAATGGCCTACACTTGCTCCTGTTTCCCTATATGTTTCAGAAATCATGAATACCTTGGATTTTTTAAAACTCTTGAATACTTTTAAATATTTAATGTGTAACACAACACAGTTACATAGTTCAATGCACTGTAGACACATGGAAGGATTACTGCTGTTACATTTTCTTTGTTTTGGTTATGGTAAGATTTATCTCTGCAACTAGTATTAACCCAACAATTTCACACAATTAGCTTTCTTCTTTAACCGAGGCAGGCAGTGTTAACAACAGACTTTCAGTAGCTTAAACAGACCAGTAGCGGGAAGAAGGCTTTTCTTAGTGGTCCATTGTAATACTGGGCCCATACTAATAAGCTTTCGCAGACCAAGGAAAAAAAATGCAATTTGTGAATAGCTTCACATTCCCATATACCCATGAAAAGTTCTTTACATTTTAGTTGGTAATACTTATTTATAACTATTCTTGAAAGTAAGATGTTTCTGTTGAATTGCAGTGTATGTTTTAGTCCAAAAATGATAGATGAGAAAGGAGTGTTACCCACAGCACACATTTCCTTCAACAGTAAATCGTAGAGATTTAATCCAAGATGTTTCTTCTCAGGCTTTTCCTTAGAAACAAGTTAACGAAGGACTACTGAGTGACATCATTAAGTATTAGTATACATGGTTGCAATGCACTTCTTCCTTCACTATTCTTGTTGAGAGCACAGAGCTTGTCAAAAATTGGTACACAACCAGGCAATCAAACCTTAATAATACTTTTAGAAGTTGTCTGGCTCCAAATTGGTTAGGAGTTCTTTTCCAGTCAGTAACTTGACTTGTCCCTCATGCAATATTATTATTTCTCACTAGCTTCCCCTATCATTTTTCTAGTGAGTATGTTCTTAACCAATGCTTTTTCCAATGCAACCTTGAATGCATGAGCAACACTGCAACAAAACAAGGTGACACTTTTAGCACAGATGAAGACAAAAGCCTCAAAATGCAATAGAATGCACTTTTGGAAGCTGCCATGTAAATAGGCAACTATTTTTCTTGCTGCAAGCATGCTAATCACTCAGCATGGATGAATCTGGCAGGCCTGAAATGGTCCCACAACCAGAAATGTTGTTTATCTTGGCTTTTAGACAACTGTGTGTTGTGAAATTTGTACACGCACAGTTTGTTATCTGTTGTTTCTGGTGATGTGTATTATAAACAGTCTGGATTCCAGAGTACCGAGGCCCAGCACATTACAGAACCTCTTCCTCCTGAGTAATTTCTGTAATATAAATGCCATATATATTTGCAGTTAGCCTATAATAATGGTTTCTTGTGACTTTTATAAGTAGAAATATGTTCGGTCTGATATAAATCTTTTTTCCATAAATGCTTAACTTAAGCCTATGAACAGCATCAGCCAGTTAAGAAACCTTTAAATTTGCCTGTGAAAACAATGTTGATTTTGTTGTTGGTCTACAAGCCTTCCACTAGGATAAATGAGTAGGTGGATTTAACACGTATGATGCTGAAACCAGTGCACAACACATGTATGAATTTATTAGAAGTCATACAATAAGTGTTCCAGTGAGGGGTATGTTACAAAAAGAAATTATTTAAAACTAGTTTCTATATTAAATGGGCAATCCTTTATTGTGTGACCAAGATAATGTTCATAGAAGAATAGAATCCCTACAGTGTGGAAACAGGCCCCTTGGCCCAACGAGTCCACACTGACCTTCCGAAAAGTAACCCACCCAGATCCATTTCCCTACTATCCTATATTTACCCCTGACTAATGCACCTAACTTACACATCCCTGAACACTATGAGCAATTTAACATGCCACTTCACCTCACCTGAACATCTTTAGATTGTGTGAGGGAACCGAAGCACTCAGAGACATGGGGCAGAATGTACAAACTCTACACAGACAGTCACCTGAGGCTGGATCACCTGGGTCCCTGGCACTGCAAGGTAGCAGTACTAACCAATGAGCCACCATGCTGCCCTCATGTTTTATCCATCTACTGCAAGTTAGCTTTAAGATGCCCTTTTTCCTATTTTATCCATTTGGAGCTTTACTGGGACCAACTGTTGCCCCTATTTCTTATATCATCTAACTTAATTTTTTGACAATGTGGCTGGTTTTGTTACAAAAGACAGGGGCTTGGTCTAAAGATTGAAAATGAATGCAAGCATATTCTTGTTCTCTAATAATAATAATCAACCATAATCTTTTCACTGACATTATATTTAAATGGCTTCAACTGTGCAATCTATCACAAGGTCAAGCTGCATACTCAAGACTTTAAAAAATGATTTAAAAAATGGCTTAATTGAACATATTCTGAAGATATACTAGTATATGACCATCATAAATAGTGTGTGTGGTGGTTTGTCCACCCACAGGAATGTTAGGGTTGGTCTATGGAAATTTCTGTTTGTAATGTCCCCTTGATGCTTTTGCATTGTGAGAGTTTTTTCAGAATTTAAAAAACAAAATTCAAATCATGTGAGTTGGCAGTCTTAGGCTAGTTCCTTTTATATATTGCTTTTTAAAAAGAACGAAGTAATCTGCTACCAGGAGATGAGCACTATTTGTCTAGTTACACTTTGGCCGAGACCCACTGTTATGTCGGTTGCTATGGAGGGAAACATTTTCAGTGCCAGATTAAGAAAGAAACTGAAGTGAAATGGATAGAAATATGATCTGTGTTTAAAGGTATGAATCACTGCACCTCTTCAGGATAGAGTTGGCTGTATTGAATTCATTCTTCCAACCCCACCATTACCACAAAAAAATGTATTGACTGAGACCCTCCAGTTCCTTTCAAGCAGATTCAGGTTTCAGACCTTTATAGGGACTGTTTACAGATCAACCAAAAAAGCAGCTGTACATTCAAAGCAAGTTTCGTATCGGAATGTCTGCTTTCTTGCCTGCCACTGCCTCAGGCTTTGCCAAGTGTTGGCTGCTAGTGATTGTGTTTGCTCATGGCATCTCAGACAGGCTGGTGATATGGATAGCCTGTCATCATGAATGCATTGCACTCAGTTTGACCCAGTAAGGACCTGAAGATTTTACAAGGAGAAAAGACTGCCGTTGGGTAGATAATGCATTTTTGCATTTAAGAAGCAGTATAAAAGGAGGATAAATGTTGCTCAATTCAGATTTGATTATGAATTAAAAGCACAGCTAGAAACCAATTCATTTCATAATGGTTTTATGTAATCCATAATGCAGTATATAACCTGTTAAAATATTAACCAGTTCTATTATTGCCATTAAAAGTTCAGATCCAATGCTTTAGATATTGCACAAAAACAGACTATTGTATAAGTACTGTAATGATGTTTAAACTAAGATGAATGTTATGAGTTGGCCTGATAAATAATTGCACCATATGATTCTGACTAATTTCCTGCCATATGGTTCTTAGTCTAGACATATTATTGGAAATCTCTCTGTTACTTTCTTACTCTGGGAGTAAATTTCTCTAAAACTATTATTTTCTTACAGAAGGAACTTCAGTGTTAATGACATCATTTTGGAAGTGTTCAAAATGTTGAACATTGCATGAGCTTGCAAAGATTATTAAATATTTTTTTCATTCAGCCTTGATCTATATGAGATGTGTTAACCTTTATTGTTTCTAGATCTCAACCAAGCATTTCTATAACAGTGTAAATTGACAGTTCACATGATTCCAATGTGACAGTGTGTGAATACCATCAATGAAAGTTTGCTTGGGTGCAGTACTAAGTAGGAACCTCAATAAAATCAGATGTAGATTTTTCTTGAAGTGTATGCAATATCTAAATAATACATTTACTAATAAAGAAACAAGATTCAAAGTGACAATTTATTCCTGTTTATTAATCAACCAGGTAAGTGGATATTATTTTAGAAAGAAATAAACTAGAGAAAGGGCAACACAGTAAACAGTATATGATGTCAAGATTGTTCCATTTTACATAGTGAATCAAAAGGATGCTACTTTACTAGTTAGACATAAACCTTATATATGGGGCTCTTGTGGTGCACTGGTTGTGTCCCTAACTCTGTACCAGAAGACCTATTGTTCTGCTGTCCCAAACCCTGTTGTGGAATTTGTGGGTGGCTACGTATTTTCAGTGGAGAAGATCTTGGAGATGGGGGAAAATCCTGAACAGCACTGGGCTTAGAGGACTCAGTGCGCATTGTACCATCTAAGCATTGGAGACAACAGTCTGATCTGGCTGACAACACGCAAGCGCAAGAGATTGGTGGAGTAACATGATAGGACAGTGAATGTGAAAATATCAGGTTTATATTCCATGCAATAGTGTTATTTCCCTCAGATCCATTTTCGGCAATCCCGTAAGTCTGTTGGAGGTCATATTGCTGGATTGCTGTGACATCCTGTAAGCTCTTTTACACAACACCAGGTTTTAGTCCAACAGGTTTATTTGGAAGCACTAGCGTTCGGAGCACTGCTCCTTCATCAAGTGGTTGTGGAGAACCTGATGAAGGAGCAGTGCTTTGAAAGCTAGTGCTTCCAAGTAAACCTGTTTGACTATAACCTGGTGTTGTGTGATTTTTAACTTTGTACACCCCAGTCCAACAGTGGCGTCACCAAATCATAAGTTCTTTTATACATTGTAATTCAAAGCCATGATGAAAGCATTCTGAACTTTCATAGTGGCAAGCTGATGTGCCATAACATCAGTCTAAGTGGACAGTGTAGCACTCAGATATTGAGTGGCTGCCGCTTTAGCGACATGGTAACTGACATCAAACATCAAATACTGCTTCATGGTTGATCTTCAATTCTGCTAAGTTCTTTTCACACTGGAAAGCTTGTGCTGCTCTGTGCAAAAAGCTCTGCCAAATTGGTGCTGAATGCACTGCCGCTGCTTCAAATTAACTGCTGGTTTTCTGGCTAACCTTCATGCACAAGATATTCTGTTATGCATACTCAACATCTTGCCTCTGTAGGTCTTCCCATCAAAGCAGTCATCGGAGTCTCCTGAACTGGAACTCACCCTCCGAGAAGCTAGCACCTGAACTAAATTGGTCTTTTATCCTGAATGTAAATCACTTGTCCCCACTGTTTCATTACGTGAGATCTAACATCTATATCAACCCTACCCAAAATGCACAAAGTTGTTACCTATCCTGGCATTCTGACTGCATTGCATCATTTTTAATTGTGGGTCATGATCCTTGGAACTTTATTGGAGGCCATCAGATTTAGTCCCCTCTGTTTAGGCTTGGGCACATGAAGGGAAACTAGTACAGCATACATCAGTCTTTCAGCAAACATGGGGAGATTATCTAATTAAAATCTCTCAATGATACAAAAACAGAAATTGCTGTAGAAAAGACAATAGATATAGCAGCATCTGTGGGAAGAAAGCAGAACTAGTATTTTGAATTGGTGACTGCTTCAGAACAAAATCCCTTAATGATATTTTGCAGGATAGCCACAAAATGCATAATAATAAAAAAAGTTTGAGATTGTCACAAGCAACTCAAAACTATTGATTTTTACTGAGAAAATTCAGCAGCACAAAATGATAAATCCTGTACTACATTTCCATTGATACTTCCTAGTTACACTATCACATAGAAGAAGTTCATTCTTCAAGTTACCGAAAATTTGCAATTTACAAGATTCAAGTTGTTTGTCCATATGTAATAGGATTTTTAAATTGTACAAAATGATATAGACAATCTTGGTAATGTCAGTCTTAGCCTCATTATTTTGAATGACTCTGGTCTTGACTGTGGTCTTTGTATATAATAAGTACGTCAGTTGCACTTATCCATTGAGAACACTTTAAAATAGTTACTGCTCGCAGAACAGTCTGTTCTCAACTGTATCCAGATAATCTGTTGAGTAATCGTCCCCTTTCTGGGCCCTTTTTATGCCACATTAGTGTGGAATACATTGTTCTTAGTGATTGGATTTTGAAAGGAGTAATTTTCTTGAAAAGTGGATTCTGTGAATAAATGTTTTCTGCCATTCACAGAATTGTTACCTATTGAACTATATAAAGGTAAAGTTGCTACAGTCCGATCAAACCTCGGGCTGCTCTCTCATTAAAGCAAAACAGAGATGATTTGTGATGATTTTAACCTGAGGGTCATCATGCCTCAGGTGAAGAAAGATTGAGAAGGAGTCTTTCATGGTAACCTCGACCTTGGACTTTAACCTATGCTTTGGCATTACTCTGCATTGCAAACCAGCCATCTAACCAACTGAACTAACCAACCCCCTTGAACTATGTTGCTCCCATTATATATAAAGATAATTCATAATTTTTCAAATTAAATAAATACTCTTCTGCTAATATACAGGATTTGACAACATAGATTATCACTGAGATAACAAAAAGAAGCATTTTTTTGATTACATAAATATCACACACATCATTGCTTCATCCTGATTGGGCTTCTCCAAGCTTTTCTCCTGACCTAAAATTATCTCCAGTACCTGTTTCTTTGTGACATTATGTACAGGTAGGCTGGTTCTTTGTTGTGTTGTTTAGCCACCTAACCTTATGTACAATATGGCGCAACTGCTCAAATACTGTTTGGGAATTATGGGTGATTGTAGCTGCCTGTAAGTACTCTGAGACCAATTAAAGGTCAGTAAATTGCTTGCAAATTTTGTGCTTCAGTTAATAGTGAGTAATAATAAAGTTTTTCACTTTCTTACCCTCTTGTAAATTGTTTTTCACCTAAATGAAGTTATGCCATCTGAACTATGAGTGGCATATAGTAGACGCCAGGCCATGTGTCAGTGTGCATATACTGTATGAGGGTTGTGCACACATATACACATACATAATGATAATTTATTTGGTGTTTTAGAAAAGCCAACCCCATTATTGTCAGGAATTCAGTCTGGAATGCTGATTGTTAACAGAACCTGTTTTAAAATGCTTTAAACGAGACTGTGGTGTTTGTGCCTCCTTTCATTTCCCCTGATCCTCCATTTACAACAACACAAAAATTAAGATTTGGAGATGCTGGTGGGTATTTTGCTTCCACATGTGATGGTTACCAAAACTATTAATCTGGGTAAACTTGCTTTGATGGGTGCAGCTGTAATGGCATAATATTGTCCAGGATGGAGCATGGTGTTTGGTTCTGCTTCTATGAAACTAAATACCTATTCTTTCACCACTGTGACTGCAGTATATTGCCTATAGCGTGTTTTGCATTAATTACCAAGGCTAATTTGAGAGCACCTCTTCTGCCCTGCGAACTCTACCACCAAGAAATACAAAGACTAGCAATGATCTTGGAGCACCAAAATCTCTTCAAACATGACTTTGCAGGGTAAGATTCTAATTGAAGTAAAAGATATTTTAGAAACTCTAAGTACTCAAACTCATAATTGGCATTTTATAAAAATGACTTTTTAAAATTAAATTGCCATTGGGTAAGTTAATCTACAACAAATACTTAATCCATCAAATAAATGTCCGTCCTCTGAGAGTTTTCACTTCCTAGAAGCAATTCTAAATTCTGAAAAACTGGATATTATTTTTGGTTTGATTTCTGGGCTTAACTTCATTAACAAATTCATGTCCTTATCTGCAACAATAGACATACTGAGATGTATTTATTTCACTTACGGGCTTGTTAGGTTGCAAATCCTTTCCAATTAGATTCCACATTTACACAACCCAATGAGGAAAAGTAATTTTCATCTCTGTTCGAGAATGGTGGCCTTAATTTTAAAACAGTGACCCCTGGTTCTGAATTTACCCACAGAGGAAATATCCATTCCATGCCCGTCTTGTCAAGACCATTCAAGAATGTATACACTTGAATTAAATCATCCTTCACTCTTTTAAGTGCAGACGATGCATGCCCAGCTTGTCCAATCTATCCTCATAAGACATTCTACTAATTCTA
Organism: Hemiscyllium ocellatum; assembly: GCF_020745735.1. Lineage (NCBI taxonomy): Eukaryota > Metazoa > Chordata > Chondrichthyes > Orectolobiformes > Hemiscylliidae > Hemiscyllium > Hemiscyllium ocellatum. The sequence continues at coordinate 31,156,024 of NC_083437.1, read as the reverse complement.
GGAATCAATCTAGAGTCCAGTGCATATCCATTATGCTTCAGTCATACAGCACGGAAACAGACCCTTCAGTCGAATCAGTCAACACTGAACATAATCCCAAACTAAACTCGTCCCACCTGCCTGCTCTGGCACATACCCTTCCAAACTTTTCCTATTCATGTACCTTAACAAATGTCTTTTAAACGTTGTAATTGTGCCCAGATCCACCTTTTCCTCAGATTCCACACACACACTATCCTCTGTCTAAAAAAATTGCCTCTTATGCCTTTTTAAAATCTGTCTCCTCTCACCTTACAAATGTGCCCACTAGTTTTGAAATTCCCTATCTTTGGGAAAAGACAATTGCCATTAACTATACCTCTCATTATTTTATAAACTTTTATTGGATCACCTTCTACACTAAGTGAAAAATGTCCCAGCCTATCCAACCCTTCTTTATAACTCATTCTGTTCCATTTCCTTCTTTTCCTCTCCCTCTCGCTCGCGCTCTCTTTCCCCTCCCAAACAAAATCTCTAACTAGGATCAGCAGATTCAAAAAACCTTACTTCCCATTTCCTTCCTTATCCATCAGAATCTCCACTATCGCAGAACCTCTTTCTCAACATATCACAACTCAGCAATAGCCCTCCTAATATGTCTACATTTTCACCATGCCAATGTAGTACTCCAAAACCCTGTAACGTCATAACACTGACAAGATCCACTTGACCACATTGCTGTGCGATCATTCTGCCTGTTGCCATAAATTTGAAGTCTTCTCAACATTAATAAAGCCAGACCATACACCAAATTCTTCCATATATGTCTTACAGTTATCTAAAACAAGTTCTCCACCATCTCCCTGAGTTGAAACAAGTTTCCTGCCTTCTATTCCACTGACTGACTGTGTGAAGTTTGCACATTCTCCCCGTGTCTGCGTGGGTTTCCTCCGGGTGCTCCGGTTTCCTCCCACAATCCAATACTGTGCAGGTTAGGTGAATCTGCCATGCTAAATTGCCAGTAGAGTTAGGTGAAGGGATAAATGTAGGGGAATGGGTCTGAGTGGGTTGTGCTTCGGCGGGTCGGTGTGGATTTGTTGGGCTGAAGGGCCTGTTTCCACACTGTAAGTAATCTAATCTAAACAAGTCCACACTGACCCTCGTGATTTGGAGATGCCGGTGTTGGACTGTGGTGTACAAAGTTAAAAATCACACAACACCGGGTTATAGTCCAACAGATTTAATTGGAAGAACACTAGCTTTCGAAGTGTCGCTCTCTCATCAGGTGATAGTGGAGGACTCAATCCTAAAACACAGAATTTATAGCAAAAATTTAGTGTGATGTAACTGAAATTATACATTGAAAAATACCTTGATTGTCTGTTGAGTCTTTCATCTGTTTGAATTCCATGATAGTTTCACTTCTTTCATATGTAAATCACAAAACCTTTTTTTTAAAAGTTGCATTCTCAGGTTAGCTGTAACAATGGGTGATAGCTAGACAATGTTGAAGGTGTTATCCCCCTGCGTTCTCTGTCTATGCCATGATGTTTAGATTGATTCTAATCTAAAAAGTGAGATAACAAGAGGTTTACATGAATTCATGCAGTATTTGAGCAAATTAGAATGTAACTCTGCAAGTACAAATTCACCCCACAAAATATATATGTGTGTGTGTGTGTGTGTGTGTGTGTGTATCTGTCTGTCTTAAGTCTGCAATGGGATGCATGGGTGAGTGTGGGAGCGTATGTGCATGTGTGATTGTCTGTGAGAGAGAATGTATGTGTGTGCATGAGTGTACAGTGGTCTAAGTCTCTGAGAGGATGCCTGTGGGAGTGTATGTGTCTGTGTATGGATGTGTGTGTGTGTGTGTGTGTGTGTAGGAGTGTCTGTGTGTGTGTGTATAGTGCAATGGTAAGTCACCTGTATTGTGACATGAACCCAAGATCCCGGTTGAGGCCCTCCCTATGGGTACCGAACTTAGCTATCAGCCTTTGGTTGGCCACTTTTCGCTGCTGCCTGTCCCGAAGTCCGCCTTGGAGGATGGTCACCTGAAGGTCCGAGGTCGAATGCCCTGGATCACTGAAGTGTTCCCCAACTGGGAGGGAACATTCCTGTCTGTTGATTGTTGTGCGGTGCCCATTCATCTGCTTTTGTAGCCTTTGCTCGATTTCCCCAATGTACCGTGCCTCAGGGCTTCCTTGCCTGCAACATATAAGATAGACAACGTTGGCTGAGTCACATGAGCACCTGCCATGTACAAGGTGGGCGGTGTCCCCACGTGTAATGATGGTATCTATGTCCACACTCTGACATGTCTTGCAGCGCCTACCGTGACAGTGTTGTATGGAGTTGTCCTGAGAGCGGGACAGCTTGCTACGAACCTGATCTATTTGAGGTTTGGTGGTTGTTTAAAGGCAAGTAGTGGAGGTGTGGGAAAGGTCTTGGCGATAATGTGTTGCAGGTCATGAAGAACATGGCGTGGTCTTTCAGCTCCTGGGAAATACTGAACAACGAAGGGTACCCCTGTCGGTTGCAGCACGTGTCTGTCTCCTGAGGAGGTCATTACGATTCCTTGTTGTTTCACGTCGGAACTGGCGGTCGATGAGTTGGGCATCGTACCCTGTTCTTGTGAGGGCATCCCTGAGTACTTCCAGGTGCCCGTCACGTTCCGCCTCATCTGAGCAGATCTGGTGGACACGTAGGGCTTGTCCATAGAGGACGGCTGTTTTAATATGTTTTGGGTGGAAGCTGGAAAAGTGTAGCATTGTGAGGTTGTCTGTGGGTTTGCAGTAGAGTGTGATGCTGAGATGTCCATCCTTGATGGAGATGCATGTGTCCAAGAATGAGACAGATAGTCGAGAATAGTCCATAGTGAGTTGGATGGTGGGATGAAACTTGTTGTCACTGTGTAGTTTTATCAGTGACTCCTCGCCATGGGTCCAGAGGAAGAAAATTTCGTCAGTGTACCTGGTGTATAATGTTAGTTGGAGATCCTGAATAGAGAAGAAGTGTTGTTCGAACCTGTGCATAAAAATGTTGGCATATTAGGAACACCAACAACTGCCAATCTCCAAACACCATCCTACAACTCATCCACTTCATCCTCGATCACAACGTCCTCACCTTTGACAACCAGTTCTTCATCCAGACACATGGAACAGCCATGGGGACCAGATTTGCACCCAATATGCCAACATTTTTATGCACAGGTTCGAACAAGACTTCTTCTCTATGCAGGATCTCCAACTAACATTATACACCAGGTACACTGACGAAATTTTCTTCCTCTGGACCCATGGCGAGGAGTCACTGATAAAACTACACAGTGACATCAACAAGTTTCATCCCACCATCCAACTCACTATGGACTATTCTCGACTATCTGTCTCATTCTTGGACATATGCATCTCCATCAAGGATGGACATCTCAGCATCACACTCTACTGCAAACCCACAGACAACCTCACAATGCTACACTTTTCCAGCTTCCACCCAAAACATATTAAAACAGCCGTCCTCTATGGACAAGCCCTACGTGTCCACCAGATCTGCTCAGATGAGGCGGAACGTGACGGGCACCTGGAAGTACTCAGGGATGCCCTCACAAGAACAGGGTACGATGCCCAACTCATCGACCGCCAGTTCCGACGTGAAACAACAAGGAATCGTAATGACCTCCTCAGGAGACAGTCACGTGCTGCAACCGACAGGGGTACCCTTCGTTGTTCAGTATTTCCCAGGAGCTGAAAGACCACGCCATGTTCTTCATGACCTGCAACACATTATCGCCAAGACCTTTCCCACACCTCCACTACTTGCCTTTAAACAACCACCAAACCTCAAATAGATCAGGTTCGTAGCAAGCTGTCCCGCTCTCAGGACAACTCCATACAACCCTGTCACGGTAGGCGCTGCAAGACATGTCAGAGTGTGGACATAGATACCATCATTACACGTGGGGACACCGCCCACCTTGTACATGGCAGGTGCTCATGTGACTCAGCCAACGTTGTCTATCTTATATGTTGCAGGCAAGGAAGCCCTGAGGCACGGTACTTTGGGAAATCGAGCAAAGGCTACAAAAGCAGATGAATGGGCACCGCAGCTCGGAATCCGAATTTAATTCGTTCCAGGAGGCTGTTCGAATTGCGAAAAGTTCAGATTCTGAAACAATTTTCCCTATAAGAAATAATGGAAAGTGAATTAATCCATTTCTGGACCCAAAAAAAAATTTTAAGATACTTTTAATAAAAGCAAGAAATAAATGTACGAACATGAAAATAACTTAATTTACCTTAGTGAAAAGTGCTAATGGTGAGTTCACTTATTTGCTTCACTGCTCTCCTTGGGTGCAATGATGAATGCACAAGGGTGATAATTTTTTTTAAAAAAGCACAAATCATGAGGTAAACTAATGATGGACGCACAAGAGATGCTTTCACGGCTACTTCCGGGGACGAACTGAACAAACAATGTGCGACCTGAACGGTATGTGCTGTTCAGTTTCTGAAAATGTGTTCGGATTTTAGGCCAAAAGTTTCTCAAAATAATTGTTCGGATTCTGATTTGTTCGAACAATAGGGCATTTGGATTCCGGGGTCACCACTGTACTTTGCTCAGAAAACCGCATGAATTCATGTAAAACTGAGCTCAAATACTGCATGAATTCATGTAAAACTCTGTTGTCTCACTTTTTAGATTAGAATCAATCTAAACATCATGGCATAGACAGAGAACACAGGGGGCTGACACCTTCAACATATTGTCTAGCTATCACCCATTGTTACAGCTAACCTGAGAATGTACCTTTTTTAAAAAAAGGTTTTGTGATTTACACATGAAAGAAGTGAAACTATCATGGTATCCAAACAGATGGAAGACTCAACAGACAATCAAGGTATTTTTCAATGTATAATTTCAGTTACATCACACAGAATTTATTCTGTGTTTTAGGATTGAGTCCTCCACTGTCACCTGACATAGGAGCGAAGCTCCGAAAGCTAGCGTGCTTCCAATTAAACCTGTTGGACTATAACCTGGTGTTGTGTGATTTTTAACTTATTTATTTCTTGATTGAACATGTCTTTGGATCATCCCCAAAGATCATATTATAGAATATAATTTCGGGGGTGGAACTTCTGTATATGCAGAATCAATCCCCTCGAGTCTAATTTGTAAAATTGTGATCAGTGACAATATGACAAGTGTGCCAGTACCAGACCTGTTGAGGACAAGAGCAGTATTGTGACATAAACAGATGTGTTATACAAGACTGTACTAGGATATTATATCATTACTTTGTGCAATTCTACTCTTCCCCTTGGATAGAATTAATGATGATTTAATCTAAGTGCTAATGTCTTGTTATCCACATTACTTTTCTCATCAGTGTGATGAGGAGTGGCATTCTTAATCTGACTAAAGGTTTGAAGGCAGGATTTTGTTGCCAAGCTTGGATTGGAACAAAGGCAGGTGACAAAAGGAATGACTTTTTAATGCATAGTAACGTCCTATATCTGTTCACAATCCTGCAAATTTTTAGCTTGCAGAAGACTGGAATGAAGGTTGAAAGTGAACACCCTCATATTATTAATTAGGCACTTTTGGGTATTAAGCAGCTCCTTCAGTGTTTGCCTTTTAAGATTTTGAAACTTTGTGGAACCAGGCAGCCATTGGGAGCTGTGTAAAGCTAACAGCTTCAGCCTGTGGGGAACCAATTCAGCAGTGTATAGAAGAAATAATTTGATTGAAAAAGGTGTGGGTTCTAAAGAAAATGTGTTCCACACGACGTAAAGTTTAATAACATTAACATTCCAGTACTCCATCTGGGTTCCAAGTTTCCATCTGCCATGGATAGTTTGAAAATTCATATGCTTTCAATTTTTAAAAAATCATGCACAGATGCATGCCATGGTACTGACTTATCAAGCCTCATAGATCTCTCCTCCACTAAGATCGGAAGCTTTGCCTGCTTCACGTCAGGGTTAGGTTGGTGACCCAGAAATGAACCTGCCCCATGAATCCTGCCTCTAAAGCCAAAATCAGACTCTAGGGTTTCAGGCCCCACTTGAGAGACTCAAACGCATTACCTATGCTGACACTGGTGTTTTGGGAATGCTACACCATTAGAGAGCTGCCTTTCCAATGTAATGTTAAATCAAGGCCCCAGGAGAGTGGGGCATTAGATACAGTGGCAGTATTTCTACCATGAGCAGTGGAATTTGTGTGCAATCTTGGTCAGCATTGATCTTAGTGATAAAGAAGTCTGTGAGCACCGCATATTTGTTATTGGACCAATATGGAAAGGCAATATATTATAAATAGCATGACTTTGCAGAGTGTAGACTGGGAAAGAGATCTTGTTGATTTATGAACATAAGTGCTTAAATATGACAAGTTAAGTTGCTATGGTAGTTTTAAAAAAGTATGTGGGTTACTTGCATTTATAAATAGCGCAATTAAATATAAAAGCAAAAAGGTCATTGTAGAACTTTATAACTCATTGTTTCGGCCTCAGCTGGAGTATTGTGGACAATTTTGGACACCACACTTAAGGAATAAGACCTTAGATAATGTTCAGAGTTCAATGGATTGTTAAGAGGGATATCTTAAGTAAGTTTGGGAAAGTTAGGAATGTTCTCTTTTGAACAAGGAAGGTTTAGCGATAACATAACAGGTTTTTGATTGAGCAGCAAAAATGCTATACCCTCAGGCAAGTGGGTCATTAACTGAAATTCATGGATTTGAAATCGTTGGCAAAAAATCTGGAGATGAGGAAATATTGTGATTAGATTAGATTAGATTAGACTTACAGTGTGGAAACAGGCCCTTCGGCCCAACAAGTCCACACCGACCCGCCGAAGCGCAACCCACCCATACCCCTACATTACCCCTTACCTAACACTACGGGCAATTTAGCTTAGCCAATTCACCTGACCCGCACATCTTTGGACTGTGGGAGGAAACCGGAGCACCCGGAGGAAACCCACGCAGACACGGGGAGAACGTGCAAACTCCACACAGTCAGTCGCCTGAGTCGGGAATTGAACCCGGGTCTACAGGCGCTGTGAGGCAGCAGTGCTCACCACTGTGCCACACTTCTTGAAGAGGTGGTTGAAGTTGACCCATCAGTAATTTTAAAAGGAAATTGGACAGGTGTTTGAAGATGAGGAATTTGTGTGGTTAAAAACAACAAAAATTGGAATGAGAAACTAAGAACAACTGCTATTTCAAAGAGCTAGTGCAGACACAATTAACCAAATGCCCGCCTCCTATGCTAAAGGATTCTATGATTCATAAATATTTCATTGGCTTTGAGGCACTTTACAATACCCTGAGTTCATGAAAGTCATTATATAAATGCAACTTAAATCATAGTAAGGTTTCTAGTGAATTTGGTCAAAACATTATCATTAAAAATACCACTGTTTATACTGAAGGGTTTTTTAAGAATGTAATATTGTTATTAAACAGTTTTAACAAAAGCTATATACTGTTTTCAAAAGGGATTTTACTCTTATGTATTGAAAGCATTTTTTTTGGCTAAAGCTAAAATAAAACCAGAGTAGGTCCAAGAACATTGCCTTATTCAATTTGTTTTAAGTACCTCTACTTTGCTGTGGAAAGGAAAAGATCTCGAAGGTTGGTATTGTCATGCAGATTTTAACATCTGATAGACTTTAACAGGCAGAACTGGTTGTAAACCAGTAAGTGGTCTGCATACTGAAGGCAAGAAACAAAGAAGCCTTCCAAATGTATGGAGCTCATTTTCATACTTACATGTTTCTTGCTGTTTAGTTTGGCACTCCTGCTCAGAGATGTGAGTTGGGGCACATTTTTTTTCATATCTGCCCCAGATATCGCACCATTCATCCATTTTTGCTTATACCTCTTGCTAATACAGATGAATTTGCACATGTGCCAGGTTCCACACAGTGTTTTTTACAATATAATTAGATCATCATACATAATTAATGGCATTTTGTTACACCATAAGGCTTTTGTATATGCAACCACAGTGAATAAAAGGGTCTGGTTCGAGATGGAAACTTGGCACAGTCTTCAATCACAAGCCTTCCCACCCAATCTGCACTGTACAGCTATTGAATACCTTTTTCTTGGAAGCAGGAGAGGAAAGCTGAAGAAACAGAACACTCCATTAAAGATCTGGCAGTTTTTAGGCATTCATAGGCTGTATTTAAAACAGTAATATTACCCTGCACTTAATTTCATCCTTCAAATATATCTGCTTTAAAGGCACTTAGGTAATAGTTTGCAAATGGAGTCATAGAGTATTATAGTGTGGAAAAAGATCTTTCAGTCCATTTCATCTGTGCCGACCAGACATCTCAATCTGACCTAGTCCCATTTGCCAGCATTTGGCCCATATCCCTCTATACCCTTTTGATTCATATACCCATCCAAATTCTTTTAAATGTTGTAGTTGTACCCAAGTGTATCCTGCTCCTCGGATGCGTCCTGAACTGCTGTGCTTTTCCAGCACCTCGCTAATGTAGTAATTGTACCCATGTCCATCACTTCTTCTGGCAGTTCATTCCATACACGCACCACCCTCTGTAAAAGTGAAAAAGTTGCTCCTTAGATCTTTTTTAAATCTTTCCCCTCTGGCTTTGGACTCCCTCACCTTAGGGAAAAGACCTTAACTATTCACCGTATCCATGCCCCTTACAATTTCGTAAACCTCTATAAGATCACCTCTCAGTCTCTGATGCTCCAGGGAAAAAAACCCAGCCTATTTAGCCTCTCCCTATAATTCAAATCTTTGAAAGGTTGATGTAATCTTTAAGTCAAGCATTTTTAAGTGCACATCTTTCAAAAGAAAAGTAAGATAGAACATGTATAATATAACAACTGTGAAACAGACATAAATAGTATTTCATATTTAATTACATTTGATTCCATTATCAGCATATGGAATAAATAATTGAGGCTATTAATTGTTCTTTCTGCAGCATTTTTAATTTGTTTAAAACAAGGATTCTGTTAAATAGTTTCGACGTAAGAATCAATATTTTTGTTTTCTGTAGGTATAACTCACAAAAACAAAGTTTGAGATTTCTTTGTACCTATCTTTATGATAGCTAGATTTGTGTGATATAAATGCTTCCTTTTACAAGCGATCATCAAGTGAAATTAGATTTTTGTCTAATGCCTGTAAAATGGAAATTAGTCTTTCAAACTGTTCTGATTCTGACTTAGATCAATGTACTACCATGTTTGAAGGTGATCTTCCTAGGCAAGGTGTGCCCATCTGAAACAGTTGTTAGGCTTTAAAAATAAACGTCTCCTTGTGTGATAGAGGATGCAAGACCCTAAATGGGAAATTTAGGTACCAGGTGGTGACCAGGGCCACTGGAGTTCACTTCAAAAAAAACTAAATAAATTTTCACTTTTTATTTTTGTTAGCATGGAGAAGTGCTTCTCCTGGGCTCACAAAAAATGCTTCATTTGACTGCCAGCAACCTCCAACGTTCTCCTTCCAAGATCCCCACACTGTTTCCTGTTGGTCTCTGGTGAGAGCTAGTTGATTTCTTACCCACTTAGCACCCAATCCCACATGTAGGATTTAATGGTTCTGTCCTCAGACCAATGTATAAAAATTGCCTGTCAGTCTTGCGTATGTGTTGGGCACAAGTTGATTTTTTTTTGCCCCCAGTTACTTTATTCTTTTACAGGATGGATAATATCACTGTCAAAACATTCCTAAAAATTACTTGGAGAAACAGAATCTTTTCCAAAAAAACTAGTGCACAGTTGTATTATGGGAGAATGCAGATTTTATGGTTGCACTCAGTTTATTGTTTCACATGGGATTGCTGCTCCATTCAACCTCCTTTCAACCTGGTCATCGCCTCACAGTTGCATGGTGCAAATGCTATTTGTTATTTATCAGCTCGAGGTTGGATGTTGTCCGGGGTTTGCTGCATATGAATACGGACTGCTTCAGTACCTGAGGTGTCAAGAGTGGTGCTGAACGTTGTGGAATCATCAGGGAAAATGTCCACTCCTGAGGGAGGGTCATTGGTGAATTAGCTGAAGGTGGTTGTGTTTCTTCTTTGAGTTCCATGTACCGTGGAGGTCAGTGCATCAGCAAACCAATTGACGTGCATGGAATCTTCAATTGGAGAGAGGAAGGAGTCTTGTCAAGGATACTACCCCGAGGTGAAACACCTGTATTGAGTTCAAGGGATTAAGATATGACTTCCATAATCACAAGCATTGACTCCAGCTTTGCTAGATTTCCATGAAGTCATATTTTGTCAAATGTTATCTTGATTTCAAGTACATTTACTTTTAATTCAGCCCACCAGTGGAATTCAGCTCTTTTGTACATGTTTAGATCAGGAATTGAATGGCGCTGCTTCAACCCAAACTGAATATTAGTAAGCAGGTTATTCTTTTGCAAGTTCTGATTGTCAGTGACCCCATACATCACTGATGATGATCAAGAGTAGGCTGATGGGGCAATAATTCACTGGGTTAGATTTATTCTAATTTCTTGTGCACAGGACATATCTGGCAATTTTCATATTGTCGGGTAATTGTACTGGAACAACTTGGGTAGGGTCATGACAAATTCTGGAGTGAAGTCTTCAATGCTCTTGCTAGATTGTTGTTAGAATCCATGATATCCAGTATATTCAGCTGCTCCTTGATATGATGTGGAATGAATTAAATTGGTTGATCTGTGATTCCAGGGACTTGAGGAGGCCAAGTTGAATCATCCACTTGGGCACTTCAAGCTAAAGATGGGATGCAAGTACTTCAGTTTGTCTTTTGCACTGATGTGCTTGACTCCCCCACTGTTAAGGATGGGATTAGTTGTAGAATTTCCATCTCCTGTTAGTTGTTTAATTGTCTACCATTATTCACGACTTGATCTGGCAGGACTACAGAGCTTAGATCTGACCTTTTGGTTGTTGGATCACTTAGCCCTGTCTTGTTTGCTTGCCCACTATGTGATGCCATATTCCACTGTGGTTTACCAATTTATGTTTCTATGGGAATACAGAACAATTAGTAGCCTTCAGGTGGCTACAAACAGGAGGATTTGAGAAACATTTTTTCGCAAATTTTCATAAATTGTGGAATGATTTCTATTTTACTAGAAAAGTAGCATTGTTATAAATTAGAGCATTACCAAAACAAAGATAGACAAATACATGATGACTTGGATGAGAAAAAAGGAAGATACTGTAGTGGATTTTGCAGACAACACAAAAATAGGTGGGGAAGCAAATGGTAAGGCACAAAGAGTTTGCAAAGGCGTATATACAGATGAAGTGAGGTGGGCAAAAAACTGGCATATGGAATATAATGTAGGAAAATGTGAGGTTATGCACTTTGAAGGGAATAATTGAAAAGCTTAATATTATCTGAATGAAGAAAGACAGCAGGAAGCTGCAACATAGAGGGATTTGGGAGTCCTTTCACATAGAAGCATGGAGATGTACAGCTTGGAAACAGACCTTTTGATCCAACTCATCCATGGCGACCAGATATCCTAAATTAATCCAGTCCCATTTGCCAGCAATTCGTCTGTATCCCTCTAAATACTTCCTATTTATATACCCACCCAGAAGCCTTTTAACTGTTGTAATTGTACCAGCCTCCACCATTTTCTCTGGTAGCTCATTCCATACACACACCACTTTCTAAGTGAAGAAGTTGCCCCTTAGCTCCCTCTTTAAATCCATCCCCTCTCACCGTAAACCTATGCCCTCTAGTTTTCGACTCTTCTATCCCAGGGAAATGACCTTGACTATTGACCTTATTTGTGCCCCCTCATGATTTTATAAATCTCTATAAGGTCATCCCTCAGCCTCTGATGCTCCAGGAAAATAGCCCCTGCCTATTCAGCCTCTCCCTATAGCTCAAACCCTCCAACCTGGCAACATCCTTGTACATCTTTTATGAACCCATTCAGGTTTCACAACACCCAATAGCAGGAAGAACAGATTTGAACACAGTATTCCAAAATGTCCTGTACAGTCTCAACATAACCTCCCAACTCCTGTATTCAATGCACTGACCAGTAAAATCAAGCATACCAAATGCTTTCTTCACTATATTGTCTACCTGTGACTCTGCTTTCAAGAAACTATGCAAGGTCACTTTGTTCAGCAACATTCTCCAGGACCTTAACATTAAGTTTGCCTGATTGCCTTTCCAAAATGCAGTGCCTCACATTTATCTAAATTAAACTCCATCTGTCACTCATTGGCACATCTGATCGAGGTTGCATTGTACTCTGAGGTGTACACAGAACAACAATTTTGGTGTCATATGCAAACTTATTAAGCATTCCTCCTATGTTCATATCCAAATTATTTATATAAATGACAAAAAGCAGTGGACCCAGCACCGATCTGTGTGGTACACTGCTGGTCACAGTCTCCATCTGAAAAGCAACCCTCCATTACCACCCTTTGTCTCCTACTTTCAAGCCAGTTCTGTTTCCAAATGGCTAGTTCTCCCTGTATTCCATGTGACCTAACCTTCCAAGCAGTCCACCAAAAGGATCCTTGTCGATATTGTTACCACCACAGAAACACAAAAACATAAATCTCAAAAAGCTAGCTTTCAAATTTAGCAGGTAATAAGAAAAACAAATGTAATATTGGTCTTTATTTCAAAAGGGAATGGAGTATAAAAATAGAGAGGGCTTGCTAAACTATGAGTTAGTCCACAACTGAAATACTGTGAACAGTTTTGGACCCCTTATCTAAGGAAAGATATGCTGTATTTGGAGGCAGTCAAGAGAAGGTTCACTCAACTTATCTTGGGAATGGATGGTCTGTCAAATGAGAGGTTCAGTAGGTTGTAGCTGCACTTGTTCGAGTTTTGAAGAATGAGAGGCAACTTCATTGAAATGTGCAAGATTCTTAATTGCATAATTGATTGCATAAATGTGGAAAGATTGTTTCTCCTTGTGGAAGAGCCTGAGTCCAAATGATATTATCTCAACGTAAGAGTCACCTATTTAGGAGAGAGAGGAAAGGATTTCTTCTCTCTGAGATAATGAATCTAGGGATAGCTTACTGCAAAGGGCTGTCATCAGTAAGGAATCAAGGATTGCAGGAGAAAAGCAAGAAAGGGGGGTTAAGGTTTATCAGATCAGCCATGATCTCATTGAATGGTGGAGCAAACCCGATGTGCTGAATGGCCTATTTTTGTTCCTACATGTTGTGGTCTAAAAGATTTTCCTTTCAAAATATTAGTTACTCAAAGTGCAGGTGATCTTAAAACCACAGTATTGTGTTTAGACAATTATCTGTGCTAAAATATTGTACTAAAATATTGTAATGCATTTTTTTAAAAGTCCAGTTAGCATAGAACTAATTTTTTTTTTGTTTTCTTTTCATGTACCATCAAATTTGCCCACATTGCATATTTTCAGGTAAGCTTTTTCACAGTTTTATTATTTCAAGTACAAAACATTAGCCTAAACGAGAACTGGTGTTTAATTATGTATCCATAATTGTCTGCAAGCTGAAGGAAAGCCATACCACATACTTTTATTGTACTAAACTATGCAAGCACTTTCCAAAGGTGAATTCTGGTGTACTTAATTTCTAAAGTAGCATGGAAGCATTTTAAAAGTGTTGAATTCTATTCTTGTTGTTACAGCCAAGATATATTTTTCATGTGAACTATTTTGTAATGGAATAACCTTTGTTTGTCTAGATAAGTGCTCTTCCAACAACTTTAAGAAGCACAACACTATTCATGACAAATTTGATTGGCCCCCGTCCCTATTCATAATTTTAAAGATTCAATCCCTTCACCACTGACATGATAGTAACAGTGTGTACCATACACTTGGTGCATTCCGTTAACTCACCAATGCTTCTACAGCAACGTCCAAACCTGTGACTTCTACCATTGAGGAGTACAGAGCAGCAGATGCATGAAAACACCATCGCTTGCAAGTTCCCCAGCATCTTGACTTGGGACAAGATTCCTATTTCTTCACTGCTGGTTCAAAATTCTGGAACTCACTTTCAACAGCAATGTGAAAGTGCCTCACCATTACCTATTTGAGGGCAATTAGGGATGGATATCAAATGTCAGCCTAATCAATGACATTCACATACTGATTAAAAAAAAGAGCTTGTTTTTAAATGTAATAGAGAATTTCTTTGTGCAAAATATTACAGAATCAGAAGTAGTCTATTCCATGTTTTTAATTTTTTTTGGAAATTGCAGACATTGAATCAGTGCAGATAAAAGTGTATTTGGAAATCCCAACTTGAAGTTAAAGAGCTATAAAAGCAGAAATTGCTGGAGAAAGTCAGCAAGTCTGGCAGCATCTTTGGAGAGAATGCAGAATTAATGTTTCGGGTCTCGTGACTATTCTTCAGAACTAGTAGGAACTAGGGAAAGGGTGTGTGTACACTGAAGACAGGAGGTGGATCTGTAAAAAAGTAAGCAATAGATAGAAATGGAGCCCAGAAGGAGCAAATCACACTGACAAAGGGATGGAAAATAGTAAACCTGGGAAAGAAAAGCTACTAATGTGAACCATAAGTAGGCGAAAGTAAGTAGACTGTGCTGAAAAGCAGCCCATGGGATGACTGGTCTAGGTGCAGGGGTAAGTAAAGGACATGAAAGAAATTGTTCAGGCTCTAAAGTTAATTAACTCATGTTGAATCCTGAAGGCTACAGGGTCCCCAGGCAGAAATTGAGATGCTGTTCTTCCAGCTTGAAGTGAGCCTTGGTGGAACATTGCTCTAGGCCCAAGGTAGAAAGGTTGGTCAGGGAACAGAGTCCACACCAAATAGGTCACATTGTGAGCAGTAACTACAGTAGACTGGAAGGAGTTTTGCAGCTAAATGACTGCTTCACCTGAAAGGAACCTTGGATAGTGAGGAGGGAAGAAAAAAATGGGCAGCTGTTACACCTGATGCAATTACGTGGGAAGGTGCTATGGGAGTGTTGGGAGTAGAGGAGGAGTGGGGACCAGGGGTTTCTACACGTACTGACAAGGGAGGGGAGTACATATTTGGTGGTGACATCCTGCTGGAGGTGGCAGAAGTGGTGGCTTATTATTTTGCTCAATAGAATCAAAGCAACTGGGACTTTAAAACTGCATTTTACATGCATACTATGTGTAAATATGTGCATTGCAAAGTCCATTAATCCATCTGAATTTATTTGAGGGTTCCTTAGTTTTACTCCAGAAGTCTATAGGGTGAAAAATAAATATCCAGAAGCATTTTATATCTATAGATTTATATGTTCATGCTCCTTGTTTGCTACCAGCTGCTGCTTAGCATAGCCAGAATAACAAATGCTAACATTTGGCTGTCTATTAGTTTTAAATTGAAACAAAATTGCCCAATTGCACAATTCTGGCTTGCTGCACCGGTAGTTGATTTAGAATGAAATTAGTATTTAGAGCCTGATGGTGTAATTCAGTAAATTATCGTTCATTTACAATATTAAAAAAACGTTTTAAATAAAAGATGCAGACTTTATATAGTGTGACCACAGCATCCTGTTTTACAGTAAGCGCACTTTTAGTTTAGTGACATTTCCTTTATGGGTAATTAGGTATATGGGAATGTTTGTATGTCTCATATTGATCTGTTTTGATGAATAACTGGTGGCAGACGTCCAGTCTCGTTCCCCTCTCTCTTTGCCTCCCCCCACTTCTCACAGCTCTAAACGGGTCATGGAATTGGAATGTCTGGTGCATGAAGGCAAAGTATAGCTTGTCTGGGAAAGTACTGTAATTTCTCTGGGGCATTAGAAAAGTTCTCTACAGCTTCAAACTGTCCATTAAGATTCATAGCTAATGCCTTACTGGTTTATCTTGGATTTTATGTGTGCAAATTTATATATATATATATATATATATGTAAGCCAGTGTAGTTTACCAGATGGAGGAATGAAGTGAAACCTGTTTCCTTTTGCAAGTTCTTGTACCATGTGGAGCTGCACCTCCACAATGAATCTGCTGTAGTGTAGGTACAAATATTGAACAAAAGCATCTTTCGCTTTAAATCAAATCATGGGAACTACTGTCTTTAAAGTATTTTGCAGCTGCAGTTGTCAATTGTATATACATATTCTTTTCAGTAGAACAGTTTCACATTTTTGGTAGGGAACTTGTTAATGATGACAAATTGCTGGAAAAACTCAGCAGGTCTGGCAACATCTGTGGAGCCAAAGCTGTTCTGAAGAAGGGCCACTGGACTGAAAATGTGAACTCTGCCTTCTGTCTACAGATCTGCCAGACCTGCTGAGTTTTCCAGTACTTTCTGATTTTGATCTTTTTTTTATTATTGGTAATAACGGTGGAGATGGGCAATTGTAATTTCATTTGTTTTCTTATCCTTCTCCATTATTGAACTGTTTCCACCCATTGCTTTCACCTTGGAATTATTATAAAGAATTTACAGTGCATAATCAGTCCACTGGTCCAAGCTGGTGATTATGCTATATTTGGGCCACATTCCTCCTACTTTATCTTACCCCATCCGAGGACACTTGTAAACCTTTCAAAAATTCCCTCCAGTGTGGAAGCAGGCCATTCTTCCCATGGAGTCCACACCAAACCTCTGAAGAGCATCCCAGCAACCTGCCCTATCCCTATCCCTATAACTCTGCATTCCCACGGTGAACCCATGTAGCCTGCACATCCTGGACGCTATGGGCAATTTATCATGGCAAATCCACCTAATATGCTCATCTTTGGACTGTGCGAGGAAACCGGAGAACCAGGTGACATGGAGAGAATGTGCAAATTCCACACAGTCACTCAAGGGTGGAATTGAACCTGGGTCTCTGGCACTGTGAGGCAGCAGTGATAACCGTGTAGCCCTCTTTTAGGAGTGTAGATGATCTAATCTGCATAATTGGATGCCATCAATTTTCTGCCTTAATTGACTCATGATGAAGAAAACTAGAGCACTGCCAGAACAGAGTACCTCTCCACATGCCCCATTGAATGTCCAGTCAAAGTTGCTAAATTTTGACGGGCATGTCATTTATTTTTGTGTG
Organism: Hemiscyllium ocellatum; assembly: GCF_020745735.1. NCBI lineage: Eukaryota > Metazoa > Chordata > Chondrichthyes > Orectolobiformes > Hemiscylliidae > Hemiscyllium > Hemiscyllium ocellatum. Next base: position 31,139,014 of record NC_083437.1, on the reverse strand, counting down.
TAAGTTTACGAATTTCTTCCTCTTTCTCCATTATGTCTCTGTTGCAGAAATTTGGAAGATTTAAAAATATCCTTTCTGTATCTACCTTATGATCCCCTGACAGGTTCTTTGTGTTTTAGCAAGATCACAGTATTGATGTACAGAGGGTCAAGTCCATAGTGACCACACACGTAGACCACACATAAAGAAAGTGTATGGCATGCTTGCCCTTATTGGTTGGGAGAAAGTGAGGGCTGGAGATCAGAGCTGAAAATGTGTTGCTGGAAAAGTGCAGCAGGTCAGGCAGCATCCAAGGAGCAGGAGAATCGACGTTTTGGGCATGAGCCCTTCTTCAGGAATTCCTGAAGAAGGGCTCATGCCCGAAACGTCGATTCTCCTGCTCCTTGGATGCTGCCTGACCTGCTGCGCTTTTCCAGCAACACATTTATTGGTTGGGGAATTGTACACAAGAGTCAGGCTGTCATATTGCAGCTTTATAAGACTTTGATTAGATCACACTTAGAATACTGCGTTCAATTCTGATTGTCACATTACAGGAGGATAGAGGCTTTGGAAAGCATGCAGAAGAGTTTTACCAAGATTCTGCATAGATTAGGGGGTATGAACTATGAAGAAAGGCTAGAAAAACCCGGGTTGTTTTCTTTGGAGCAACGGAGGCTGAGGAGAGACTTGATAGAAGTCTATAAAATTATGAGATGCATAGATAGGGTTGACGGTCAGAATCTTTTTCCCAGAATTGAAATATCTAAAACTAGAGGGCATGTATTTAAGCTGAGATGGAGAAAATTCAAAGGAGATATGAGGGGCAAGTTTCTTTACACAGAGAGTGGTGGGAGCGTGGAACGCGCTGCCAGGGATGGTGGTGGTGGAGGCAGATACAATAGGGGTGTTTAAGAGACTTTTAGATAAGCACATGAGTATGCAAGGAATGGAGGGATACAGACCAAAGGCAGGTGGAAGAGATCAGTTAATTTGGGTGTCATGTTCGGCAGGACATTGTGGGCTGAAGAGCCTGGTCCTGTGTTGTACAGTTCTATGTTCAATCACTTCTCGTTCTTCTAAACATCAATAGTCCATCCAACCTTTCTTCATTAGATTAATTAATTATTGTTGCACTCAAACCGACTCCACCCATATCCAAGGTGTCAGTAAAGTGAATTCTTTCCAATGTAAATATCATTTATCGTGTAAAAAGATCAAACTTCCAGATAGTTTTCTGAATGTTGTCTTACCACTGACTTTACAATTGTAGCAAAACATCCCAGTTATACAAACAGAAAGTGCTAGAGAAACTTAGTAGGTTTTGGCAGCAATTGTGGAGAGAGTAGAATAGTTAGTGTTTCAATTCCAATATGACTACTTCAGGGATTTGATTAAGTTTGACTTAAATGACAGGTACCTGCAAAACATCATTTTGGAGCAGAAATGTTGAATCGTTTTATACAAGGAAACAACTTGTAGGCAGTACTTTCTCCCTCATGTACTTATCTGTAATTTTTCCACCTGTTTTGATCTGAAATTAATTTCTTCATTTACGCAAACCATGTAGAGTCATAGAAGTATACAGCATGGAAACAGACTCATCAGTCCAACTCATCCATGCTGACCAAATTTTCTAAATAAACCTAGTCCAATTTGCCAGCATTTGGCCCACATTCCTCTAAACCCTTCCATTCATATACACATCAGATGCCTTTTACCCTCTGCGTGAAAAAGTTGTCCCTTAGGTCTCTTTCAAATCTTTCCCCTCTCACTTTAAACCTATGCCCTCTAGTTTAGGACTCCCCCATCCCAGGCAAAAGACCTTGCCTATTTATCCTATTCATGCCCCTCGTGATTGTATAAACCGCTCAGCCTCCAAGGCTCCAGGGAAAGTAGCCTCTTTCTATAACTCATACTCTCCAACCCTGGCAACATCCTTATAAATCTTTTCTGAATCCTTTAAAGATTCACAACATCCTTCCTCTAGCAGGGAGACCAGAATTGAACAGTATTCCAAAAATGGCTTAACCAATATGCTGTACAGCCACAACATGACCTCCCGGCTCCTATACTTAATGCACTGACCAGTTAAAGGCAAGCATACCAAATGCCTTCTTGACTATCATAGAGTTATAAAGATGGTACAGCACAGAAACAGACCCATCAGTCCAACTCGTCCATCTGACCATATTTGTGGAAGCCCGACAGTCTCCACTGGCTGCCCCAATTAACTTTAATGAAATTGGGCCTTGGATCTCCTGGGTTATCACTAATGTTACAATGTGTGCCTTTAAGAAGGATTCATTCTGTCTTTTTTTTAAACCAAATGTTGTAAACTTGGAGCCAGGTTGTCTGCTCTGAACACTGCTAGCTTTTTTTTTACGAAGTTGGAACAATGGAAGCAGCCTGAAGGGGTGGGATCAAACTCCCACATAACCACAATTTTAGTTTTAGTTTTCAGCATTGCTGGGGTCTTGAAGGTGAATGTGGATGCTGTTATTCTTGTCTTTGTTGCAGCTAAAAGCTTGGATTCTCTTCCTGCTGCTAGAATTGCATATGAGGCGATCTATTTTTGCTGAATTTGCTGTTGCTAAGGGTGTGTTTATGGGATCTAATATATTGGAACAGTTGCTGTTTAGTGGTTAAATTATCTTTTGTTCTGTTAAATTTTACATTAGAGTTAAGTTCTTCCAATTCTTCTTTTGTTTGTGTTTAAACTATAGAGTAAGAATAAAGTGTATTTTGCTTCAAGTCTGACCAATTGAATTGCATCCAGGACACAACACCTTACACTTGCCTTTAAAAATAAGAAACAGGCAAAGCTATCTTCTTAATATATTTTGAGGGGATTTGGTCTGGTCTATTACATTAACTTCAAGGCAGAACCTAGTGCCAATATTCTTATAGTCGAGTGTGTATGAATTCTATAAAGTATTTCGTCTTTTTAGAGGTGAGGAAAGGGTCAGTCCAGACTTATTAATATGGTTTTATTGAATAAGATGCAGAGTCTGGTTTTCGAGCAACTGACCAGACAGACTCAATATACAGTCTGCATTTTATGGTTGGATAGCAAAGTTCATTTTTATTTCTAAGGAACTGTCTGGTTAGCAAGTATAGTTACTGTATTGAAAACTTGCAGCCTTGGAGGAAGTGGTGCAGATGGGAGACGTGATTCTGAAATAAAGGATACTTGTGACACATTTACATAACCATTATATGATTTTTGAACATAGTGTTCTCATCTGTTCTGTACACGTGCATAACAAATAAGTTAACTTTCCTGTAAAAAGTGACAATCCACAGAAATATTTCAAAAATTGTCTCCAACCATAATTATTTCCAAGTAAGAATATTTCTATTTTACACTCAAAACATATGCAAATGTTTTAAATAATCAAAATTTGTAATGACATGGTGTTGCATTTTATCTGTTCAAACTACTAAAAGGAATGTAATCTTTACAGATGTCAGGCATTACAAATACTATCAGATTATTTTAACATCGATAAAGTGTTACTATATTTAATCCTTAATTAAAAGCCATTCAGTGGCAAACTTTAAAAACGAGTCGAACAAAAATGAAATTTTTAAAGCTCCTCAGTAAAGAGCATTCTTTATCAATACATGCAATCACTGTAACACCATTACAACTCCATGCAAACTCATTACAACTTGCAGTAAACCAAAAAAGGTTAAGATTCAATCCATCATTAAATTCACACCCATTCAACTCACTTCATTTTATCAAACTTTCTGTCCAGGCCCTCATTTGACCCATTTACAGCTTTTTTATGTAACTCTCTCAAGGACTCATCCTCCTCCTCATTGATTGCATCAGAGTACAAAGACAATCAGATCCTTGTTTAATATCTTGTCCATTGTTCAACTCTGACACTACCCTTGCTTGGTTCATTCCTATCTAATTATAACCAGATCACCTTGAGCAATGAACTTTGCTTGCCAGCACCACATTACCACCTCTAAAGTCCCCCACACATCCATTCTTGGCTTTCCACTTGGTGATATTATTTGCAATTGCCATGTCACTTTTTCCTTATATTTGCCTGAACTCAAACTTGGTGTTCTGGATTTTTTTTGGCCCCCTCCTGGGTGTGTTTTTTGGTGGGGGCTGGTGACACATATAATACAAGGGGGTGGGCAGCCTAAAGCCAACTCAGCGCTCAAGATATAGTGGGTGGGTACTGAGATTGGTAATCCATCTACCATTTCAAAATAAATAATTAACAGGCAATTTGTCTCATTACCAAACTAATTGTTCAGTATTTATTATAAAACCATTGGTAGGTGCACTAAATGTTCTTCGTCACCTGACCTCCCTCTTCTTGTCCAGAGTGCTCAATTCTTTTCTGTCCTGAAAGTACAAGACAATCCAGAGTCTGTCAAAGTCTATTTACATTCCCTGAGGTCCCAAACACTCAGTGTGCAGTCCTTCTGAGGGGTCTGTAGCATGCAGAATGGGCTTTTTTTGAGTTTATCTGTCAGCCAATTCTTGGAGCAGGGAAATTCAGTCCTATTTCTTCAACATTCTCCATCTTGACTAATGCTTTTGCATTGTCAGACTTTTCATATGGGATGAGCCATAATTCCTCCAAGTCATATGCTCGGCAAGAAGTGGGAAGCCACGCAGTGTTTGAAACAAAAAATATTTTTGTTCTTTTAATGCTTTTATATTTTACATTATTTAGCCCAAAAACAACAAATTTGATGGGCTTGGCTAAACAATGAATTTATACTGGCTGTGTGTACAAATTATTTTGTTTATTATCCTACTTTCCCTATTATCCATTTTAAGTCAAGATGAAAAAAATCCCAATTTCCCACCCACAACGCTCAGATCATTTAATTAACGGAAGAAACAGCTTTAGTCCTTAAACCAACATTTTTTTTTAAGACTTATAAAGTAGAACCTTAGGGATTCCAACAGTGATTTGCCATCAAAACCTCATTTTTATTCCTTTTGTATTTACTTCAAATGTAAAAAATAAACTACTACAGGAAATGGAACCACACATATTTGGTAAATTATCCAATTTGGGTATACACTCCAATTACAAGTGAGGATTTATTTTTTGAAATCTGTGACTCCTTATTGTGCATCCATTATATGTATGTTTCCAACAAAATGCCTTCAGGAAGACATTAACCTACTTCTATATTTGCAGAGGTACTTGTCTTCTATGCACTGTTGATCTTATTTTTGTGCCTGTATGTGATTTTTTGAAAGAGAACCTTCAAAAAATTTACATGGTCAGAACTTGCAAATATACGGTTAAACAGGGAGGGTTGCTTTCCTGTAAATGCCACAGATCTAATTTTATAAATGCTCACCACTAGTATGGAGCTTTGCCCAGTGGGAGCATACCTCAGGAAATTGATTTATTTTAATGGATAGAACGACATATTTAGTTCACCCATAGTTTCCCGATAATCACCCCCACCGGGAGCACATGTTCTTCATACCTACCCTTATAAGCTGATGCAAGTATCCACCTTGCTACTGAAAGGTCATGATCTCCTCGGTTATGAATTCAGTGTCTATACTTTATAAAAATGATAAGGGAAAAAAATTGATGAAAAAGCAAGCACGATGTTTTAGGCAAACTTAAAGGCATGTATACTGCAGTCTGTTAATTAGTAGATGATTGGTATAATAGGAATGAAAATACCCTAATTTCAAGTCCTTCCTTCCTTTAAGGAAGGATACTCAGCAAAATCTTCCAACATTTCAGTTTTTATTTCAGGATTTGTAATTGAAAAATCTATCAGTGTGCTTACAATAATTACCAAGTTGTTTTACTACTGTATCTAATCTTTTGTAAATACTGAATCACAAGGCATTATGCACTCTGTTGCAGGTTTACAAAGTTTAGTACTATTATTCAATGCTTCACCAAAAGCCTTTCCATGCAGAGTAGGTATTCCCTAACTCATCAGCACAGCTGAATTTTAGCTTAAACAACCATTGAGCTATGTTTCTCTCCATTTGATTGGGTTGGACTTTGCGGTCATTTTCTTTTCTAGTTTCTTTCCTTGCTCCTGTTACCCAGAAGGTGACTCGTGTATGGTTCAACCTAGCCTTGCAGATCTTTAGTATTGTGCTTAAGTGAGCAGTCTTTGTGTATGAGCAGTGTCATTGTTTGTCAACGGGTTGCTTGTCTGCGGAGGTTATCATAGCTGCAAGATCTAGTCTTCGGCCTCAACATTTGCACAGGGATTTCGGTGGTTAAAAAACAAGAACAATTATCTTGACTGGTGTTTCATCTCCATCCCAAACCCGAAGACACTCAGGCCAATTATAGTTTCTTAACTGCAGTTGATTAATTCAGCACAAACCAGAGGAATCAAACTTTCACATTACAATACCCTGAGCTACTGGAGAAACGCACAGTATTGCGTTCCACCTAAGCTATTGTAGACTGCAAAATTTGCTTTGAAATTAAAATATGTAGTTTGTTCTTTCCCATTTAATGATAATAATAATGTGTGTATTTGAACGTGATGAAATAAACCAGGTAACAAGGTAAAACTGCAAGACCTAATGTTAAATTTCAAGCCACTTCGGTTTGGAAATACCTCTGTTAAAATCAGTTGTGGTTATCTACAAATCTACAGAAACATCATTTTCAAATTAATAAATTATCTGTGAAGTGCTCTGGGATGTACTAAGTACAGTATATGAAAGGTACTAAGTACAGGATATGAAAGGTGCTATATAAATGCAAACCTTTTAATACTGAGAATATGTAGGCCATTAGATTAGGTTAAATTAGATTACTTACAGTATGGAAACGGCCCTTCGGCCCAACAAGTCCACACCGACCCGCCAAAGCGCAACCCACCCAGACCCATTCCCCTACATTTAACCCTTCACCTAACACTATGGGCAATTTAGCATGGCCAATTCACCTAACCTGCACATTTTTGGACTGTGGGAGGAAACCGGAGCACCTGGAGGAAACCCACGCAGACACGGGGAGAATGTGCAAACTCCACACAGACACTTGCCTCAGGCGGGAAATGAACCCGGGTCTCTGGCGCTGTGAGGCAGCAGTGCTAACCATCATTGAATTTTTGGTCTAGCTGTGGTCAGGTGTGTGATGCACTGTGTGTTCGCGTGTATTTCATTCTTTGATCTATGTCTGCTATTGATTCAACATCAGTGGCCTTAAGGCTAAACACGGAAGTTTCCCTTTGTGACCCTTGCTATCTTGTCAGTCAGTTACCTGAATAGTGTGAAAAAAACGACAGTCAGTTCAACAAAACACAAAAAGTTGAAGACTAGTAAAATATGGGGAAAGCAATGTGGAAAATGTTTTGATGTTTGGAGAGTTTATATTGAAAGATATCTTTACCAAAATTAAGATGAAAAGTATTCCAACAAATTATTTTTTAGAGTTAGGTCACATAGAATATTTTGTATTTCCTGGTCAATCACTAGCATCCACATCCAACTGAGTTTTGTTGTTTTTATTGAGCAAAGCTGATGAGATTGATAGTAGTGGCAGTATTTTGAGATGATGTAAACTAACCATATAGTAATTGATGAACAAACCACTGTCAATTTTGACAGGGGAAAAAAATAATCTGCTTCTGCTAGATGATATGTCAGTAGCTAGGAGTCGCAATTTCAAGACTTGTCAGCAAGAGAGCTAGGAGTGAGATGAGAAGAAACTTCTTGACTCGGTGTTATTAGAATTTGGAATGCACTGCCTGAGAGTGCTGGAAGCAGGTTCCATACAAGGTTTCAAAAGAGAGCTGGATATGAATTTGAAAGTGATGAATTAGAAGAGCTATAGAGATAGGGTTGGAGAACGGATCTAGCTGGGCAGCTCTTTTGGGAGCTGTTACAGACCTTCTTCTGTACTGTAAAATTATCTGATTAAAAACGTCTAACTCAGCCTTGAATATTTTTGAGGAGGAGAAAGTGAGGACTGCAGATGCTGGAGATCAGAGTCGAGAGTATAGTGCTGGAAATGTGCATGCAGGACAGGCAGCTTCTGAGGAGCAGGAGAACTGATGTTTCGGAAGTAAGCCCTTCATCAGGAAGGGCTGATGATGGGCTTATGCTTGAAACATCGATTCTCCTGCTCCTCAGATGCTGCCTGACCTGCTGTGCTGTTCCAGCACTACACTCTCAACTCTTGAATATTTTTAACCCAGCCTTTACAATCCATGACAATAACGAATTCCACTGATTCATTACCTGCTGAGAGAAGAAATTCCTCTTCATCTCTGTCCTCAATGGTTGATCCTTCTGAGATTATGCCCTGTGGTCCTAGACTGTCTCATGTGAGGGGAACAACCTTTCAGCGTCTACCCTGTCAAGCCCCCTAAGAATCTTAAGTTTCAGTATGGTCACCTCCAAAATGGAGGACAGGAAGAATTTCTGGATGTAACAGGTTGCTCCTTGTTTGAGGTATTTTAGGTGTTAGAGGTGATTTCGTCAAATTCCAGGAGCAACAATTACTGTTTTATATACTGTTGCATTGTTTTGGAACTTTGGAGAAAAAAAAGTCAAAACAATGGCACTTTTAAAAGGGAGAAGAGCAGACAGTAGGCAGCACCAGGGAGTGCAGGAGACAGAGAGAAAAAGATACTCAAACTGCTTAACTGACACAGTAGTGAACCTGCGCAGTTGCTGCCTTTGTTGTTTGAATTCACGTATCACTGGACGTCAAAGTGTGTCTCAGAAAATTTAACAAACAGCGCCATTCACAACTGATCTTGGAGGAACCTGGTTGGTAGAAGTCACAGCACAGAAACAGATAAGCGAATAATTTTAAATATAGCCTTGCTGTAAATCTACAATAGTGAATAGATTTGATTCTTTCTTGACTATATGTTTTATTGAAATAGGTCGCTTAAGTCATAAATATTAAGTAAGCCTGGAGCAGTGTTTGTAGAGGAATAAGACGGTGCTATTTTCCAGGTCTATAGATTGGAAGAAACAAAATGGCCTTTAGTAGAGTGATTTGCTCTTCTTGTCGAATGTGGTAGTTTAGGTTAGAGTTTACGTATATCTGAGGATTATATCTGCAATAAATGCCATTGGTTGCAAATCCTAGCAGATTGATTGGATCAACACTTAGAGGCAATGAGGAATTTACAGGACCAAGGGGATGTGATGGATGGCAATTATAGGAAGAGAGAAAAGCTGCAGGTACAATGATGTAGATGGGTTAATTCCAGGAAAGGTAAGAGAGGTAGGCAGGTAGTGCAGGAGTCTTCTTTGCCTATTCCCATTTCAAACAAGTATGCTGTTTTGGAAAATGTAGGGGGTGATGGATTCTCAGAGGAATGTAGCACGAACAGCCAAGTTTCTGGTATCAAAACAGGCTTCAATATAATGAGGAGTACGTTGGGTTCCAAGTGATCAATTGTGTTAGGGGACTCTGTAGTCAGAAGCACAGACACATTTCTGTGGCCAGCAGCGAAAAATCAGAATGGTGTGTTGCTTCCCTGGTGCCAGGATCAAGGATGCCTCAGAGAGGGTACAGAATGTTCTCAAAGGGGAGAGGGACCAGAGGATGTTATTGTACACATTGGAACCAATGACATAAGAAGGGAAAAGGGTGAGATTCTGAAGGGAGAATGTAGAAAGTTAGGCAGGAATTTAAAAAGGAAGTCCTTTAGGGTAGGAATATCTGGATTACTCCTGGTGCTACAAGCTAGTGAGGGTAGGAATAAGAAAATAGAGCAGATGATTATGTTACTGAGGAGCTGGTGTATGGAAGAAGGATTGACATTCTTGGATCATTGGAATCTCTTCTGGGGTAGAAGTGACCTGAATTGGAAGGGAACTAATATACTGACAGGGAAATTTGCTAGAGCTGCTCAGGAGGATTTAAACTAGTAAAGTGGAGGAGTGGGACTCAGGGAGCTAGTGAGGAAAGAGATCAATCTGAGACTGGTACAGTTGAGAAAAGAAGCAAGTCAAACAGTTATGGCAGACAGGGACAAAATAGAGAACAATATAAGAGGACTAACAGGGAAGGCAGATGAACTCGGGGCATGTTTAGGAACATGGGACTTGGATATCATAGCAATTACAGAAATGTGGCTCAGGAATGGACAGGATTGGCAGCTTAATGTTCCAGAATACAAATGGTATAGGAACGATAAAAAGGGGGGAGGAGGGGGAGTGGCATTTTTGATAATAGTGTTACAGCTATACTTAGGGAGGAAATACATCCAGGGAAGTTATTTGGGTTGAACTAAGAAATAAGAAAGAGATGATCACCTTATTGGATTGTATCATAGACCCTGAACAGTCAGCGGGAAATTGAGAAACAAATTTGTAAGAAGTCGGTTGTCTGTAAGAATAATGGGGTAATTATGGAGGGGATTTTAACTTTCCAAACAGTGACTGGGACTGCCATAGTGTTAAGGGTTTAGGTGAAGAAGAATGTTTAGGTGTGTACAAGAACATTTTGTGATTCAGTATGTGGATGTACTTACGAGAGAAGGTGCAATACTTGACCTACTCTTGGGAAATAAGGCAGGGCAGGTGACTATGGTGTCAGTGGGGGAGCATTTTGGGGCCAGAGACCATAATTCTATTGGTTTTAAAATAGCGATGGAAAAGGATAGACCAGATCTAAAAGTTGAAGTTCTAAACTGGACGAAGGCTAACTTTGATGGTATTAGGCAAGAACTTTTAAAAGCTGATTGGGGGCAGATGTTCGCAGGTAAATGGACGGTGGAAAATGGGAAGCCTTCAGAAATGAGATAATGAGAATCTGGAGACAGTATATTCTTGTAACGGTGAAAGGAAAGGCTGGTAGGTGTAGGGAATGCAGAATGACTAGAGAAATTGAGAGTTTGATTGAGAAAAAGAAGGAAGCTGTTGTCAGGTATTGACAGGACACTACTTAGCAAGGTTAGATCTCATGGAATACAGGGAGAGCTAGCCATTTGGATACATAACTGGCTTGAAGGTAAAGGACAGAGTATGGTGGTGGAGAGTTGTTTTTCAGAGTGGAGTTCTGTGACCAGTGGAGTGTTACAAGGATCAGTGCTGGGTCCACTACTTTTCATCAATTATATAAATGATATGAATGTGACTATAAGAAGTGTAGTTAGTAAATTTGCAAGTGTCAGCAAAATTGGAGGTGTAGTGGACAGCAAAGAAGGTTACCTCAGATTATAATGGGATCTTGATCAGATGGGCCAGTGGGCTGAGGGGTGGCAGATGGAGTTTAATTTAAGTAAATGGGAGGTGTTGCATTTTGGTAAAGCAAATCTTACCAGGATTTACACACTTAATGGTAAGGTCCGAGGGCGTGTTGCTTAACAAAGACTTGGAGTGCAGATTCATAGCTCCTTGAAAGTGGAGTTGCAGGTAGATAGGATAGTGAAGAAGGCGCTTGGTATGCTTTACTTTATTGGTCACAGCATTGAGTACAGAAGTCAGGAGGTCATGTTGCATGCTGTACATTGGTTAGGCCATTTTTGGAATATTGCGAGCAATTCTGGTCTCCTTCCTATCGAAATGATGTTGTGAAACTTGAAAGGTTGAGAAACGATGTATAAGGATGTTGCCGTGGTTGGAGAATTTGAGCTATAGAGAGAGGCTGAATAGGCTAGGGCTGTTTCCCTTGGAGCATCAGAGTCTGAGGGGTGACCTTATAGAGGTTTATAAAATCATGAAGGGCGTGGATGGGATAAATAACTTTTCCCTGGAGTGGGGAGTCCAGAACTAGAGAGCATAGGTTTAGGGTGAGAGGGGAAAGATATAAAAGGGACCTAAGGGGCAACTCTTTCACACAGAGGGTGGTGCATGTATGGAATGGGCTGTCAGAGGTAGTGTTAGGTGAAGGGGTAAATGTAGGAGAATGGGTCTGGATGGGTTGCTCTTTAGAGGGTTGGTGTGGACTTGTTGGCCCAAAGGGCCAGTTTCCACACTGTAAGTAATCTAATCTAATCTAGTATAATTGCAACATTCAAAAGGCATCTGAATGAGTATATGAATAGGAAGGGTTCTGGGCCGACTGCTGGCAAATGGGACTAGATTAGGTTGGGATCTGATTGGCATGGATGCATTGGACCAAAGGGTTTGTTTCCATGCTGTACATCTCTGTGACTCTACGACTCTGGTAAGTTCCAATGCCTAAGGGCTCAATCTATTCAACCTTGGCTCACAGGAAAATTCCTCAATACCTAGGTTCAAATCTAGTGAACTTTTTCTGGACTGCCTGCAATGCCAGCCTATTTTTCCTTTAAATATGAGGAGGAAATCTGTTCACAGTATTCTAGTTGTTTTCGGACTAATGCTTTATATGGTTTTAGCAAGACTGTTCTATTTTCTACTCTATTCCCTTTAAAATAAAGGCTAACAATCCATTTGCCGGCCTTATTACCTGCTGAACGTGAACTAATCACAAAAAAGCTTTCATATAAAATTCTATCTACAGAATTACACAATTTAGATACGTAACAAGGGACACTTTACTCAAGTTAATTTAATCCTGAACTGACTAACTACAAAAGATTTACTAATCTGTTTGAATTTATCATCAGTGCCCATTCTTAGACATGAGAATTTTTTTTTTGTTTGCACCACCATCAGAATTGTGAAACTGGATGAATGTGATCACATGTTTGAACTGAGAAGCCCTGATGCAATAGATGAATTTTGTTTCAGCACCTACATTGAACCGACAGGAAATTTGGAAAATTTTATTACATGATCATGTCTAATCTGTTTCTTTACTTAAATGATGAATGGTAACCCTATATCCTTTAGTGCATTTGAAGGATCTGCCATTCCTATTTAGTGAATAATTTGTTCTGGTCACTACTTGTTATATGCAGTAGACAACTTTGTGGAAAGCCAATTTGTTTGTACTGTAAAAGCAACTGTACAGATACTTTGTTAGGAATAGCTTGTATTCTTTGTAAATTACAGAATTCTGTATTGAATTGTTTAACCTGAATGCACTTTTTTCAACTATTTTGATTTCTGGTCAATCATTAAGGGCACCGAATTGTATTCTTCATCACAATGCTCATGAAAATTCTGACAACAACAGAAATAATCTGATCCCACTATTTTGTCTCCAGTCTTTCTTGGTTTCCCAAGGCCACACTTCCTACATCCTTTTTGTGTCCCAGTACAGCTGCAGGGTACTACTTTTTTTACAGTCCGACATTGCAAACATCCCACTGCATTGTGAATGGACATTCTATTCGCAGTTAGCCATAACAACTGATAGCAACCCAAAACTTCATAATCGCCCCCTTTTTTTGTCTTCCTTGCTTGACTGAACTTGCATGACATTTCTACTTCCTATCATAGGCACAATTGCCATATTTAATCAATTATACCTACTTATGTGATCAGTCCATATCCAGTAACAATTGAGTTTAGACTACCCAAGCCAATTTCTTTTGGGTTCTTCTTGCTGGCAGACAGGAAAGACTTTTATCCAATCAATCAGGGTTGAATAAAACTTCTACCCAGTCCCTTTGCATCTTGTTTTGTCAGCAAAACCTTATTTAATATTGTAACATTTTGTCATTTCTTGCGTCAATATAAATTCCTTTGTGCCTGTTTGTAATGAAAATTGACAATGTAAACATGGCAAACTATGCTTAACCTTTTTGCCACTTCGCTGCTTTAAATACATGAATTTTGTATCTCTGAACTCTCTTTAGTGTATACTCTATGTGTTCTTGCCAACATGCTATCTATTTTGTTATTTAGGGTAAGAATGGATAATTTTAGAATGCAGTTTGAAGTATATCCTGATCTGAAAATTGCTTTACTTAAAGGTAGTTGACTTTCAATAGGAAAAATCATTAATATGGTGCCATTTCAAGCATACTATGCAAACTTAAGTCGATTCCCTGGGGCAGACAGCACCATGGGTCTCTAATTGCACAGCTTTAGAATGCTACACATGAACTGGACAGGTAGTGGGCCCATGGCATTCTGCTTCTGGGGAGTTGATATAGTGTGCATATGCCACTGTAAGTAATGTTATACAAACGCATTTCCACCCTGCCCTATATGCGATACTTGAGGCCAACTACTACTTCTAAACTGCATTCCTGCCTGAAAGTTAACAATTCTTTATATGTAATTATTGCATGAGGTGGATAATTAGGAAACAACTTAATGCTACCTGCAATAGGAACATCTGTAATGCTTCAATGAAACAAACTATACTGGGAATAAACAAAATGTTTTATATACCAAACCTTCAGTGGCTTGACCTAATACAGTATCTATTTTATTGTACTGATGTTTAAAGCTTGTTTTGGGCTCAAGGAATGATGTGGAAGTATTATTGGTCTAAATTTTCAACCTGGAGGCAGATAGCAGGATCCTGGAAAATTCTGAGCTTCTTGTAGTTGCCTCGGGAAATATTGGCTCCAGAGGCAGGGATCTTTATTGTTGGGGATTGGTGCTGGCAGCAGTTAGGACACCTGACTACGGAGAGAGTTCAGAGGTAACCACAGTGGTTGCTGGCTGAATTGACAGACTGTTTTGAAAACCAACTTCAGTTATGTGGACCTTTATCTCAGTGGCAAAAGACAGAAAGACCCTCACCCCCACACCAGCTCAGCTGCAAATGATGCTGTAGTGTTTGCTGTTTCTGTGAAGTCTAAAGTGGACAAATGGGCATAGATGTACTCCGCCAGGCATGACAAGGCTCTTATACACAGGCTTTTCAAAAGATTTCCTCATGCAGACTGTGGTTTACCTCTGATGTGGTTTGACTCTCAACCCTTTAAAACCTGGCCTGACTCTTATTTAAATCAGAGGAGTTGACAATTCCTGTCACCATAATGGAGCCAGCCAGATAGGAGTGCTGGGTGCAGGTTCCTGAATCTGAACTAGCCCTCACTCTTAAAAGGCCCTATGTAAAATTAAACACGTGGCAGCCATTTTATAGGGTTTATGGGACAACCCCAAGATCCCAGAATAATTTGGCCCATTATGTTAGCTTACTATCAGTGTGATGATTATTTCCTGTTGTGAGGTTTGCATAATTGACATAGATCAACCATTTTGGACCTTCAAGATAAACCCCAGTCACAGTGTATTGCAGGGTAAGTCATAGTGTAATCTGCAGGTACATTTTATTTAGATTGGAAACGAAAATAGATTTTTTTTGGCTGTTGGTTGTTTGGGTGGAAAAATCTCATGTTTTACGATTTTAAAATAATTTAAATAACTACCATACAATAAGTACCATAACTACTACATTTAAATAATATTTAAATGGTTCAAGACATATGAATTGCACTGCAGACTGTCATTTACTTAAATGTAGCCTTTCTTATTTCCATATGATTTGGCAATCTAAATGTAAGAAAAATTCAGAGATACAATTCATTAAGAATGCTCAAGGGAATTTAATTACAACACCCATTTCAGACTTTTTTCATGTAAGTTAATAGGTGTCTGACCCCAGCCTGCTAATTGTAATATCACCCCGCAGTGACTGTAATTCTGACTTGAGTTATGCATAAATTCACCGTGGTTGAATTAACTGAGCACCACACAGATCTGACAATTAAGTACAAAAATAATGCATTCAAAAGAAGCAGTGAGAAATGATGATTGTGTTTTAGACCTACAATCAAGTTTAATGGTGCTTCTGTGTCTGCATATTACATGTATGGATATGATGTATTTATTTAAAAGTAAGGCCACCTGTTTAATTTTCATTCCAAAAGCTGTAGATTTGCTTTGAAATTTTAGGGGTTTTTTTCCTGAATCATTAACTCTTAAGATTAAGAGATTAATAATTCTGTTATTTTTTTTCCAGTTATCTAGCTGAAACTTTCTCACTAAACAAAGTTTAAGCTAAAGTAATTTTGAAATGTATAGCAATGGAAGTACCAAGTACCATGTATTTTGGTCCTCTGCCTCCTCTCATGGCATGCATTTTTCATATTCGGCCAATTCCACATGTACATACAATTTGAAGACAAGTTTTTTTGGAGCACCAAATCTTCCTATTTGCCTCACACTCACTGTCGAGGCTTTTCACTGCTCTCTAGGGATGAATTTCTTAGTCACAAACTTAAGATGTTTGAATTGTCATTATTCAAATATTAGCTGCTACATGCCTGGTGTTGAAGTGAAGAAATCTGTTCAAAAATGGTTTATATTTTCACCCAAAAAATAGCATAACCTTGAGTCATTTGCTGGCACTTCATAAGTATGTCAGTTTGTGAGACACTTTTAAGACTTTTTGCTCTGATCAAGCCCTACACATAACACACAATGTATATTGTTATAGAAACATTTCATGCAATTTTTATTTAATGGAAGAATAAGTGGTAGACTGTGCACATGGGAAAATGAGCTAATGATCTTGTTAATATAGTCAGCATGGGCTGATTGTTTAAAAAAAAAGACCACATCCAACTGCTTCTGGGAAAGTGCTTGTGCCTGACAATCCTTGTACTCCATTGACGCAATCATTGTCCTTGAAAGTATTGACAGTGTACTTAGTATTGAAGAACATACTTAACAATGTTTTTCAGTGTGCCAGCAATTAGTCTGAGGCTAGAGTTCTTTCACATTGTGTCCCTGGGATGTATACAGAATGTGTTGTTAAGACGTAATTCAACCTTGGGCCTGTGAAATTCTCCAGGACGCCTCCCCACTGTCTACACACCTGCTTCTGAACTGTCTGAAATTTGATGGAGGGATTGCTGGGAGTGGCCTAAAGCAGTTCAGCTGCCTTTTGAGGTTGTTGGGAAGAGATCATCCTCCCTTGCCCTGTTTGGCCAACAGATTTGTGGAGCAGGACTTTATCTGAAGCATATTTCCTGTCTTCAGTGAGTGGCTTCTTATCTTCTGTGGTGGCGCAGCAGGAGATCTTAATATCAGAAAAGTCTTGTTGATTTTTTTCATCTCCTGCCAATATTTCATCTAGAAGAGGGCTTCAAAGGGATTGAAACTCCCAATACTTACAAAAGACATGGAAAGCCCCAGGATTACCATGGGTCCCAGGTGAGTTATAGCATGATGGCGATCCAACTGTGGAGAGAGATTGATTGCAAGAGCTTGGGGGTAGCTTTTAGCAAGTTCCCCATTCCCAATGCTAGACACTGAGTGTCTTTGAATAAAAGAAACCCCCCCTCTCCCAGAAGCTCTCAAGCAACCCAACAGAGCTTGCCTCTCAGGCTTTTGGCATGGCAAGTCCATCACCCAGCTGGATGAATATGAGTTGTGATTAGATGAAAACCTTAAATTATTTTTATTTTCCACTTAAAGGGCTAAGTTGGCAGTGGAGTAAAAGTGATACCCAAATCTTCTACCCTAAACTTAATGAGGACGTAGGCATCGGGGTCCTTACCTATCATGCATCTGCCAATTAAATACCCTACAGTGTGGAAACAGGCCCTTCAGCCCAACTAGTCCACACCGACCCTCTGAAGAGTAACCCACCCAGACCCAGTTCCCTCTGACTAATGCACCTAGCACTATGGGCAATTTAGCTTGGCTAATTTACCTGACCTGCACATCTTTGGACTGTGGGAGGAAACCGGAATACCCAGAGGAAACCCACGCAGACACAGGGAGAATGTGCAAATTCCACACAGACAGTCGTCTGAGGCTGGAATCAAACCTGAGACCCTGGTGTTGTGAGGCAGTAGTACCGCCCCATGTATCGTCTGTATCTCCCCAACTTATAAATTTCATGTGCAAGAGTTATTAATGAATTACATCAGAAATCTTTATAGCTGAATCCATCATCAAATGATATCCAAGTAAGGATACTTACAATACTAGCTACTAAATTGTGATCTGGATTAAAACAATTTGCTGCAATTCAAGAAAGAGGCCCACCACCTTCCTCTCTGGACAATTCCAAATATGTGTGAGAGGATAACCGAGTACAATAAAGGACTTGTGGGCAGAAAGACCTATTGTATTTTGCCTTGATGCTTAATCTCAGTTATTCTCTTCCTCTGTCCACTGCAAAATTGATGTTGGCTTTTCCTCATCTGCCAGCTATTTTCTCTTCTGTCCAGCCCTAAGAAGTGACAGTGAAGTGCCTCCATTAGCAAGTAGGCCTTATAGTTCTTCTTGAAATCATCCCCCAAACTTAGCCACTAACAGCCCTCATCTCAGTTGAGGCCTTCAGAGAATTTCCCTTGAAGTCCTCGACTAGATGTTCTCTTTTTCACATTGGTGGTTTCCTCATTGTTGGCTAGGATCCCGCTTTACTGCAGAAACTCTGATTCAGGGATATAAACGAATAGATGGACTGGAGCTGAAACTCAGCCACTGGAGAAGCTATAATAACAATAATGCATGCTTTTTGTCTGTCTGCAGTGTTCTCATAAGTTGGTAGTTGATTTGATAGACTTAACCTGGTGCACATAGAGGACTGAAGAGCACAAGGCATTTGCAGCTGTCAGTGGTTGGGGTTCTGAGCTTGTTGGTGGACTCCAAGCAGCAGATAAATGAACCTATCCTGGCTAAAGAGATTGCAGAGAAAGAAGGTGGAGGGAGATTGTTTAAAAAAAAATCGGCAGACAATAACCAAACAACAAAGTTAGTTTGGTTTGAGAAATCGGGAAAGGGTAGGTGGTAATTCTCATGCTGGAGGGAGTACAGTGGGAGGAAATCGCATGGAAGGAGTGTCTTCTTTCCAGTCATAAACCCAATGGAAGGGATGGTGATGACATTGGAAGGATGGAATGGGGATCTCCAGGAGGAGTCAGTGGACAGTTGGCGTTGGCGAACTGCCATGGGGATGTTGGAATGACATGAGAGTTATGGATGACATAGGAGGAATAATATTGGAACAGTAGATGAAATAATGGAATTAGTTAAGTGTACTAATGTAATCGCAAATGTTATACAGGAAGGGTGAAATGGCATGGGATAGAGATATGACATCAGAAGGAGTGTATGGCTTGGGAGAGTTGGATGTAATGATGGCATTTGTTAAGTATACTAATTTGATTGCAGACAGTTTGTGGGTCTCTGCTACTATTTAAATAAAAGGCACATTTTCTTCTAAAAGTCTCCAACAGTCATTTTTGCAACACGTATAATCAGAGGTGATTGAGAAAGTTTGTGTTGCATGTGATCTGTATTCCACTTGCCATTTCAAATAAAATAAAGGTATAATTACATGCCACCAAATGCCCTTTATACAATATATTTTTAACAGGTTAAGGAGCCTGGATAAGCATGAAGAATAACTATACATGAAATCATACCTCTGTGCATCTAATAATGTGATACTGTAATATGTAACATCTCTTAGGACTAAAGAATTGGCATGTCTGTGGGCTATTCATTTAGAGATAGATGATTAGTTTTATTAGCAGGATTTTGGAGTGTGCAAGATAAAATTGTGCTGGGAATTTTCAGGCATTCTTACTTGTAGATGAACCCAGAGAGCACACAACCCAATCATATATTTGCCCATTCCCAGTGTCTGTACTGGTTGCTGAGTTTAACTAATCTACTTGTTACTGAAATGTAAAACCTGATAATCTATTCTGGATAATTTTGAACAAGGGACTTCCTTTTGTAATGTAACTTATTACCCTTGAACAGGAGTTTAAGTAAGCGAACTTTAAGAAAGTACAATTTAGCCTGAACCCATCAGTTAAAATTTTAGGCAGGTAAGGCTTAGGAATATTCTGTCATGAGGCATTTGAGTGTCATGGCTCACAGGAATTTGATTTCTGCATAATCATGTTCAAGTCATGGTGCTGTTTTGATTTGGGATTCATTCTTGCCTGTACTTTGAATCAATTTCTATGTACACATTGTATCCAAATAATCCCATGGTTGGAGGTCTTGTGGCACAGTGGTAGGATCCCTACCTCTGGGCCAGAAGATCTAGGTTTTAGTCACAACTCCCCTAGAGGTATGTCATAACGTACTTGAACAGTTAATTTAGAAGCATGCTAGTTAGCTCAGTCAGTACAGCATGCAACTCTTAATTTTGGGGTCATAGGTTTGAATCCTACGTTGAGCTCTTACTTAGAGGTTCTTTTGGTGCAGTGATATTATCCCAACTTCTGGACCAAAGGTGCAAATTTGAATCTAACATCAAGATCTGATGGCCACAGAAATGTGTCTTAACACGATCAAACAAGTTGATGAAAGATAGTTTAAATAGTCCCTGATTGGTGTCTTGTGGCACAGTGGTAATGTTCCTACAGAGAGTGTATTGCTGGAAAAGCACAGCAGGTCAGGCAGCATCCAAGGAGCAGGAGAATCGACATTTCCTTGCGGATGATGGACTCATGCCCGAAACATTGATTCTCCTGCTCCTTGGATGCTGCCTGACCTACTATGCTTTTCCAGGACCACACTCTCGACTCTGATCTCCATCATCTGCAGTCCTTACTTTCATCTAGGTAATATTCCTGCAACTGAGTCAGAAGGTAGTTCCACCTGCTGTGGGAGGTGTATCTTAAAACCTACCACAATAATACCTAAATAAGGGCCTACTGGTGCAATGGTAGTGTCCCTGCCTGTGGGGGAAGCAATCTGGGTTTCAGTCCCACATCAGGATGAGATGGTAATAGAAGTGTGTCATACATTTCCAAACAGATTGGTAAAACACAAAACAAATCGCATCTTCCAAAAATAATTAACTATTCATTCATTGCTCACCTTCATGACAGGGTTTGTCCTTTGTATGTTACATTAAACTAATCTTAAAGCTTGTAGTAACCTTGTGGTTCTGCTATTGGGCGAGCAATTCAAGAATATGAATATATATACTACTGAGCAAATAGTGAGGCTGAATTATATTCTTAAAAATGGACTTAAATAAAACCCAGTGGATAATATATGCTTTAGGTAGCATAACTCAGTTTAGTTTAACAGGAACGTGAATTCTATAATATTGTTAATGCTATCCTCTTAAGTCAGTAAGAATATAGCTATATCATTGTTACCCGCATCCCAAAAACAAATCAAAGATTACAGTGCATTTCCTGTGGACATTAAAATACTTCTGAACAGTTCCTGAATTGTAATTTTTGACATCCTCAGCATATTTTGATACCTTGAACCTGCAAATCAGATTATACAAAGAAGCATTCGCTCCTTTTCTCAATGGGAACATTAGGTGAAGTCATTGAGACATCATGCAAAATGATGCGAAAAACTTTTTGTAAAATAGAAGTATTTGTGGGACTAAAGGTGTTGAAGACTGTAACATTAAAGGCGGATCTGAGAAGATGAAAGACCTTTACAGAGATTTGGAGAAGGCATTGAAGGGATCTCTAGATGAGAATGAAGACTTCAAATTCAATCCAGAATCTTGAATCATGATATGCACTGAATAAGTTCTGACAATTGTCTCTTGCTGACCTGTGCAAAATACATTTGACATTTTAAGAATTATGTCAGAAATTACCAGTAATAAAATACAAGTATTAAAAACTGAGAACCTGGCATTAGATCAGTCTATCCTATTTCCTGTGATTTATTTCTGAATGTCATCACTTAGTTGTTCATAAGTCCTCATTGGACTCTGTATTGATCAGAATTAGAAATTGGCCACTTCATCCATTTCACTGTCTGATCACTCTGGTAAGTCTTTATCAAATCTAACTCATTCATAATATATATTATCTTCTTTGGTGATGCTCTCATTTTACAATTGTTAATTCCTGTCATTAGCAAAGATGCTATATTATCAAATGATAATATTAATTGGTCATTAAATCAATTGCCACATATTT
Organism: Hemiscyllium ocellatum; assembly: GCF_020745735.1. Classification (NCBI taxonomy): domain Eukaryota; kingdom Metazoa; phylum Chordata; class Chondrichthyes; order Orectolobiformes; family Hemiscylliidae; genus Hemiscyllium; species Hemiscyllium ocellatum. Next base: position 31,117,318 of record NC_083437.1, on the reverse strand, counting down.
TACCATTTCCCAAAGTTGGAAATGAACAGAGTGAAGCATAGAAATTAAACCTTTTTTTGTGTCTTGTTGTTTTACACCCACTGATCAAAAAGGGAAGGAAGGGAAAATTAAACCACAACCAGATCTCATGCGACTGTTTAAATGGAGACAGAGAACTGATCAATTATTGCAGCATTCATACATGTGATGGGGTGATGATAAATGTACTTTCAACAATGGGGTACATAAAACTAAGACCTGACTGCAGTTCTTAGCATATCTGATAAGGTACACCTTTGTGTATTATGTTACTGCCTACAGCTTGACTTCCGTGATCAGATATATCGTCACTTCTACAAATCTTTCATCAGAGGAGCAAGTTGCAATGTGTTTGGGAGGTAGATTCCTTCCCACTGTTGCCACACTAGTTGTGTGGTTGAACAGACCCTTTACAGCTTCATAAGAACAAGTGAGAATATTTTTAACAAGTTGTGAAAACAGGATCACAAGTGAAGTACCAATTTTAACAATAGATTTAAAGTAGAATACAGTGTGTTTTTTTCATTACTTTCTTTAACCTAATAAGGTTCAATGTAGGCACAGACAGAACTAATTCTGAAGCCTTAATTTGACACTGTTAATAGTGGGTTTGTGCAGACATGACATGTGAATGTTCAGTCATGCTGCAGTGTGCTTAGTACACCCCAGGCAATGAATCAGTCACTTCGCATAGGAAAGACAATCTGTCTTCCCAGGTCTCCTCCCCCTTGCTTCTTATCACCACTGTAGCTCGCAGACAAGGAAATCATCTTTCCTGATGGAATGCAGCAGTCCGCTTGGATTGTAGGTTAATACTGTATACAGCTGGTGCCGTCTTTTCAAATAAAATTAACTGCAGTCTGCATGAAGGTTTGTTTCTCCAAAAGTTCCTTCAACATTCCTCTGGTTTTCTCCCATCTCCTTCCTTGTAGGATTCAGTTCTGAAGGCACTGATTACCGTGTTACCATTCATGCGCAATCATAAGCAATGATTGATCTTCACCACAGGGATAGCACAGCCAAACCCAATCTTATCCATACCCAAAATCCGCTCTCAAAAGCACACATATCTATCTCCAGTAGTTGTCACTGGATAGAAATCAGGATCACTGCTTAACAGTGGTAATTTTTTCTCTTAAATTTCAAAGGGATTGTATGTTTAAAAGTGGTAGTCTCGTCCTTAAAATGTCCTCATAAAAGTAGTATGTTGCTGTTATTTGGGGTTTCGGTACATTTTTTCTAGTTTCGAGAGATTAATGTTCTTTAAGAGGATAAATTTGAGTCTGATTTTTATGTAGAATTTCTGCGGTTTGTACTCATTATCTGAGTTCTGAACAAAGCTAAAATTTATTGGTTTTTCTTAGGTTGGCATGCATAACTTGGAACGATTAATGTGAAATTACAAGACAGAGAGGTGATGGCCTAGTGGTATTATCACTAGATTAATCTGAGACCCTGGTAATGTTCTGGGGACCTGGGTTTGAAATTTGCCATGGTAGATTCAATAAAAATCTGGGATTAAAAGTCTGACAATGACTATTAAAAGAGAGAGGGAGTGCTTGGTGGCATGGTGTAAAAGGTAACAATCTCTCCCTCAGTGTCAGCAAAACTAAAGAGCTGGCGATTGACTTCAGGCCAAGTCTACATCAGTGATGCTGAGGTAGAGATGGTTGAGACTGTCAGGTTCCTGGGTGTAATGATCACCAACAATGTCTCCTGGTCCACCAACGTTGATGCTATGGTCAGGAAAGCAAACAATGCCTCAATTTCCTCAGAAGCCTAAGGAAATTTGGCATGTCCATAAAGACTGTTACCAATTTTTTTACATGTACCATAGAAAACATTGTACTTGCTTGGAATGGCAACTACTCTGCTCAAGGCCATGAGAAACTACAGTGAGTTGTGAACACAGCCCGTCCATCACGTAAGCCAACTTTCCATCAGTAACTCCATGTATACTTCTCGCTGCCTCAGGAAGGCAGACAATATAATCAAAAAGGCAAAATGAGGACTGCAGATGCTGGAGATCAGAGTCAAGTGTGTGGAGCTGGAAAAGCACAGCAGGTCAGGTAGCTTCAGAGGAGCAGGAGAGTCGACGTTTCGGGCAAAAGTCCTTCAGGAATCTGATTGTCAGGAATCAAATACCACTGTCACCCCGGTTATGATCTCTTCCAATCTACTCCATTAGTCAGAAGGTACAAAAACTTAAACACACTTAGCAATAGATTCAAGAACAGCTTCTTCCCCACTGTTATGAGACTTCTGAATGACCTCACTCTTTGTGTACCTTCTCTGCAGCCGTAACATTGTATTCTTCACACTGTTCTATTACCCCAATGCTCTTTATATGGTATGATTTGTGTACCGCACTCAAAACGGAACTTTTCACTGCATCTATAGTAACAATAACAAATCAGATCAAACCATTGGCGATTATCAGGAAAAAGCCCGTCTAGTTCATTCATATCCTTTGGGGCATGAAACTACCATCCTTACCTGGTCTGACCTACATGTCATTCCAACCGCACAGCAATATAGTTGATTCTCAACTGCCCTCTGAGCAATTAGGGATGGGTAAAGAATGCTGGCCTCGACAATGATGCCTACACCCTGTAAATGAATTTTTAAAAGATATTACTTGTAACATTTGATATTAAATAATACATATTTTAGATTTGCCATGTTTTCCAATAATAACTTACATTTATATAACTATCCATGTAGAAAATATCTCTTGTTATTTCTTAGAAGTATGATCAGACAAAAGAAATGACACCAAAACAAAGAAGATGTCAAGAAGAATTACTAAAGTCTTAGTCAAAGGTAACGTAAGGAGGTGAATGAAATTGAGAGGATTATGGAAGGACCTGTGGAACTTCCAGCCCAGGCAGCTGAAAGCACAGCCACCCATTGACATAACGAAGTGAGTGGGGAAGCTGGAAAATCTGTACAACCCTTTTTGCAAATTATTTCATGTTGGCTGTTTAAAAATGATTTACTGCAGTCCTATTTGTTAAACATGGAGGTAAAATAATAAAATTTTGTAATCCATCTTTTTATTTGATTAGGTGCTTTCATATCAAAATATTGTGATCAATGTGCTATTATTTGCTCAGAAATTAAATTTTTTTGTATAAACTCTACCGGACGGAATCTGCCATTTTTGATGAGTGTCTTGCATGTTTGCACATTGTGAGAGACACTTGAGTTGACCTTTCTGCGCAAAACCCACTGAATCTTCCTTCATTCAGGCAGTTTAGAGGGCAGCAGTGGGCCTTCCTCTGAAATGAAGTTCCCTGGGTATACACTCAGTGGCACCTAAGATTGCTGTTGCATGAAGAGCAGACATGTTTGTGAAGACTAAAGTGTCAGATAAGTGCCTTTGGAAAAAAGGTGTTGGGTGTGGTATGGTTGAGGCTGGTAACTGCTGGAAGGAATGGGATAACAGAAGCAAGGGCAGGGGTAAGCTCCCAGCAGACACACACAAACTCTGCCTATACCCATGCCCTCAATCAATCATAAGTTCGTCCCAATTGATGCAACCCTCCCCCAGAAAAAGTCAAATACACACTCTGGTTTACCACTTGGGCCAGTTGCCCTTTTATTCTCCCCCCCCCCCCCCGCCCCCCCAACCCCGAGTTGATATAATCTTAGCCTAGAGAACAGGTGGAAAGAAATGTGTTGCAACTTCAGTGTATCTTTGATTCTTATGCCTGTGCTGTTTCTGACAGTAGTTCCCCTCTAGCAATGCAAGATTGAAGATTTGCCTTTGTGTTCCACGCTTAGTATAAGCTACCACTCTAACAATAGCTAAAATATAAACCAGAGTTAAAATAAATATTTACATAAGTGCATATTCTATAGAATCACTTGACAGGTGTGGTGTAATTTCCACCATAACACATCATCATCTTTGTCTTTGCTGCAGAAATAGACCATTGAATGGGAACATTCAACTGTCCAAGATCAGTGAGATGGATTAAATCAATTCATAATATACTATTATATGTGACCTTTAGAAACTGAAAGGCATGTGGCTTCACATTCTACTAAGTGTTGCAGATGTAACAAATAAAGAGCATCAAATAAGGGAAATCCTGTCAGTGTGTTTATTTCACAACTTATGAATTTGAAAAATGTTACAGTTTCTAAAATGCTCCATATTTTAAGTGAAAATCTATGTTTCTGATACAACACAAAGAGGTTTGTTATACTTAACTGCAAGTGATTTAGGTCTTTGAGTTTGTTTTGTTGATTCAAACAGTACACCCTCGGTAATACAAAGTGACACAACCTAAGAGCTGAATGTGCCATGAATTACCCAATTATTTCCTCAAATAAATAATGATTAAAACCTTGGGTCATGTTCGTATCCCATTTATGCCTGGTTATTGTGTCAAAGATTCCCTAGCAAGATATCACTTAGGCAGAGGCGGAGGGGAAAAATATTGCTATATCTTTTTTAAGATTGACGTATCTTGTACTAAAGTAATGAATTTCTTAAGTGATCTTATCTCTGCATCTTTGGATCAGATAAAGCCAATTTGATATAAAAGAAACAGTTTTGATCAATAAAGCAAACGGTTTATAGTAAGCTGGTAAGTAGGTTTGGTGCCGTGTCAATTCTGTGTTAGACTAGCTGATCATAATCAAGCTGATAGAAGGGTTTCAGTGATTGGTCTCAATTCAAGGTCTCAAGGGTTAAAAACTTGAAAATGTCAGCTTGGGTTCTTGCTTGTAATCACTATGTTAGAAGGGCCTGGGCATCAAGCGGAAACAGAATACCATTTAATGTGATGCCTCACTGTTGAATAAATACCACTTGGGTGTGGTACTTGATGACATATTCAAAGAATTAAGTCACAAGCAAGGAATCAAGAGAAAAAAAGGAAGTATGGTGCCATGCCACAAATGGCCTCAATTCAACAAGCATTCAAAGCATTAGTCAATCCAAGCTGTATAAATGTAAAATTGATAAGTGATGGAGAGAGATATTTTCACTGCGACAATAACGGCTAATCCATGCAATATGAAGAGAAAAGTGATGGGCAAGGAATATGTAACATAAAAAAAATCTTAAGCCAAGAAGGGAGATCTTGCTGTACCTGCAACCAGAATCACAGTGTATATGAATTCCAAGTGTCACAACCGAAAGTAAACGTATTGTAAAGGTTTTCTTTACAATAAACTTATTTGATGTAATCGGTGTGATAGATGTGACCCTCACATTATTTTTTCTGCCTTAATAAGAAAAGAAGTAACTTAATTGACTGCTTGTGGAAAAATGACATCTATCATCTGTGACCATATTATTTCTCATAAACCTTTGTTATTAAATTGCAGTTTCCCTTTAATGTTGAATCCATTATATAATGTGTCCATGCATACAGATTTTTCTTTTCAACCTTTCTATCATTAATTTCAAGTAAAGCCACATTGCTATGGACATAATTTACTTCAGTATTAATCTTAAGGTCTTGGTTTTCTGGAGTATTATTTAAGTGAAGCACAAAATGGCAGTGTAAAGCAGCTTGTCATTCATCTTTAATCTAACAATGTGGTCAGGATGTTTTGGTATTTCTTTTATCATGAAATTTCTTGGCCATTTAACTTGGTGTGGATATTGGAGCGAAACAAACTACTTTTGAGCCTGGTGTTAGAATATACAAAATGACGATATTTTGGTTTCATTTATCAAAACTGACTAGTTAGAATTTTACATGAGGCAGGTATGAGAAACCTCAGGTTATCTAATCTAGCATTTTAAGAGAACAAGCATAGAGTTTAAATGCAGTGTTGCCACATCCACTGTTCCTTTTTCTTAAACTTCTGCAGCTGAATCAATGTATTGACCAGAATTCATACTGATTTGCGATCAAAATTTAGTATTACCTGAATATTACAGCCGTAGTTTAACTTGAGCATGACGCTAATGCAATTGAATGGAAATTATTTTGTGTATAGCAATCATTTTTCAGTTCCATATTGGAGTCACCTTGTTCTTATTTTTCTCGTTCTTGAGATTACAGAGCATGTACAGTTTTATTCCCAAGTCAGTATATTTTTTTTCAGTGAAGATTTTCTTTCAACCATGTCCTCTTCCTGCTGAGAGAATCCACAGGAGAGTGGTAGTTGGTTTCTAGGCTTGGGTCCAGGTCAGCTTCCTCCACTAGCAGCTGAGTTCTTTAATAAATCAGTCACCTGTGAGTTACTGCCTGTTTGGCTGGTCCCTTCTGTGAACATAATGGACATGTTCAACTACATAAAAATCAAGAGAAATGTACTTCTAGATGAATATCTAATTTATCAAATTTACAAGCTGTTGAGTCTCACTCGTAAGATAATGTATGTCTAGTGCTTCAGAAAGCAAATGGCTCAAGGGAACACAGCACGTGAGCTTAGAAATGATCACATGTGGCTTGCTACTACTAACAGTATGGCCTGAAGCTTTGCAGTAACCGCGTGTGCTGCAAGAAAAACGTGATGATGATTTCTGAAGACAGCTAAAGAGGCTTTGAAACACTAATACAGTAATTGGTTGTCTGGCTTCATCCACAAAGTCTGGGTTTGGAAGGTAAGTAATAAATGTTCTTGAAAAAGCTGAGCTCTTGCAGCTTTTTTAAGCCGTTTGGGGCTTTCAGTGACTGTCTGTTCTCTCTCCTTTACTGTTTTGATGTTATCCTTTTAATGGGCTCAGAGTGGCCTGCAGTTTAGCTAGACAGAGTTTGCATTTTTAGCTGTGCCTTGACCTTTATTGCTAACACGTGTTCACTTTTGTGGTGTCCAGGGACCCAGCTGACAAGGTTAATCGGGAGAGTTACTGGGTGAGCATGTACACTCAGAAGATTTTAACATTTAGTTTTGTGGAAATGATATCAAGGAAAATAAAATGACACCAAAAGGCTTGTAGTTACATAGTGGCCTTCATGAACCCAGGAACTCCCAAATTGTTATGAAGCTAGTTCATTACTTTTTAGAGTTATTCACTGCTGTTCTGTAGGTAATATACACAAATCAGTATCCCACAAGCTGCAATGAGATAAATTAATAGTGAATCTATTTTGATAATGTTCAATGCATAAATATTGGTCAGATTCTACTGGTTTCCTTTCAAAAGATTTATATGATTCTGGATTGCTCACTGAGCTGGAAGGTTCATTTCCTGATGGTTCGTCACCCTACTAGGTAACATTTTCAGTGGGCCTCAGGCGAAGCACTGCTGAAAATTCCTGCTTTCTATTTATATGTTTTGATTTCTTTGGGTTGGTGATGTCATTTCCTGTGGTGATGTTATTTCCTGTGGTGAAGTCACATCCTGTACTTTTTCTCGGGGCTGGTAGATGGAGTCTAACTTGATATGTTTGTTGATAGAGCTCCGGTTGGCATGCCATGCTTCTAGGAATTCATGAACACCAACTAGCCACAAATCGACATGGACCTCTCTCACTAGTATCCTTACATACGGATGAGGAAGGACATCACTTCGATTGGGACAACACATATATCCTAAGTTAGCCAAACAGAGACACGCACGAGAATTCCTCGAAGCATGGCATTCCAACTGGAACTCTATCAACAAACATATCGAGTTAGACTCCATCTACCACCCCCTGAGAAAAAGAACAGGAAGTAACTTCACCACAGGAAATAACATCAGCACAGGAAATGACATCACCAACCTGTGGGTGGCATGGTGGCACAGTGGTTAGCACTGCTGCCTCACTGAGCCAGAGATCCGGGTTCAATTCCCGCCTCAGGCGACTGTGTGGAGTTTGCACATTCTCCCCATGTTTGCATTGATTTCCTCCGGGTGCTCCAGTTTCCTCCCACAGTCCAAAAATGTGCAGGTTAGGTGAATTGGCCCATGCTAAATTGCCCATAGTGTTAGGTGCAGGGGTAAATGTAGGGGAATGGGTCTGGGTGGGTGTGCTTCGGCGTGTTGGTGTGGACTTGTTGGGCCGAAGGGTCTGTTTCCACTCTGTAAGTAATCTAATGAAACATATAAATAGAAAGTAGGAATTTTCAGCAGTGCTTTGCCTGAGGCCCACTGAAGATGTTACCCAGTAGGGTGGCGAAACGTCTGGAAATTAACCTTCTAGCTCAGCAAGCAAACCTACATCCAGAACCTCAACCTCAATCTTCTCAAAACTCGTTATTTATATGATTGCAGAACACGTCCTTTAGGAAAAGAAAAATTCTAATGATATGTCCATTACAAAGACATGCTTGAGTATCATAATGCAACATTTCTTGTAATTCAATGGAGTGGATTTTCCCTTTTTGCAGACCTCATATGACCAAGGCATACTTGCCAGCTACCTGATATCAGCAGCAGGAGACATATTGCAGTTTGGGGTTAGCCCTGAGTACTTGAGTGGAAATACATCTACACTGCCTTTATGGAGTCCAGATGCTCCATCTGACCCCAGAAAATGCTATGAAACCTACCTGAGGGCTCCATTTCAGCTGTGCCAATAGCTGACCCTGTAGAGTGCAGAGACAAATTCCAATCTGAACTGTCACATAAATAGCAAAATGGGATCTTGAATATATCAAGACATTCCTACTTGTATATAAAAAAGAGTCTACTACTTGGTCCAAACAAATGCTTAGAAATAGGTTTAGGGAAAGAACTTTGCAACAGCTTGCCTCAACCAGCACCTATAATCCTTTGAATATGATGTCGTTATGGCAAATTTGGTATCCATACAAAGTCATACATAAAATCTGGAATTAAAGTTGAAAAAAACTGGAGGAATTTTGCATGAAGATCAATTAAATCTAAGATTATGGGGCAAGAGAAAGGGACTAAGATTAATTAGATAGATCGAGCAAAGAATCGACACAAGCACAGTTGGCATTTAAAAGACAAAGAAAAATTTATGATACACCCTTTTGGAAGCATTGGCTCAAAAACTTAGCCTGTCTTTTCCCAAATTTTGATTGCTCTGTTAATATTCTCATTTTTCAAATTTCCAGGTTTTGCATTCTCCTTACTTCCCAGGTCTTGGATAATATTTCAGAATGTTCAGAGCAAGTGTAAAATTTGCATAAAAGTTGTGCTTTCAAGCTGGTATCTTATAACCCCAATGAATATCAGAAATGCATCATGCATGTTTAATTACATTTTCAAATCAGAATTGGACTTTGTGATAATCTAAGCAGACATAATCAATACAGTTCTGTTTCCAAAGCAAGAGACTAGGTACCTGGTTGATGCTATAAATTCTGTGGTAAAAACAATAACTGCAGATGCTGGAAACCAGATTCTGGATCAGTGGTGCTGGGAGAGCACAGCAGTTCAGGCAGCATCCAACGAGCAGCTTCCAGCTCACTGCATTTATTCCTGATGAAGGGCTTTTGCCCGAAACGTTGATTTCGCTGCTCGTTGGATGCTGCCTGAACTACTGTGCTCTTCCAGCACCACTGATCCAGAAGCTATAAATTCTGTGTTCAAGGAAAATGAGACTATTCTTCCTGTGTCATACCAAGTCAAAATACTCATGGCTTCTCGCCTTTAGCCAGCCAAATAAGAAAATATGGTGGTGTGGTCTTTTTAACCTGGAATTATAATTGTTTCTGTTTAATGGGGATAGCATTGAAAATACATAGTTTTATATAGTGAATAGTTATAATTTATTAAATAAATTTCAAGGTTCTTAAGGCTTTTCACTGAAAGAAATAATGCAAAATAGGAAGTAAAATAGATCTTCAATGGTTTGTGCTTTAACAGCATTTTTACCTTTCATGTTTTAACTATCATCATAATCCATTATGTGCTAAACAGCTATGAAAATACAACTGCAGAAACATTACCTTGATTTCCATACTGAATCTGGGAAGAGATGTTTCTGATTAGTAAGTGCACAAAAATATTTAAACAGAAATGAAATTATAAATCTTCAGTGCTTATGTGTACAAAAAAGTAGTTTATTACAAACTCATATTCATACTCGAGTGGGAAAGTACCAATTAATAACATTACCAAAAGTGTGTTGCTGTTGAAATTCAGTTTGTCAGCCTTTATTTAAAAATAGGTATATGATTCTGCTTACAATTATTAAATAAATTTCTCACTCTTCCATTATGTCATCATTCATAATATTCAGTAAACTATATTAAAAGAAGCTTGTTATGTAGCAAAAATATAAGTTCAAAAAATAGCAAGTTAGTAAGAGATCAGGTATGACTCCTATTGCACATAACTGTGATAAACTTGTGAAATAAGATAGCAGGGACGGCCATTTAACCAAGTAATACAATAGGTTTAGGAGGCAAACTCATGTATTCCTAGAAAGAAAAGTGGTTGGTGAATCAAGTGATAACTTAATTTCGATGATAAAATATGGGTCTGTTGGACTTAATAGATTTTCTTCTTCCTAAAGATTGCTCACATTGTAAGACTAATAGAGGATGTTCACTGATGACAGCTGTAGTGAAACTTTTCTTCATAATCATTGACTCAGCCAAGAAATACACAAGTGATAACGATATGATGGTGTTGATACGTTCAACTTCCTTAATACCTCAAGATTAATATTGTCTCGCTTAAAGATCATCATGCACTGGTCAGGAGTTCAATTTCTCAGTATAAAATTACCCTTTTTATCCCAGATCAAAATATATTCTTTCTACATAATGGAATATGTTATTCATTTCATCCTGAGTTCCTTATTGACTGTAGCTCTTTCCTCATACTGGGCTATAATCTTATAAGCACTGGGCAGCCCTCTGGTATCTCATCCAGTTGATCACTCTTCACTTATAAATCAAAACAGTTAAGTGTTGACAGATTAACCATGATGGACATGGTAACCAATGTCTGATCCTATTCTGAAATGTCCATTGTATGTATATGTACTTTGCATCAGGCATCACTGCATGGTGATCTGAAGCAGGAATTTCAGTTGATAATCCCTCCCAAACCATGAGCACATGGGAGGATTTAAATGTCCCAGCATAATCCTGGCTAAGATAAATTAACAGAGCATCAACCAGAGATTGAGCCTGCGACTTGTGTATGTCTCTAATCTACTTGAGACAGCATATTTTTTCATTAAGTAATTGATAGAGCAGAGTGGATTTTTTTAAAATTAACTGTTACTACTTGGAGTAACTAAGGAGTAAATTCATTTTTTTATGTTTGTATTTTCCAGTATGTTTTTCAAATGAATGCTAGCAATGAAAGAATTATTTTAGAGTAAATATTGGTGCAAATACAGTTTTGAAACAGCATATTACAAGGAAGAGTGATGAACCTGAATTTAACTCAATTAATGATGAAATTTAGAGCATAGGTATATTAGGACCTTGAGCAATGTGAACTATGACAAGAAATCTGAGGGAATCATGTGAGAAGATGAGTGAAGCCTTTCTTGATGTCAGAACAACTGGGAGGATTTTGCAAGAGTACAGACGTCGTGTCAAGAGGAAGGACTTTAGGAAGTGGCAAGACGCCTATTAAAAGGGATTATTGTTTAATATCACTCACATTAACTGAAAATTTCACCTAATTATCATGCAGCTTCCTCTCATACCACAGAACAGATAGAACTAGTGGTTGAGAATTCCCAAAATGAAAACCAGAGCAGGTATCTGACAGCTCCAGCTTGCCCCTTATCTTCCAGACTACAATCTCGGACACCTGGCATAAACTTTTGAGGTCATTGGTCACATTGTGCACACCTCATGTCTGTGCATCCACTGGCATTCAGTACCTGTCAGTCTCTCTTCATTATGGCACATCTCCAATCCACTTACAGTACACTTCTGTCCTTCAGTGCTGATCTTTGGAGCGCACTAACAACTATCATTGGAGTCTGCTGCAAAGAAACTGTGTGCACAAGGACAGGCACCCAGCTCACAGACTAAACCAGGAAGATCTCAGGACTATTTGTTTGCATTCTCTCGTAGCATTTGCTACTTAGCACGTAACTAGTCGCTCACATCATATCGATCATGCCTTCCTTGTATTTACTTTTTCGTACTTTGCTCCTCAGTCACAGTTTAAGAGCTCACAAAACTGCTGCATTGCCTTGCTGTTTAGCAGAGACACAAATCCAAACAATTTGTCATGTTGGTCAGCAGCCATCAGTCAAAGATGTTGACATCTTGCAGTACAGCACTTTGCTGCCTTAATGTGTTAGCAGCTCACTTGGGAAATATACTGCATGTACTGCAAGCAAATGGCGATGTCTCAAAGTCTAAAGAGAATGGCTCTGTATGAAGTCCAGCAAGACACCTGTCAATCAGGTCCTAGCATAGTAGGTTAAGGAAAGCCCCACTATCAGATCAGGACTTGAACACTATCATTCAGCCACTCTGGGGGGGTAAGGGTCAGATTCCTCTCATAGAACATACAACACAAATTTTGGCTGTTTTTGCCCTATTGTGTACTGTTTTCTCCTGGACTGAAAGAAAGAGAGGGGTCAAATGAGATGAAAGTGGGTGGTACAACTGTTAGTGTTGGTAGAGGAAGAATGGTGAGATGTCCAGAGTGAGTGAATAAACAGCGCAGAAGCCATGCAGAATTCGAGGTGTGGGGGTTTAGATGGATGAGAACAAGTGAGAGAAGATGTTGCATGCAATATTTTAAATGTCATGATTTGGAGATGCCAGTGTTGGACTGGGGTGTACAAAGTTAAAAATCACACAACACCAGGTTTATTTGGAAGCACTAGCTTTTGGAGCGCTGCTCCTTCAACAAGTGATTGTGGAGAATAAGATTGTAAGATACAGAATTTATTATCAAAAGTTTACAGTGTGATGTAACTGAAATTATATATTGAAAAAGACCCAGATTGTTTGTTAAGTCTCTCAGTTTTAAGAATGACCATGTTGGTTTCAGTTCTTTCATATGTAAATCGCAAAACATTTTGTGTTAGTTATATTCTCAAGTACACTTTAACCATTGGTTTCTTGTCAGCCCAGATAAGGTATTGAAGATGTTAACTCCCTGTGAGGCTGTCTGTGCCACCATGGCCAGACTGATTCTAATTTAAAAAACAGATTTACAGAATCTTAGATGGATTCATGCAGTTTTTGAGCAAAGTCAAATGTAATTCTACAAGAACAAATTCACCCCACAAACTTATATGTGTATGTGGGTGTGTTGGGGAGGGGCAGTTATGAGTGTCTGTGAGAGGGTGTGTGTGTAAAGGGGTTTAAACTTCTTAACACACACACACACACACACACACACATATATATGTTTGTGGGGTGAATCTGTTTTTTAGATTAGAATCAGTTTGACCATTGTGGCACAGACAGCCTCACAGGGAGTTAACACCTTCAATACCTTATCTGGGCCAACATGACACCAATGGTTAAAGTGTACTTGAGAAAAGTGTAACTTTTTTAAAAAGTTTTGCGATTTACATATGAAAGAACTGAAACCAACATAGTCATTCTAAAAGATGAGAGACTTAACAAACAATCCGGGTTTTTTTTCAATATATGATTTCAGTTACATCACACTGTAAACCTTTGCTATAAATTCTGTGTCTTACAATCTTATTGTACACAATCACCTGATGAAGGAGCAGTGCTCCAAAAGCTAGTACTTCCAAATAAACCTGTTGGACTATAACCTGGTGTTATAAGCAGATCAAACCAATGAGCCTGTTCTGCCACTCTGACAGATTCTGGCTCATTTATATTTTACCCATCCACCTGCTTTGGTTCCATAACACTGAACTTTGCTGATTAATTCACTGTAAGGTGTTGTGTGATTTTTAACTATTTTAAATGTGGTCAGTAGCAGAGATGGAATAAGTGAGAGGTTGTAGAGAGCAGGTGGTAGCTCTTATCCTGGTAGAGCAAAGGAGACCATTCACCTTCCCCATTCTGCTAGGTATTTCTTCAGATGACTGAGGCTGCACTGACTCAGGTAGTAACTTAAGATCAGACTGGCAGAGACTGCTGTCATACTTTAGGGCTACCAGAGGATGGACTAACAGAATTTCCATTTGGTACACCATCCTGTCTACCAGGACTTCCAGGTCCCTTTCTGCAAACTGGAGCATCAGTCTCCCTTTCCCTGCCAAGTCCGAATCAAATGTCATAAATTAAGCAAGGCAGTTCCTGATTGACTGTGTATACAATCGCCTTTTAAAGGTGGTACCAGCATCAAGGATCTGGGATATCTGGTGAGTACTCAGAACAAAACCCTCGAAGAAACTCAGTGAAAATGATGGCCTAAATATTGTAAGATCCGATCCTTTTTACCGAAAGTGACTGCTTCCAGAACTTGGAGCAGTGAGTGTGTTCATCAGAATATAAACTGATCAAGTAACTTCTAATTAAACATTGCTGAACTCATTCTCCTTAACTCCAGCTCTTAACTCCAGGGAGTAACAGTTATCACTTAGATACATTATGTTTTTGTTAGTTTCTCGGGCTTGGAATGATGATGGTTTCCTTAATAAATTGGTCTCAAAGAGAGGAACCTTTGCCTGTTTGTTCACTTTTATTAGCTGACTTTCTTGCTTCTGTTTGTATTGTTGATCCCTCTTGTTTGTGCACATAGTGGCATGTATCCAGGTCTCATAGGTTGTAGAGTCAGGTAAAGAATTCACCATACAAAATTGTTTCTACTTCATAATTGCTTCAAACACGAGAGAATGTGCTACAGGATATATTCTACTCCCATGAATGTGTAACAATTTCATACACCACTTCCCATACAGAATATGGGAATGAGAATAAGCAGATCAAACCAATGAGCCTGTTCTGCCACTCTGACAGATTCTGGCTCATTTATATTTTACCCATCCACCTGCTTTGGTTCCATAACACTGAACTTTGCTGATTAATTCACTGTAAGATGTGTCACTAAAGCATGTATCAGGACCGAAAATGTGTTGCTGGAAAAGCGCAGCAGGTCAGGCAGCATCCAAGGAACAGGAGATTCGACGTTTCGGGCATAAGCCCTTCTTCTGGAATTCCAGAAGAAGGGCTTATGCCCGAAACGTCGAATCTCCTGTTCCTTGGATGCTGCCTGACCTGCTGCGCTTTTCCAGCAACACATTTTCAGCTCTGATCTCCAGCATCTGCAGACCTTACTTTCTCCTCCATGTATCAGGACCATCCATTTTCAGTTCTGTGCTGTGTTAGTCAATCCTAAATAGAGCAGCAATTATGGTTTTATAATTGCCATCAACATCCTTGGCCTAGGGAAAGGGAAAATTACCTAAGTTATCTGCTATCTAGCAAAACGCCAGGAACACACCAGGTAGGCATCAAGTAACAATAGCATTTAGCTTCACTGTAATGTTTGAAATGGAATAACCTGCAGATATGTTCACTGTGGGTACTTGAATACACTACCTGTTGCCAAAGATGTGATCTTGAATCCGAATAAAAGTACCGTAGCAGAGAAAAGGAGAAAATGGTGAAAAGTGAGGGAGGGACTGTTGGACTCAACCTCATGGGTCACATTTAATGCCAGTGGCAGAAGTACCACTAACCTCCTGTTAAATGTCTGGGACAACTAATTATGTTATGTTCACCATTATTATATTCAAATGGTTGTATCTAGTATTGTTTCAGCAAATAGTTATTGCATTTCAAATAATTAAATATGTGTTGAGTTTCACTTTGTCAAACTTGTGATTTCTAAGACATTTTAACCTCTGAAAATACATGTACCAGTGTTCTATGTTTATTCCAAGCCCAGTTGAGGTTTTGGCTTTGTGAGCTTTGTACTTTAATCATAGCGTAACTGGTACACAGACTTTGCAGCTGCAGCTTGGAGACTGTTCAGATTCAGTAGAGCCTTGCCAGGTTCCTATTTATCAGCCTCAGCTTTGTAGTGTTCCCACACAAGGGTTGCCAAATAAAGCTGGAGAGAGGAAAAAGAGCTTTCTCTATAGAATCCACAGGCCTGGTTTTGACTGGTCTCAGGCCCTGGCCATTTGCCAGTACAACGAGGGTTATAGCATTACTGTACTGATAGCACTGCTTGGCTCTTCCTTTCCGCACCAAGATGAGGGAGCTGGCACATGATCAATTTAATCTTACTGAGACTGCTGTTGCTGCCTTGAAACTTCTGGGAGTATTGTCTGTCACCCACACTGCTCCTCTGGGTCTGTAACAGACTTAGTCTAACAGAATTGCTTTCCCCAAAGTGGAAAGTGCACCATACTTAAGAGAGCCATTATCCATGCCACTGTTCTCATTGGAATTCAGCACCATGTATTCAGATCAGACTGTGTTGGAGACTGGGAATTGTAATTTACAACAATATGTGCATGCTTTGCAAAGTGCAATCAGAAATTGAAATCCAGACAAGAAAAATCTGTAGAATTTTGTCTGAGAAGTTTCAATAGTTGGCTTGTCTTACTATGTTCAACATTGTACAATTCAAACAAAGCATGCCCTCACTGTGGTTAAACAATTTAAACCATATGCAGAGGTTTATTTTTGCAGAGTGCTGCTACAGTTCACTTTCATCCTTTGGAGGAACTGTTTCATCCTCAGATTTGATTCCATGACTGCCTTTTCTAAGGAGCCATGAATTGTGAGTTTGGGAGACCAGTTGACAATGTTTAGTTAGCTAGGTATGATTTGGAGATGCGGGTGTTAGACTGGGGTGTACAAAGTTTAAAAATCACACAGCATCAGGTTATAGTCCAACAGGTTTAATTGGAAGCACACTAGCTTTCGGAGCGACACTCCTTCATCAGGTGATAGTGGAGGGCTCAATCCTAACGCACAATCCTAACAATCCCTAGTTAGCTAGGGATTGATATTGGATCATAGCATGAACCTGACATCACTCAATCTTTTTCTAAGTGCAGCGTGAACTATAGCTTCTGAACTCGTCAGATCACATTGATTTAGCACCCCAACTAACATCAGCACAAGTTTGAAGTCAGTTAACTGAGCATTGATTGGAAGTGAAAGCTGAAACTAGCCTGATAAATGCACAATTCAGTCACATATATCTGCTAAGCAGTGAATGGGGCTAAAGTTTGCCTAGTCATTTCCACTGTGAAGTATAATACAGCTAAATAAAATGCATTTCTGCTCCATAATGGAAAAAAATGTAAAATGACAATTTAAGAGACTTGAACACAAAATCCAGGCAAACATTTTACTGACAGAATGCTGCATTGTTGGGGGTGTTGTATTTTGGATGAGATAGCTGCCCTCTGGAGAACAGATAAAGATACCATTGTGATATTCCAAACAAACAGGAGTTTCCTGCTACTGTCCTGACCTATATTTATCCTTCAACCACTGAAATACATAGGTTAGTCACTTATCTCATTGCAGTTTGAGGGGCCTTACTGCGTGCAAATTTGCTGTAATCATTCCCTCTGTTACAGCATTGTCTTTGCTTCAGAAATACATAATTAGGTGCAGACATTTGGACATCTTGAAGTTGTGAAAGCAATTACCTCAATGCAAGTCCTTCCTTTTATGGGGTGCAAATGTGATATCTCTTTTAGATAAATAGTAGCATTGGTGGTAACAAACTGGAATAAAAGGTACCGTTCTCAAGTAAGAAAAATTTAAAAAATGTATTTTTATACAGTTTGCTATGTTATTTAAACACAAAAACTATGTGGCTTATTTTCTGGAAAAAGACTTGGTTAAATATTTCACTTGAATGGTGTCTGTACATTGGAATTTTGCACTGGGATTAAAAGAAGATGACGAGACTACAACAAAAGATTGTGGTGAGAGCTGTAATAAAATTATATTAGCTAAAGTGATTACACAGTGAATTTTCACAAAGGTTACAATACATTTAGCCTCTAAGTGATGCTTGTCTGTTTCACTCAACAAGTAAATAATTGCATCAAAAATGTGCACCTGTCAACAGCATGATTCAGTGTTCTGGTAAGTAGTTTCTCGAATATTTAATTACAAAATAATATATCCCTAATTCCATCCTGTATCATGGATTGCCTATTCTGATTGTTAACTCAGTTGATTTTGTCACATCGCCCCAGTACTTTAAGCCTTTGGTTATGCTGCCACTTCAGTATAAAGTGGTTTGGGGTATATGTTGATGTAAAAGCATTAGTACAGCTTGGATGAATGTCAGATCCTAATCACATGTCTAAAATCTCTAAAATCAAGTAAGAGGTCTTGTCAGAGCAGATACCTAGCATCAGTTTGAGTTTGTATTAAACAATAAAACTTGGTCCTTGTTAAAGCTACATGCTGTTAATAATGATAAGCCCAAGAGCTTGCGAGGCTTTTTAAGGAACCTTTAAAATAAAAAAAAGCTTCGCACAAAAATTGGCCATTCTCCCCAAGAGGTAGGTTATTTTGCACTACACAAATGTGCCTTGAGCTGATTTCAACTCAGCCTCTCAGCCTTTTAATTCAGATGCCTTTTAAACGTTGTATTTGTACTCGCCTCCACCACTTCCTCTGGCAGCTCATTCTATACACGCACCATCTTTTGCATGAAAAAGTTGCCCCTTAGGTCTTTTCTAAATCTTTCCCCTCTCATCCTAAGTCTATGCCCTCCAGTTCTGGACTCCCCCAACCCAGGGAAAAGATATTGTCTATTTATCCTATCCATGCTATCCAAAAGTCCATCAATTTCTTTCTCCCTTATCTGTTTATCTTGCTTTCCTTTTAAATCCATTGAGGCTAGTCACATCCATTATTCGTGGTAGCAAATTTCACATTGTCACCATTCTCTGGTAAGAAGTTTCCCCTGAATTCTTTCTTGGATTAGTGATTACCTTATTTATGACCTCTAATTTTGGACTACCCCACAAGTGGAAATATCTTCTTTAATTCTCCCAGCAAATAAATGCTGTGTAAGAAAGGACAAGGGCTGGATTTAATGCAGCCTGTCACTGTAGCAAACATGGCAGCCAAGTACTTATTTGTAGGAGAGACTCCACATTGGAGTTGGGACATCATGTTGCAACTGTACAGGACACTGGTTAGGCCACTATTAGAATATTGTGTGCAATTCTGGTTTCAGAAAGGAATTTGCCAGGGTTAGAGGTTTGAGCCATAGACAGAGGCTGAATAGGCTGGGGCTGTTTTCCCTGGAATGTCAGAGGATGAGAGATGACCTTGAGAGGTTATAAAATCATGAGGGGTATGGATAGGATACATAGACAATGCTTTTTCCCTGGATTGTGGGAGTCCAGACCTAGAGGGCATAGATTTAGGAAGAGAGGGGAAAGATTAGCAAGGTTAGAACTCATGGAATACAGGGAGAACTGGCCATTTGGATACAGAACTGGCTCAAAGGTAGACAACACAGGTGGAGGGTTGTTTTTCAGATTGGAGGCCTGTGACCAGTGGTGTGCCACAAAGATCGGTGCTGGGCCCTCTACTTTTTGTCATTTACATAAATGATTTGTATGCGAGTATAAGAGGTACAGTTAGTAAGTTTGCAGATGATATCAAAATTGGAGGTGTAGTGGACAGCAAAGAGGGTTACCTCAGATTACAACAGGATCTTGACCAGATGGGCCAATGGGCTGAGAAGTGGCAGATGGAGTTTAATTCAGATAAATGCAAGGTGCTGCATTTTGGGAAAGCAAATCTTAGCAGGACTTGTACACTTAATGGTAAGGTCCTAGGGAGTGATGCTGAACAAAGAAACGTTGGAGTGCAGGTTCATAGCTCTTTGAAAGTGGAGTCGCAGGTAGATAGGATAGTGAAGAAGACATTTGGTATGCTTTCCTTTATTGATCAGAGTATTGAGTACAGGAGTTGGGAAGTCATGTTGCGGCTGTACAGGACATTGGTTAGGCCACTGTTGGAATATTGCTTGCAATTCTGGTCTCCTTCCTATCGGAAAGATGTTGTGAAACTTGAAAGGGTTCAGAAAAGATTTACAAGGATGTTGCCAGGGTTGGAGGATCTGAGCTACAGGGAGAGGCTGAACAGGCTGGGGCTGTTTTCCCTGGAGCGTCGGAGGCTGAGGGGTGACCTTATAGAGGTTTACAAAATTATGAGGGGCATGGATAGGATAAATAGGCAAAGTCTTTTCCCTGGGATCAGGGAGGAGAAAGTGAGGTCTGCAGATGCTGGAGATCAGAGCTGAAAATGTGACCTGCTGTGCTTTTCCAGCAACACATTTTCAGCCCTGGGGTCAGGGAGTCCAGAACTGGGGCATAGGTTTAAGGTGAGAGGGGAAAGATATAAAAGAAACCTAAGGGGCAACTTTTTCACGCAGAGGGTGGTATGTGTATGGAATGAGCTGCCAGAGGATGTGGTGGAGGCTGGTACAATTGCAACATTTAAGAGGCATTTGGATGGGTATATGAATAGGAAATGTTTGGAGGGATATGGGCCGGGTGCTGGCAGGTGGAACTAGATTGGATTGGGATATCTGGTCGGCATGGACAAGTTGAACCAGAGTGTCTGTTTTCATGCTGTACATCTCTATGACTCTATTTATAAAGGACCTATGGGGCAACCTTTTCACGCAAAAGATGGTGCGTTTATGGAATGAGCTACCAGAGGAGGTGGTGGAGGGAAGTACAATTGCAACATTTAAAAGGCATCTGGATGGGTACATGAATAGGAAGGGTTTAGAGGGATTGGCGCAATGTGCTGTCAAATGGGGCTAGGTTAATTTAGGATTTCTGATCAGCATGGATGAGTTGAACTGGAGAGTCTGTTTCCATGCTGTACATCTCTATGACTATGAGTGTTCTGTTAGTAGCAAAACCTGTCCCGGTTAAGTTAGAGGGTGGAAGGGGCTGACAGGATTACAAGATGATAGTGGCAGCATGTCAGTTGAGTTTATTAGTGATCAAATTGACACTAATCCTGCAATTATGTGTAGTTCAAGATTAAATCGTGGTCCTAGGCCTTTCCCAAGCAATTGGAAAGCCATCAAGCAAACCCCGTCCTCCAGTATTAATTACCTTTTAGGTCTGCGATCCTATGACAGTTCTAGGCATCTGCTAGCCAATGAAAAACTGCCAACCTCTGCCTTGCAACTCTGTCTGCAGCCAGGACTTCCGCTGCTAGGGACCTCAGTCACATGCAAGGCTGGATAGTGGTCGTTTAAATGCCTGATGGATACTTGATTTCATCTCATGTCCCCAAGGGTCTCCTGCCAGTTTTCAAATTCATGGGTGAGACCCACCTCAGCCCAACAAAATCCTGATCATGTTCTCCAAACATAAAAGTTTGCAACTGAGGAAAGGAGAGGAGCATATTTAGAGCACATTTGTAGCTGATCTTACTGTTGCCTGGGTGGATGTGTAGCTAGCAGTGTAATTTGACATCAAGTTTTCATCAAACTTCAAAGGTACTGATCGGTGACAGCTATTTATGACTAGTTGAAATTAACCCACAACAAAAATACATTAAAATTACAGGCTACATTCAGCAACTTTTAGGATGTAATCTTTGTCTCCTTGTTTAAATTTTCTTTCTTCTTCCTGCATCACCCTATTTCAAACAACTCTAACTATTCCTTAATTTGTAGGGATAGGCTAGTGTTGCTCAACAGCTGTTTTGAATCTGTCTTCTCTTAAACACTGCATTTTGACATAATACGTTAAATTATTTTATTCTGCATTTTTAATACCTAAACACTGATCTTTGAAATTCCCTTGATGTTAATTTTCTAAAGGCATTGTGTGGGTTGCAGATCGTACACACCAGGAAAGTTTTTGGCTAAATTTCCAGTTTGTACTGATTTGACTGATCACCTGATGAAGGAGCGGCGCTCCGAAAGTTAATGCTTCCAATTAAAACTGTCGGACTATAACCTGGTGTTATGTGATTTTTAACTTTGTACACCCCAGTCCAACACCGGCATCTCCAAATCATGAGTAAACTATTAGGGAGCTATATTGAGGTAGTTCACTTTTGCTGGCCTACAGCAGTGCATATGACTCAGGGCAAGGGACTGTGCAAATGTGCTCCCTGTTCCACAGCCATGCACAGCCAATTTGCATAATTAGGAACTCTCCTTAGAACATGTAGTTGGTGGCAGAAGCAAGTGGAGTGGTCACCAATTTCATGAAAGCAGTCTTTTAAAGCATCTGGTCCACTTGTGAATGACAATTCCCTAGATATTGATCATGAAGAATTCAGCACTGAATTGAAAATCATGGAGAGATTGTTGAATTCTCTTTTGGTGAGATGGTCATTGTCCAGCCCTTGTGTGACAAGAATGTTACTTGCCACTGATCAACCCATGTTGGAATGTTGTCTTAACCTTGTTGCACATACACATAGACTGCTTCATTATCTGAAGAAGTTGCAAATGGTGCTGAACATTGTACAACCATCTGCAAACATTCTCATTTCTGCCCTTGTGATGGCGGGAAGGTCTTTGAAGCAACTGAAGACCCTGAGCAATTACTGCTGTACTGGGATTGAGATTATTGACCTCCAACGACCACAGTTTTCTAACTTTGCATAAGGTATGAATCCAATCAGTGGAGAGATTGTCCCCCAATTCTTTATTACCCTATTTCTCTCCTTGATTTGCCCTTCTCCTTTCCACATGAGCTCAAGGTTGTTCCCCTGACTTGATGGTAATGGTGGAGTGGGGGATGTGGAGAGGAGTCTGGCCGTGAGGGTACAGATTGTGGTTGAGTACAGTACTGCCAATGCCCCACAAACATAGAAGATAGAGAGGAGTAAGCCATTCAATTCTTTGAGCCTGCTGTGCAGTTCAATATGATTCATGGCTGACCATCAAGCTCAATACCTTAATCCTGACCTCCTCTCAAATCCCTGATCGCTTTAGCCACAAAAGAGATATCTACCTACTTGAGAACAGAATGTTTTGATTGCTTTCTGTGGTCGTGAACTCCATAGGATCCTCACTCTCTAGGTGAATAAATTTCTCCTTATCTCAGTCCTAAAAGGTTTACCCCTTATCCTTAAACAATGACCTCTGATTCTGAACTTGAACATCCTTTCTGCAACTCACCTGTCCAGTCCTGTTAGAATTTTATTGATTTCTGAGAGGTTTTCTCCCCAATTCTTCTAAATTCTAATGAATATAACCTTAACTGACTCACTCTGTCCCCACACTTCAATCCTGCCATCCCAGGCTTCAATGTGGTAACCTTCGCTGCACTCCCTCTTTAGCAAGAATATCCTTTCTCAGATATGGAGACTGAAACTGCACGTGATATTCGAGGTGTGGTCTCACCAAATACCCTCTATAATTGCAGCAAGACATCCTTGTTCCTGTACTCAAATCCTCCTGCTATGAAGGCCAACATGCAGTTTGCCTTCTGTACTACTTGTTGCACCTGTGCCCTTGCTTTCAGCAACTGGTGCATGAGGGCATTCAGGTTTCATTGAACACTCCCCTCTCTTAATTTACAACCATTTCAGTAATAGTCTGCTTTTCTGTTTTAGCATCATGGATGCCCGGTGCTGGATTTGTTCTGAAAATGTCCGATTTTGCGTGACGGCAGTGTCAGAGGTCACGATAGAGGATATTCTCAGTGCCTGCAACTGAAAGCTTAGGAATTCCATTTGGTCTTCAGTCATTGTTACACGGTTCTTAGTTAAATTTTAGTCAATTATTTCTAAGGGGGACTGAGGGCAGAGTTTTTAGTCCTGATTTCTTGATGGAAAGTGCATGTGCAATTAGAAATTTGATGCCTGTCAATGAGCAATAATTTTGGATTAGGTAAGAACATTGATCCCTTGCAGTCCTGGTATTATTCTACCCCAGTTCCAACTCAGATAACCAATGAGGAGATTGCATAAACTAACTCATAGTACAATAGGATATGGAAGGTTGAAAGTTAAGGTCTTTAGGAATTTGAAAGGCGTTGATAAACTTCTTCCTTTGGTGAGAACTTTAGAATAAGGACATTGAATTCTATAAACAAAACCAGTCCGTTTGGAAGAAAATCTAAAGAACACTGCTACATAAATAGTGTAGTAGATTTGTGGGAACCTCCATTGAAATTAATACATGAGCTCAGTTAATAATTTTACATCAGAGATTGATGTTTTTCTGCTAACTAAGGCATGGAGTCACAACAGATATATGGAGTTAGGAGACAGATCAACTATACTTTCATTGAATTATGGAATTAGTTTGGTAAATTGAATGGCCTACTCCTGTTCTATGTTTTAATTTCAATGGAACCAAACCCAAGACCTATCAACAAAGGAGAGCAGAAGTTTGGGTCAGAGAAATTATCCTGCTAGTCCCAGGAATTGTCTCTTCCCAGAACTTATAGTTATTGCCATATACACATACATATACTTACTAATATTGACATTTAATTTGCTTCCAAATTTATATTCTGTCTCGTCTCAGCACATTTCTTCAAGTCAGAAATGTGGAGCTTCTAAGCGTTAACTCTCTTCTCTATAGTTAGTTGCCTCAAATACGTTGGTACAAGGTAGGCCTGCCAGTTTAAACAGACATCTGTGGGAAGATATTTTCTGCACTGTCTTTCGTCAATAATAATCAATACATTCAGTAACATTTGACCTTTCAATTTTGTGTAATTCTTCCTGGTACCTTTGGAGACCCAATATATAACATGGTCTAGTCTTTATCCATCTTGTTGTGGACATCTTGTTGTTTTCCTTAGGCATCTAGATTTCTGTGAACAAAGTTTAAATTAACTCTAATATTTTAACATGAACTCTCATTTGTGAAATAAATTATCAGATTATATTTTTACTCAAGACTTTATGGGGTTTTGTATATATAAGTATATATACAATTGCTTATTGCAAATATTTCCTCTTTATTGCAGCTGTGCATAGGCGTAAGTTATTCTTTTGCTCTTGGTCTTGCTCAGCTGCACAACCACTTGCTTTTGATGTGGTGCACAAACATGAGCTCCTCAAGATTCCTTTAATGACTGAAATCATCACCAAATTTAGTATGTCTAGCAGCTTTGTGGTGTCTGGGATGGTCTGCAGCCATTACAGCTTTGTCTATCCGGTGCTCTCAGAACATGAAGTACTGGAATGTTGTGAACTGTTACGACATGTCTGAGAATGCGGTTAGTGGCTTTTCAGAGAGGACAGAGGTCATGTTTGTGCTGAACCAGACTGGACCAGGAAGTCTATGTGTCAAAGAGACACCTTTGTCAGTAAAATGAGCTCTTAGATGGGAAAAACATATTTAAAATATTTCAAAAGAAGGCAATTCCCAAGTCTTCCATCTTCATATAATTACAGTAGAAGATGTGATCAGAAGTTTGTTATTATAACAGCATCAGATCTTATGCCTGGTGGCAGATTCCATTCAAGTCAATGAAGGAATTCAAAACAAAATGAGACAAAGTCCTAAAAATAATTTGCAAAGCTCTGCGATATTGTGTAGTTTTGACTGTTCATAATCTCGTGGTAGTCATAACTAGATTAATGTAAAAAACAATTCCCTTATCCTGATTTTGAATTTAGGATAGGGCCCCTTTTTTAAAAAAAATGTTGGTTTCCTCAGAACCATATTGTAAGTGTATGCACATGACAAATAGAAACATCCTTTCTTTCAGCTTTCTATCCAATCTCCTCTATGTTTAGGAACATATATAGGCCATTCAGTTCCTTAAACCTACTTCTTCATCCGTTTACTCAATCTACCTACCTAATTCTGTTAATCTATTTGGATTTTTTTAACTGAGCGAGCTTCAACAGCCTTTTGTGCCACAGAATTCATTTTTCTACAGCCGTATAAACACCATCATCAACTGAATTTTGAATTCCAAGAACTGGCCGCCCTTTGGTATTTGTTACAAGCAATATGTTTTATACAAGTGATTTTTTTTCATCTGTGTGTAGGTTGTGATGTCAGTGAGCTATTAGAAGTGCAGGGCATTACAGTTCAACTTTGTTCTGACTTTGCCTGATGACGGGGCATGTACATCTTATAGGATAAGCGCATAGCCCATCAGGTATAGGAGTGGAATTAGCCCATTTGGCCCATTGATCTGCTCCACCACTCAATTGTGACTGTTAATTTCTCAACCCCATTCTCCTGCTTTCTCCCCACTACCTTTTGATCCTCTTACTAATTAAGAACCGATCTATCTCTTAAATACACTCAATGGCCTCCACAGCTTTCTAATGCAATGAATTCTACAGAATCACCTCTCTCGCTGATGAAATTCCTCCTTATCTCAGTTCGAAAGACTGGTGCATTCACTCTGGGGCTGTGCCCTCAGATTCTAGTCTATCCAACCAGTGGAAACATCTTCTCCATATCCACCATATCCAGGCCCCTCCGTATTCTGTAAATTTCAATATGATCCCCCTTCATCTTTCTAAACTCCATTAAGTACAGACAGAGTCTTCAACTGCCCCTCTTATAATAAGTCCTTCATTCCCAGGGCCATTCTGTAAACCTCCTCTGGGCACCCCCAAGGCTAGCAGCATATCCTTCCTTAGAGATGGATCCCAAAACTGCCACAAAATTCCAAATGTTGTCCAACCAGAGCCTTACGCAGCCATAGCAATATATTTCTGCTCTTATGTTCTAGTGCTCTTGAATGCTGACATTACATTTGCCTTCCTGTCAGCTGAATTTGCATGTTAACCTTAAGAGAATTCTGAGCTAGGGTTCTCAAGTCCCTTTGTGCTTCAGATGTCTTAAGCCTTTCACCTTTTAGAAAATAGTCCGTGCCTCTACCCTTCCCACCAAAGTGTGTAAAACCTCACACTTTCCCACATCTGTCACTTCTTTGTCCATTCTCCTAGCCTTTCCAAGTCCTTCTGCAGCTTCCCTGCTTCCTCAACATTACTGTTGCACCATCTATCTTTGTGTCATCTGCAAACAACAATGCCCTCAGATTCGTCTACATCATTAATGTATAACATGAATAGTTGTGGTCCCAACATTGATCCCATGGAACTCCAATAGTCACTGACTGCCATCCCGAAAGAGATCCCTTTATCCCCACTCTCTTCCTTCTGCTAGATAACCAATCCTGCTGCAAATGTGTTGCTGGTCAAAGCACAGCAGGTTAGGCAGCATCTCAGGAATAGAGAATTCGACGTTTCGAGCATAAGCCCTTCATCAGGAATAAGAGAGAGAGAGCCAAGCAGGCTGAGATAAAAGGTAGGGAGGAGGGACTAGGGGGAGGGGCGATGGAGGTGGGATAGGTGGAAGGAGGTCAAGGTGAGGGTGATAGGCCGGAGTGGGGTGGGGGCGGAGAGGTCAGGAAGAGGATTGCAGGTTAGGAGGGCGGTGCTGAGTTGAGGGAACCGACTGAGACAAGGTGGGGGGAGGGGAAATGAGGAAGCTGGAGAAATCTGAATTCATACCTTGTGGTTGGAGGGTTCCCAGGCGGAAGATGAGGCGCTCCTCCTCCAGCCGTCGTGTAGTTGTGTTCTGCCGGTGGAGGAGTCCAAGGACCTGCATGTCCTCGGTGGAGTGGGAGGGGGAGTTAAAGTGTTGAGCCACGGGGTGATTGGGTTGGTTGGTTCGGGCGGCCCAGAGGTGTTCTCTGAAGCGTTCCGCAAGTAAGCGGCCTGTCTCACCAATATAGAGGAGGCCACGTCGGGTGCAGCGGATGCAATAGATGATGTGTGTGGAGGTACAGGTGAACTTGTGGCGGATATGGAAGGATCCCTTGGGGCCTTGGAGGGAAGTGAGTGTGGAGGTGTGGGCGCAAGTTTTACATTTCCTGCGGTTGCAGGGGAAGGTGCCGGGGGTGGAGGTTGGGTTGGTGGGGGGTGTGGATCAGACTCCTCCCTCCCCTTCCTAGACCTTTCCATTTCTATCTCGGGCGACCGACTCAACACAGACATCTATTATAAACCGACTGACTCCCACAGCTACCTGGACTACACCTCCTCCCACCCTGCTCCCTGTAAAAACGCCATCCCATATTCCCAATTCCTTCGTCTCCGCCGCATCTGCTCCCAGGAGGACCAATTCCAACACCGCACAGCCCAGATGGCCTCCTTCTTCAAGGACCGCAGATTCCCCCCAGACGTGATCGACGATGCCCTCCACCGCATCTCCTCCACTTCCCGCTCCTCCGCCCTTGAGCCCCGCTCCTCCAACCGCCACCAAGACAGAACCCCACTGGTTCTCACCTACCACCCCACCAACCTGCGCATACAACGTATCATCCGCCGCCATTTCCGCCACCTCCAAACGGACCCCACCACCAAGGATATATTTCCCTCCCCTCCCCTATCAGCGTTCCGCAAGGACCACTCCCTTCGTGACTCCCTTGTCAGATCCACACCCCCCACCAACCCAACCTCCACCCCCGGCACCTTCCCCTGCAACCGCAGGAAATGTAAAACTTGCGCCCACACCTCCACACTCACTTCCCTCCAAGGCCCCAAGGGATCCTTCCATATCCGCCACAAGTTCACCTGTACCTCCACACACATCATCTATTGCATCCGCTGCACCCGATGTGGCCTCCTCTATATTGGTGAGACAGGCCGCTTACTTGCGGAACGCTTCAGAGAACACCTCTGGGCCGCCCGAACCAACCAACCCAATCATCCCGTGGCTCAACACTTTAACTCCCCCTCCCACTCCACCGAGGACATGCAGGTCCTTGGACTCCTCCACCGGCAGAACACAACTACACGACGGCTGGAGGAGGAGCGCCTCATCTTCCGCCTGGGAACCCTCCAACCACAAGGTATGAATTCAGATTTCTCCAGCTTCCTCATTTCCCCTCCCCCCACCTTGTCTCAGTCGGTTCCCTCAACTCAGCACCGCCCTCCTAACCTGCAATCCTCTTCCTGACCTCTCCGCCCCCACCCCACTCCGGCCTATCACCCTCACCTTGACCTCCTTCCACCTATCCCACCTCCATCGCCCCTCCCCCTAGTCCCTCCTCCCTACCTTTTATCTCAGCCTGCTTGGCTCTCTCTCTCTTATTCCTGATGAAGGGCTTATGCTCGAAACGTCGAATTCTCTATTCCTGAGATGCTGCCTAACCTGCTGTGCTTTGACCAGCAACACATTTGCAGCTGTGATCTCCAGCATCTGCAGACCTCATTTTTTACTAGATAACCAATCCTCCAACCATACCATGGGCACTTGGCTTCGTTAGCATCCTCCTGTGTGGCTTTCTAGAAATCCAAATAGACCATGTCTATTGGCTGTGCCTTGTTTGAGTTGCTTGTTACTTCCTCAAAGAATTCCAACAGATTTGTCGGGTATGACCTTCCCTTGTTGAAGACGTGCTGACTTAGCCCTATTTTATAATGCACTTCCTAAAACTGCAATCTCATCCTTAATAATGGACTCTAAAATGACCAAGATCAGGCTAATTAGTCTAGCATTTCCTGTCTTCTGTCTTAAACAGGAGTATTTCATTCACCATTTTCTAGTCCCCTAGGACCCTCCCTGACTCCAGTGATTCCTGAAAGATCGCCACTAATGCCTCCCCAATTTCCTCAGCTATCTCCATTGAACCCTAGGGTGTAGTCCATATGTTTGATCCATCATTGGACCTTTCAGCCTCCACCACACGTGATGGCCACTACACTCACCTCTGCCCCCTGACTTTTCTTGAAGTTGTGTTGAAGTTCTGATATGCTGCTAGTGTCTTCCATCATGATGCAAAGTACAATTTCAGTTCCTGTGACATTTCTTTGTTCCTCATTACTTCTCCAGCCTCATATTCCAGCAGTCTAATGCCCACTCTTGCGTCTCTTAGATATCTAAAAAAGCCTTTGCAGTCTTCTTTTATATTACTAGCTAGCTTACCTTAGTATTTCATCTTCTCCTGGCTTATTGCATTTTTACTTATCCTCTCATTTTTAAAGTGCTCCCAGTCATCTTGCTTTCCACCAATCTTATGCTTTTTATTTCTTTTTATGCTGTTCCTGACTTCCCTTGTCGGCCTTGTCCTCCCCTTAATATGTTCTCCTTCCCTTGCGAAGGATTTCTACTGTGCCACGCAAATTACCTCCAGAAGCTCCTGCCATTGTTGCTCTACTGTCTTCCCTGCTAATTAACTCTGGTCCGCTCCTCCCTCCTGTCCTTGCCGTTGCCTTTACTGAGTTGCAATACTGTTGCATCTGATTCCAGCTTCTCCCTCTCGAACTGCAGGGTAACTTCGATCATATTATGGTCACTGCCCCTTAGGGAATCCTTCACCTTAAACACCCTAATTAAGGTTCTACCACAAACTGCTCCCAAAAAAAAACTGTCAACATTCCACAAATTTATTTTCTTGGGACCAACCACCAACCCAATTTTCCCAGTCCACCTGCATATTGAAATTTCACATGATTGTATTAGTAGTGCCTTTCTTACATGTTCTTTCTAACTCCTGATTTATTTTCTTCCTCACATCCTGACTACTGCTCCAGAGCCTATACATAACTTCCATCAGAATCTTCTTCCCTTTGCAGTTCCTCAATTCTACTCACAAATTCAACACCTTCCAATCCTACACTGCTTCTTGCTGTTGATTAAGTTTATTTCTTATTAACAAAGCAATCCATCACCCCTCTGTTCATCTACCTGTCCTTTAGATATGATGCGTATGCTCTGATCGCCTTGTCACATCTTTCTGTGATGCCCACAAAATCTGCGTTACAAGCTCATTTACCTCATCTCATATACTGCATGCATTTAAGTACAGCACCCCCAATCCTGTGTTGACTGCCCCTCTTCTCATAGTTGTTCCCTCATCTGCTGTGCCTCAAGTTAGATTCCTGACCCTTTCCATACGCTATCTTACTACTTGTTCTGGAAACCTTAATAACCGCTGAGTCTTCTCCCACTTTAACACTTTGCATACACTCATGCAACTAAAATTCCCCCCACTAGTTTAAAACACTACCTATAGCCCTATTTATGTGATTTACCAGGACTCTGGGGTGATCAGGAACATCTTGCCAAAATCCTATCATTGGATTACCCTTACCTCTATCATTTCTGACATTAACCAAGTTAGGGCAGGTCTGGAAGTTGAAACTAGCCCTTCCGTAGTCTGTGTGAAATTAAAATCTTAAAAACTCCTTGCATCATGCATTATTCTCCCTTCTCAAGGAACTGCCTGCTCCTAGGTCTGTCTGTGTTATTTCTGATCGTGATTGGGCAGATGAGTTACACAGCCCTTCTTCTCATTGGCATGAAGCAACATGGCTCCACTTGATGACTGTGCTATCGTCAACCTGAATGCTGTCTAACTTTATTTCTCACCTGTCCAGTTTGAGTATCTAAATTATCATCATTTGTTTTCTAATTGTTATTTCAAAACCCCATTTTAATTGATATAGTCTTACAAGACAGAAACAGATCCTTTGATCCAACCAGTCCATGCTGAACGTTATCCAAACCTAAACTAGTCCCACCTGCATGCTCCTGGCCCATATCCCTTCAAACCTTTCTGATTCATGTGTCTACCCAAATGTCTTTTAAACGTTGTAATTGTACCTGCATCCACAACTTCCTCAGGAAGTTCATTCCCCATACAAATCACCCTCTCTGTAAAAAGAAAATTGCTTCATATCTTTTTTAAATCTTTCTCCTCTCACCTTAAAAATGTGCCCCCTAGTCTTACAATATTCTAAGAAAATGCCTCCCAGTGCAGAGAAATTTAAATGAACATTTAGCTGAAAATGATAGAAACTCTTTTCTCAGCTCTATTTAGTGCTTGATCAACAGGAAGTGCAAGGAAAAACTCAAGAGCATCAAGTTATTCCCCAAAGTGCCAAACACTTCCCTCGTGTCCTAGCTTAAAAGCCATCAGGATAATAAGACTGCAAGCCAGAAAATCAGACTTGCAGAGAAATATTATGTGTAAGTGTTGCTTATAGAACAACAGACAGATAATCCCAAAGATGTAGTCAGACAAATGGAATCATTGCTTACATTATAGATTGCTTGATTAACTTTGGTATTGAGTCTTTATATTAATTTGTTTGAGTATCCAGCACTTTTCCAGCATTAAATACAATTCAACGCATTATGATGAACTGCATCTGTCTACCACCATCTGATCTCTCTATCTAGATATACAGATGTACATTTCGATAAATCATTCAGTCATCTTCTGAGCATTGGTAGGCATTACCAGTCACTTGCATTTGTAAAGTTTGGACAAGACAGTTAAATATTGATTTTACTAAAATAATTTTTAGTGACATTCCAGGTAGTTACAATATAGAACTAAGTTAACCCTCTGCACCAAACTTGATAATCCAATTAGTGAAACTTGGAGAGAGAGGATGTGTTGATGAAGGCTGGGTCCCTTCCAGATAACCCTGGAAACAAATGGCCTAATAGCTGGCTGATTATAGTTTTAACCAGGTGAACAGCAGCAGTGCCATCATGCATTGTTGGAAAATGGAAACAGTGGGTCTACTAACAGGGACTTTGTCCCATCGCGTGACATTCAGAGGATTAAGTGTGCACTTTTTTTAATGTCAGGTAGACAGAAGCTCAGCTTATATACATTTTTCATCTTGATTTGGCGAACGCCAATGAATTGAAGTTTCTGAAATTTTCGACATCCCAACTTACCAAAAAAAATTACTTATTCATGGAAATAATTGAGTTTGAAAAGATAAATTGTTTTAGAAATTTGTAACCCGTGTGTTAGAAATAGCATGCAACGTAGACTTTACAAATCAGCAAATACTAGATACATCATTGCTATAAACTGCTAGGTCTGCAACTCATGGTCACAGCTTTGTGAACTGGATGGATCATGCTATGACAATACATACACTGCGTAACTGTGGTATGCATGTCTACATATTATAGTCTATGTCCTACAGCTGAATTTGAGAAAATGTTTGTAAATACAAGAGGAACTATCAAAAGAAACTATCCAATTATTGTGAAAATCTATAAGGTGATGAGCACGGATTCTTATTAAGTCTGCATCAAAAAACAACAGTGGTTAAATATCAAACGTGCAAACTATTTATGACTCCTCATCTCAGATGTTAGAACACAACTTGCCAAGAGGGTTGGATGCTGAACATCCTTTTTACTGTACTTGTATTTTTTTTGTATGACTCATACTTCGCTCTCACAGACTGTCTGAGCAGCTTGTCTGCGAGGTCTTAGTGATAAACAACAGCTACTTCTTGTGGCTTTCACTTTGAGTAAAAACCATTATCAGAACTTGTAGCCATTAGATGTACTACAGAGAAATGAAAAGGAAGCACCACCCTTCCCAGACTAACCACTCGTACTAGAATGGAAATATGAGACGTAGAGCTGTGGGTGTTAACCCCCTGCTGATGTACATATGTGTATGTTTTTGTACGCAAGGCTATAAGTGAAAAATATTTTGCACACTGCAGATTCTGCTTTGTGATAATTCATTTCAAAAACGTCTTTGAAGATAATGCATGATGGAAAATTATTTTTAAAGAGCAGAAGCTATTTTAAAAAATCTGTCTTGGTTAATGGGAGCATCCTCCTACTTTGGACAACAAATTGTAGCAATCAACAAGAGAGGCTTTAAATAATGGAAGATGTCACTTAATAAATTGACACATTTCTGGTGATGGTAAGCTATTAGCATTGTTTAACATGTGAAAGACCCATTGCTCTGGAAAAATAATGTAGCTGATCGCATTTTCACTTTTGATTTCTCTTTGTAGACAATAAGCATGTAAACTATAAAATGACCAATCATGCCAATAGAAATATTTGATGATATTTTATGTGGGAGATAGTGGTGTAATGTTACTAGATTAGTAATCCTGAAGCCCAGGCTAATGATTTGGGTGTATGGGTTCAAATCCTACCACGACAGCTGGTACAAATTAGATTCGGTAAATGAATCTGGAATTGCAAAGCTCCTTTACTATGAAACTATAAACAATTGTCTTAACCCATTTGGTTTGCTAATGTCCTTGAAAGAAATCTGCTATCCCTACTTAGTCTGGCCTATATGGTTCCTGACCCACAGCAATGAGGTTGGCTCTTACATGGCCTAGCAAACCATTCAGTTCAAAGGCATTTGGGGAAGAGCAACAGGTGGCCTTGTCAGCAATCTCCATATCATGTGAAAGAATAAAGAAAAAAAACTTGCCAGTTCCTGTAAAAATGACTTCCTTTTTCACATTATTTCTCTGTCAAACACTCCTTGATGAGCTGTAAATACCACACGCCTTGGTGAAACACAATAAGAATTTCACTTTAAAGTGCATGCAGAGTCCAAAGTCGTCATAGTTGATTCTGACAACCTTGAATGTACAAGGTTGCGGGTGATCTAATAATATTCTTTAAAAGAAAAGTAATTTATAATTAAAAAAACTGGAAATACTCAGTAGGTCTGACAGCATTTGTGAAGAGAGAAACAAAATTGTTCTGACAATAGATCACTGACCTGACCATCAAATTTGTTTCTATCTCAGTACATGTTTCCAGACCTGCTGAGTAATTCCAGCAACTTGGATTTTTATCTTCAACTTCCAGCATCTGTAGTGCTTTGTTCTTCCAACAGTGATTTGATGGACTAGATATTGAAACCATATTTTCTCTGGTATGAGAGTTGAAAGCAAAATTAGAGACGAGTCTTTTATTGTAAAATCAAGAAACACTTTTTGACTTTTAAGTAGTGAATATCTAGACCTTTCTTCTTCCCTTAACTGTAATAAAAGTTGTAATATGCTGGGTGAATTGAAATCTTGAAGAGAGACTTCAATAGATTTTGCAGGATAAGGGTATCGAGGCATATGGAAGAAAAGTAGAGAAATAAAGTTAAAATGCAGATCAACAATGATTTAAATGAATGGCTGAACAGTCTCAGTGGATTGAATGACCTGCTTTTATGACTGTATTTCTATGTCCCCCGCTTTGATGAGAATTTTCAAAACTTAAATCTACATTGGGATTTTTGGATTTGCTATCCAGTGTCACTAAAGCATTTGTGTAACTGTCTTTGAATGGCCCACCCTCTGGGTGGAATCTTGTAGGGTTAACGAAGACTAGCTGATAGCTGGAGAAGCAGCAAAAGCCGATGCCACCTCTCTTAGGAAAGGCCAACTACATATTCCACAACTTAGGCCTGTGGCAGGTCTTTCCCAGGATCCCGGGGATTTTTTCCACCCACCAGATGCTGGCAGCATTTCTATACACTCAGAAAGATTGTGATTGCTGCCTGCACTAAAGGCAACTGAGGTCTTGGATTGAAGAGGAACCCTGGCAGAGGTGAGTGATAATGGGAGAGGGAATGTGGCAAAGTGTCTACAATAAGTACAGAAAGTGGCTTTCAGCATGGCCCCCAGTCTTCACTGGGTTCCACAATCAGACATTAAATGCCTTTGAACAAGGAAATACCTATGATCCTGCAAGTGTAAACACCAGGGTTTGCTTATGGTACTCCACATATGGTGAACCTCTGATCTGCCACTGGATTAATACCACTGATGGCTGGATACACCCTGTTAGGAGGCAATAATTATCTTCCCACAATGAACTTAACTGGGGTGGAGGCGGGAAAATGGCATCACCCTCTCATCTAAATTTATAACCCTGCCACCAGACTCAACACATGGGGAGAAACAAGGATCCACTTTCTCTTTCTGAATTTGATGGCCAAGACATCTTCAGTTTGATTCTTTCATGCTGGTAGAAACGAACAGCATCGTGTAGAGAGAGAATTCTCGCAGGTGAAAAACAAAACCTATGTTAACCTTGTTTGTTAGTTGTGCTTATTGGTGTAGAATTAATTTAAACAATAAGGCGAGACTCTAGGGATTGATTTACTCTCATGCAGTAAACACAATAGAGCTGAAATTCCATGGCTGTCATACTAGTTTCTTATTCTAGCTCTAATAAGAGACTGGCAGACCCTCAGGTAAATGAGAAAAAGATTGTGGTTTAAGTAGAAGATTGATGAAAGCCCTCCAGGGTTTCAGGCCCTGTATATTTTCAGAATTCTATTAAGAACAAAATCATAATCATGCTGGATATTTTAAAGTGTAATTACTGTTTTGTAGGTAAGTGTGGCATCAAATTTTGCAGAAGAACCCGCAAATGCAACTAGTGGTTGATGCTTTGTGCTGGTTAAGGGATAACTTATCTCGGACATAAGGAGAACTCTCTTATCTTGACACATTTTGCACCCAACTCCTCAGGGAGGCAGGTTTTCCTGATAATATTTCATCGAAATAAAACATTGCCACATCACCCAAATATTGCAATGACGAGCGAGCTGGGATGGGCTTATACCGTTTTACATAGTGGTGAGAATACTTCCAAAAAGACATGTCTTAAAATCTGTAAATGGCATAGCTGGATTTCCATTTAAAGTCCTGGGTCATCTCATCTTTGTGACTTCAGTGAGTGATCTACAGAAACCCTGGAGAAGCACTTTAAAGACTATTGACTGTCGTGCTTTTTGTGGAAGTGCCATTGAAATTGCACAAAGTCTTCAGGTCAAGCCCCGCAAACATTCACCCTTACATCGAGCAGAAACATTAATTTTTGAAATGATTAAAAGTCTGCAACAGCATTATTATGGCTGTCACTTCAGCTGTCACTAAAATGATGACTGTTTATAGGAACCTCAATTCCAATCTTCTGTTCTAATCATGCTACCTCACTTTCCTTCCCAAAGCAAAAGTAATTCACCCTATAATACAAGCTGACTGTCTGACAAACTCTCATGGAAGTGAACTTGCCATTTCCTTTTGATACTACATAGGAAATATATATTTAAATTACTAAATTATTGCTTTTACCAGTCATTATTTGAGCATTCTGGCACAGATTTGCCAGTGTCCGCCCAAAATGCACATCAGAATCCTTCTGCAGTTGGGATGCAACAACTATGAGAATTTCTGGGAAGTTTGAACTGACAAAAGGAAGTTCCTCTGCTTCCCAGGATCCTTCAAAAAACTCTGCAACTTTTAATCAGTCCTGACCTACTTACCTGTAGAGTTACCCAGATGTGTTAGTGAGAAGACTAGTATAATCCTGGTTAACTGTGCAACTGACTCACCAGTCTTTCACACTGACCCTCCCTGCCACTCAACTCTCTTCCTGTCTAGCCCCAACCCCAACCCAAATTCTGCTCCCTCACTCCTTACGAACCAACCGCCTACTTGCTGACCCACCTCACACAACTGTAACTTGCCTCACCCACCCTACCCCTTTGCTCCACCACCCTCTTAATACCCTCCACCACCCTCTTTGCTTTGTGGCTTTTCAAATATGTTTTGGGGAATTTAAACGGTTTACATAGTAGGAGGTGGCAGCTAATGTCATTTAAAGTGTGTGTAGATTCATTTCTAATCTCTCCAAGGTTTATTGCATTGCATTGATTTTCAAGAATCCAGTATTGGAAGGTTACTTCGAAAAAAAATCAGAGGAAGATAAATGTTTTTGTTTTGTCTGATCAAGGCTTTCCAGTTTTAATTGATATTGGCCTCTATGTTTGTTTGGAATAAATAAATGCTTTGTAGCTTAGTTGCCTTATTTCACAATATTCAGAGAGGTATTGGTATTCAAATTAAAATGTTCAATTTTTTTATAATTATGAATATTGACAAACATTTTCACTCGTGGATATGTTGAATTGGAATTTATGGTTATGTTTAAGTACTTAATTGGATATTGACATTTACAGTATCGAAGCCTTGTCACGGAGCAGTATGCAGCGTGTATTTACACTAGGGAGTAATGACACTTTCAGCCAAGCACCTTTTGAAAGATTATGGTGCAAAGTTTATTCCAAATTCTGAAAGTAGGCTTGAACCTTTTAGAAGACTTAGTCGCATTTCTTGTGACATTTTGTTATATCACTAAATTTAGTTCTTGTTCCAACAAAGTTGTAAATAATAGCATCACTTTGTAGACTTGCTCTCCTAAATATGGCAACTCCTGCTGGACTTCAGGTGCGGTCAGACAAAAGTCACTTGAACCTTTTGGATTTGGAGTGCACTGTTGTAGCCATATCTAATCTTAAGTTTCCTTCGTTGAATCTGGCAAAAAGATCACTGAATACTCTTAAAAATGGAAAGAACTGTGGATGCTGTAAATCAGGAATAAAAAAACAAGCTGCTGGAAAAGCTCAACAGGTCTGGCAGCATCTGTGCAGAGAAATCAGAGTTAACATTTTGGGTCTGGTGACCTTTGCTCAGAATGGTTTGACCATTTTTATATATTGGTGCTGGTAAGCAAGGCTGAGCCAGCTTACAACTCTATATCTCTGCCTTCCCCTGCTGAATGTGGGAGCAACCAAGACTCGGGTAATGGTAATTTCCAGCGCAACAATTGAAGGCAAATTGAACTTCCATTAAAGGGAGAGAAGCCAGTGCTTATCATTTCTTTATCTGTCACTTCTTGCAATAGTTGATCACCATGAATTTACAGTCTGTGCCAGCAAACCTTTGTTTTTGATAACACAATAAAGATTAGACCAATTCATTGTGTTTAAAATAAAATATTTCATCCTAATTCAAAAATGCTAATAAAGTTAATTCTGCATTCCATTAATGATGGTAAATTTTAAAGGTCATTGTTGTGATTTTGGGATTTTCAAACACCCAAAAATTCCTGAATCAACCAGTATTTGCAAACATAACATAGTGCAATAAATACCTTATCCATGTGTTGACTTTTAGTTAGTAAAATTTCCCATCATGCTTGTCAAGCCTCAACTGTTAGCTGTGGGCCACAGTTACCCATAAGATTTCACATGCAACCGTTCTATTATTCCATTTAATTTTTAAATCTTTGAGGGTTATGTTGTCAAATCACAGATAATTTCATTTGACAATTATCCATCTAAAGGTCTTGGAAAGTGTCTTGCACGGCAACCTCCCAATGACAATGGCCCTTTTTAAGCCAGAGCAGGTCAACTTTTTCTTTGGCATAGGCGCTGGCTTGAACTTTAACCTCAGGAAAAGAATCTTGAAGAGAATTTTTTTACTGTTAATGGGATGTATGAAAAATCATGCAGAGAATCACAAAGAATTGCATATGGGAAGGAAAGCGAGGAAGCACTGAGAAATGAAAAAACAGAGAATCCAGTGTTACTTGACAAGCAGGCAGTTGGCCTTTTTTTAAACACATTTAGTTTGCTTTTGGTGAGTAGAATTTTTCAACTTCAAGCTGACCATTTTGGAGAAAGAAAAAGGAGGGTGAGCTACTAACCTTGCAGTGCACGGGTCACTGATTCTGCTAGGCACCCTTAGTTGTTCCTCCACACTATAATAATAGCCTTTATACTGGGGCAGATTTGGCTCAGCGCACTCACACAACAAATCCTTTCATCTGAAAGCGTTTTCAGAAATGCCACTTACAAAGCAACTCTTAAAACAATGCATGCCAATGAACTGCGATAGCACAGAAATGTAATTCTCTGGTTTTCTTGTTTCTGAGTTGAAGAAACATATTCTGAGGAGTATTACCTCAAAGTGGAGTATTGGTATAGAACAATTGTTTCAATTGGTTGGTGCATAGTGATTTCTTTCTCCCTTCTCCTTCGTTCCTGTGCCGAAAACAAATCACACCTCAAAGAAATTTGATTTGTTTGTTATCAATTACATTCAATTTAAAGAGGAACTGTCTATGTTCAAGGGAGTTTCACCTACCTTAATTGTTTGCTTGGCAAATATAACAACATGTTGGTGCAATTTGCTCCACCTCTTTGCAAGGCTTCTTTCCACCCTGAGCTTACCAATTAAAAATAGGGTTTCAATCACTTTCTTTGTTATTCATTTTTTTCAGTAGATCGTTTTGAATGGTTTAATGAAACACAGAATTACAAGCTAGAAAGTTCATTGACTCTGTCGTTTCTAAATAACCTGTATAATTTCCCAGTAGGTCTTAACAATCAAAGGAATATTCAAATTGAAATCCTATCAGGGTAACTTGACAATTTGAATCATTTTTTTAAAACTCTGGAAATAAATTGAACTATCAGATTGTTGTAAAATACCAGCTGATTCACTAATTGTTTTGAAACATTAATCTCAGAGTCAAAGGTTGCTAACAGACTGGCCTAATCTTAAAACGTAGCCAGGGAATGGGTGAAGTCACTTTCAAGGGAATAGTGTGTGGTGGGAACCCAACTATGCTTGTGTTCATCCACTGGATGCCTGATCATTTCTAGGAATTGATGAAAGGTCATCTTGCTCAAATGTGAATCTAATTCCAAATCCATACAGTTGACTCGTACCTGACCTCTGAAGTGACTTAAATCTCAGTTATATCAACTTCTGAGTGCATCTGGTTAGTCTTGCCAACAAAGCTTTCATCCTAAGAATGTATTTAAAAACAATACTTGAGAATAACTAAGTTATGAATATAGTGTGCTATATCTGCTAAGTGTACTATAAATTACCGGTGTTGGACTGGGATGTACTAAGTTAAAAATCACACAA
Organism: Hemiscyllium ocellatum; assembly: GCF_020745735.1. Lineage (NCBI taxonomy): Eukaryota > Metazoa > Chordata > Chondrichthyes > Orectolobiformes > Hemiscylliidae > Hemiscyllium > Hemiscyllium ocellatum. The sequence goes on along the minus strand of NC_083437.1, from coordinate 31,077,070 downwards.
CACCAGGTTATAGTCCAAGAGGTTTAATTGGAAGCATAACCATCTGATGAAGGAGCAGCACTCCGAAAGCTAGTGCTTCCAATTAAACCTGTTGGTCTGTAACCTGGTGTTGAGATTTTTAACTTTAAATAACAGGGTTAGTTCTTTCTGTCAAAAATGAGTCCTGACAAACATCATCTCATCTTATGTTTCCCTTTCCTCTCCAAAATCCTTGCAAGTATTTTTGCCTTCCAATCCATGCCCAGCATTCATATACTCCATGTCTGAATACTTCAAATCAAGTTTCCGTCCCACCACAGTACCGTACTAAAACTGTTCCTATCAAAGCTTCAAATTACATCCTGTGTGGCTGTGACAAAATTAAGCTATCTCTCCTCATCCTTCTCAATCTATTGGCAGCCTTTGACGTCTAGACCATACCACTCTCATCTATTGATCTCCTCCATCATTCATCCGGGTACACCTACTGGCTCCTTTCTTCTCTACCGAGACATAGTATTAGCATCACCTGCAAAAGCTTCTCTCCCAGCTCCTGTTTGTTCCCTCTGGTGTTCCAAGGATGTAACATTGACTTCCCTCCTATTTCTCACTTAAACTCTACCCGTCTGATTTCATCCGAAATGATAGTTGCACATGAAAGCTAATAGTACCCAGCTCTACTTCACTATTCGTTCCCTTGACTGCTACAGTGTTGCTAAATTATCAAACTGTTCATCTGGCATCCGATACTGGATAATTAGGAATTTTATTCAGTTAAATATTAGGAAGGATTAAACCATTGTTTCTGGCCTGTGTTCCGAACTCTTTTTTTCCCTAGCTCTTGTCTGCATCACTGTCTTTTTATGACCTTGTATCATACTTGATACTGAAATGAGTTTCCAACATATTTGTGCCATTACTAAGGTCACCAGTTTCTATCTCCATAACATCACCCAACATTGCCCCATTTCAGCTAATTAAGTTCGTATTTATCCCTTTGTTATTTTGCAATATAACTACTTTCGATTTATTTTATATTTTTTAAAACCCATCATTCAAGCATATAGATTTGTTCCATAATGTTTCATTTAGATTTCATTATTAAATAAAGATAAAACACATAAAGGTGTCTTGTTCAAATATTTCCTTACTTCTTTTGGAAATGTGATTAGAAATGCTACTTAGGTCCTGAAAGGGTTACTTATTGCAGAGATTTTTGGCCCACTATGTCTGTTTCACACTTGACCCACCGAAGAGGCCATGTTCTAGCAATTTTTCCAGTGTTGACTGTAAGCCTGAAATTGATGTCTTGTCCGAACAAAATGTTCTGTGTGCTGACAGAAAAATAACGGCCTCCCTTTGGCATTATCACCTGTTGTGGTTTTAATGCTGGAACCCCCAACTGAGAGGTTTTCTGAAATAGAAGGGCATTTGCCAAATACCTAAGTGGTGTTATCATCACTGCTGTTCCAGACAGGGTCCTGTTGTTGATCATCACTATGCAAGCTGGAGGCTCTGCATTGGATCAGGGTAATTTACATGCCATGTCATGCAGTTCAAATGGTAGACAAAGCAAGATTTGGCAAATCACCCAACGCATACTACAGCTGCAGGGCCTGAAATCGGTTGACAAGTTAACTTTCTTAGGGAGGAAACAACGCTGTGTACTGTTTCACTTCTTTGGTAGAGTGCAGAGTCACATCATTCCACAGACCAACCTCCCTCACCCTCCCCTATCTGTTACAGTATATTTGACTTAATTATACAGTTGTTTTCCAATTTTCATTTTGTAATTGTGAACAAATTAAAGTTACATTTTTATCATGGACTAGGAATACAGAGAAGAAAATGTGCAGTTTTATCTGAAATGCCTCTGCTTTGTAAATTGTTTGTCATGATTTGTGAACTTTGTTTGCATAAAGAAGAACATCCAGTTCAACAAAATGCCTTCTCACTGCAACACCACTTTGCCAGCTAAATGAAAGTTAGCAGATTGCCCACATGCCTTGAGCCAATTTAAGCCACAAGTGGCCAACTAAAGGCCATTTCCCACTATGGTATTTTATATGCATTTGAGGGACGTGGAGGCTGCAGCTGCCATGAAACCTGATGGCATTCTACTTAGATCATCACCTTTTGGGAGTTCCAAGGTGTCAACTGTGTTTCACAAAATTTTTATGCCGGTAAATGAGGTCTTAGTGTCTCCCGTCTTCATTGGCCCTCTTCAAGGACAGCAGTCATTGATGTGCATCTTCACTGCAGCTGCATCCTCAGCAATGGTCCCTGATAATAGCAACATGACTAAGCTGCCATCCCTTTGCCTGGACTGACCGTTCTTGTGGGAAGTCAAAAAATATGGCGCTGGAAAACACAGCAGATCAGGCAGCGTCCAAGGAGCAAGAGAGTTGACATTTCAGGAATAAGCGCTTGATCAGGAATTCCTGATCAAAGGCTTACACCTGAAATGTCAACTCTCCTGTCCCTCAGATGCTGCATGACCGGCTGTGCTTTTCCAGCACCACACTTTTTGATTCCGATCTCCAGCATCTGCAATCCTCGATTTTTCCAGCAAAAGTAGGTCCTCCCTACTTTCAGCTCCAGTGTTGGAATTTCTGCTACTCCTGTAAAATTCAGTCTTTTGTTTCAGTAAAACCCTTAAATACCAAGAATGTTTTATTACTTCTGCCATTTTGTAAGCACTAAATGCCATTCGAACGTACAAAATTCTTATATGGATTAGCAAGCTAGACAAAAGAAGGATGTGTCCCATACCCAGGAGTCTAGACCTGTGCAACACAGTCTCAGAATAATGGGAAGACTATTTAGGATTGAAGTGAGAGGAAGTTTTTCACTCAAAAGGAGATAAATCGATGGAATTCTATGTGAAGGCTCAGTTGTGAACTTTGTTCATACTGGGATTGATAGACTTCTGTATACAGCTCGTTCTTCTATAATGCGATGGTTGCATTCTTGTGCAAACCTGCATTATAGAAACATCGCGCTTTAGAAACAGCACCTAAAGTGTTGGCAATATAATCGCATTACAGCCATCAGATGTTTCAAAGGTTTGCATTTAGAAATAGCATCCCAAATTTGTCAATTGCTTTACAATGAATTTGTGTTAACAAACGCGTATTGTAGCAGAACGACCTGTATTGAAAATGGCAGGAAGATTGTATTGAAAAAATCAGCCATGATCTCATTGAATTGTAAAGCAGGCTCGAAGCTTTGATTGAATATTGCTCCTTTACGTTTTTCTGCCTATTATTTCTAATACATTAGATATTGGTATCAGTGCCGATCTTTGAAGGCTTTTTACCTGACGTATCCTTTCAGTCATATAGAGAAGCTACCATGAAACACACATACTAGCAGATGTCACCAGCACAGATCCTAGTTGATCATTGTCTTTTCTCTCATTTTCTCAAGAATTTATAACAATTGGCAGTTTACACACTCCTATGCTTTCCCTATCAAAATTAGATGTTTATGGTGTAATTACCAACTGGATTGTTAAGAGAATCTTCCTTTCTGTTCCTTTTCCTGATCTTTCACTCACCATTAATGATTCCTTTCATGGTTTCTACAAAGTTGGGTGACATAGGCCCAAGATGATTCTGCTCCCTTTGGTGAATTTCCTGGGTTTTGGTTGTGGTTTCAGCACAATGCAACATGTTATTGCTCCACTTCTTTTCCACTAGTGTAGAAGATTTCTACAAAGAGAACCAAAAGCTTTGTGCATCTATATTACCCTCTCAAAATACTTCTTAAAGATGCAGATTTGCTTTGAATGTGTTTGAGAAATGCCGCTAAAACTCACGAGCAACTGTTTTTTCTCTCTTGTAAGCAATTCTTGGGAAATATAGCCTCCAAAATCTTCTCCCCCATTTATCCATATATTTAGCAATTACAGAAATTCCAACCTTCTCAAAGAAACTTAATGACCAAAGCTCCTATCTAGTTATATTTTCAGTGTTCTTGAATGATATTTCCTGTTAAGTGTTTATTTTTGAAATCATGGAAAAATCCTAACTTTGTTCTTTTCTCCCTTCTCTTTAGGTGCCTTTTGACCAAACCGTGTTTAAAAAGTTCAAACAAGATGAGACCACTTCAGAATCTTCAAGTGCAACTGAGAAAGAGAAACCACCTGAATGGTGGCGGTCCTTTTCCTCCCCAACTAGCACTAAGGTACATAATTCAATAAAATGTCAAACAAATCACTTCATTGGGAGGGCCCAAGCGGTTGCTTATGTTTAAGCCTCTGAGAAGCAAGTGGTTTTTACTAATCTTATGAAAGAAGAATCCAACATTAAATTTGTGCATGTTGCTGCACTTTACTTTGACATAACTTTAATCATTTTATGAAAAACATCTATAGTACAGATTGAAATTAAGCCCTCCTATGGAAGGATGTTGTGAAACTTGAAAGGGTTCAGAAAAGATTTACAAGGATGTTGCCAGGGTTGGAGGGTTTGAACTATAGGGAGAGGTTGAATAGTCTGGGGCTGGAGCGTTGGAGGCTGAGGGATGATAGAATAGAGATTTATAAAATCGTAAGGGCATGGAGAGGGTAAATAGACAAGATCTGTTCCCTGGGGTGGGAAAGTCCAGAAGTAGAGGGCATACATAGGTTTAGGCATAGAGGGGAAATATTTAAAAGGGACCAAAGGGGCAACTTTTTCACGCAAAGGTTGGTACGTGTATGGAATGAACTGCCAGAGGATATGGTGGAGGCTGCTACAATTACAACTTTTAAAAGGCATCTGGACGAGTATATGAATAGGAAAGGCTTAGAGGTCTAAGGGCCAAATGCTGACAAATGGGACTAGATTAATTTACGATATCTGGTTGGCATGTATGAGCTGGTCCAAAGGGTCTGTTTCTGTGCTGTATGTCTCTATAATTCTATAAAACTGAAAATGCAGCTGTGGCTGCTTGACTGCTTATCTAAAAGGAAAAATGTGGCAACGTTCTTAAAAGAAGAAACAATGTGGGAAAATTTTTATTTTAATAATTGGATGAAGTTCTATTATTTTGTTGATGGTTCTGGGTATCTAATGATCAAGACTAAGTGTTCAGACTGCTTCCTCATCAGAAACATTATACAATATAAAATTTCCTTACCTTCATTCCAGTGAATGGTTCACCGAATAAATATGTGATCCTGTATGGCATTGACTAAGATTGGCTACATCCAGATGTTGGTATGCGCTAATTTAGTCAGCCAGAATAATGCCCTGTGCGCTTTAATTAGCACCAGCATCTTTGGACTAAGGTGACAAAAGATTTTCCAGATTTGTATGAGTGTACATATATCTGGTTGTGGTGCCCAGAACAGCTATTTAGGTATGGTAAAAAGCCTTGTCAGCACCTTTGGAAGCGCCGAACGAGAAATCAGCTTCAGAGCAGAGGGGCATAGAAAACAAGGAAGAAGTGAAGAAAAGCTACACAGTATGAAAAGAACTATTGCATTATAATTAGAAGAATAAATTATGTTTTTTTTTGTCTAGAATGTTCTAAGTAGCAGTTGCGCACATTCTCAACAAAGACTCTCCGCCTTCAGGCCTTGGTCACCAACCATTTCAACAAGTGAAAAAGAAACTCTGACTCACCTTCCTGCACTGACCCGAGACAAGTATGCATTCTGTTTCTACTCCAAGGAAAATAGCATTTTTAAAAGATATTTCTTTAAAATTCACTGATAACAATCTGGGATATACAGTATTAAAATCTACAGAACTTACAACTAAAAGGGCCAGCTTACATCTCAAGGTATAATTTTCCAGCCAGGTGGTAGTGGATCTGATTTGTACGGGAAGAATAGTTCCAGAGGCCTCACTATCACTTTGACACCAAATTCTAGCCCAATATTAATTGTATCTACTTCTGGTTTTCAAGGGCCTACGTAAACCCCCATGGACCTGGCAATCCATGATGCGTCCTCAACTTGCCAGAGTTTCTGAAGAACTCCAACTTCTGTTAAAAACATTTCTTCTCAGGGAATGTTTTCGCAGCTTGGCAAGTGCTTGCCAATTTATGGGAAAGTTCTTCATCCGTTTAGCGGTTCACTCACTTTTACGTTTCATCTCCCAACTGCAAGCCTTCAACATGGCATCAGAGTTCATTAAGCAGCTCCACCTTTGCCGAGGGACAAGGATCAGAAGCTGCGCCACCACCAACAGCTCCAGCAGGAGCAAAAATGAAATCAACCACATACTCCTCCACAGGGTACTTGGGTAGACACCACAATCCAGCTAGAAGGAGGGAAATGGCCTCTGCCGTCATCCAGTCTGCCTTCTTTTATTGGTGTCTGGAGATGGGGTTCCCATACCTTTGCTCTGGGAAAGAGCCTTGGCAAAGCCTGCCCATTAGGAAATTAGGTTCGTGATACAAAAAATGATCTCATTGTCCTAGCAGGACAAAAGTGGACAGGATTTGATCTGAATCTTTGAGGAAAAGACTTGCACTTCTATAGCATTTTCTCAGACCACATGGTGTCCTTGTATTAAGGAAGTGAGGTAGACATCTTTCCCTTCTCTCAAAGAAATGGGAAAGATAAAGGACACAGCTATTCTTCCCAGACCCCCCCGCAGCTAACTTAAAATGGCCTCCCAGGAGGAGGATCCCCTCTGGCTGTTGTGACCATTTTCCCATGGTAAGATTTCAGAAGAGCTGAAAGTGTGTCTTCATCATGAGATACCCTCTCTCTTCATTAATTTGAAACCTCAGGCTGCAATTCCTTCAGTTCTTGAGGGCCTCCTAATGGAGCATGCATGTAACTCCAGTGCCATATGGAATCATAACCCATACATTCTTCTGACATGGGGGTCCCTAAACAAAAAATCAGCCTGTGTGACTTAAATTTTATTAACATAGAAAAGGGAAAAATTCACACAACAGAATAAAATATGAGAATTTTTTTTTAAATTGTGGGAATGTATATATTTTTGTCAGTAATCTTTTGAGGTTTAAAAATTGAATGGGTTTGTTTGTACCTTCTCCATAGTTTCTATGCATATAAAAGTTACGAAGGTTCAGTGGCACCAAATGTAGCTTTGACAGCCCTGCCCCAGCAGAGGAATGGACGACAGTCGCCATCAGCCACTGCAGTTACTCAGAACATCACGACTCCAGTTGAAGCCAGCAGATCTCGGAAAAGGAGGGCAACTGCAGAAGCACAGCTAGAACAGGAAACAGCTGCTCCACTTGCTGCAGTGTTTCCTTCTGAAGACAAAGATTCAGATGCTGAAGTGGAAGTTGAGAGTAGAGAAGGATGTAAGTTTAATTCACGCAGCTATTCTAAATCCAATCCTTCCACCCCATATGATCCTCTCTTGAAAGGGCAGTTAAATGGCCAGCTTCCAAGCACCTGTCAGTACAGCACTTGAGTGAAACAATAATATGATTGGTTTACATGCTTTACTTCCAGTCTGTGCCTCTCCCAACATGCCAACTCGAGGAACCTATTTTGAGTAATTGCATAGAATACATTTCACAGAAAGAGATTATTTGGCCCGGCCCATCCAGTCCATGTTAATACTTATGGTCCTCTTGAGCCACCTCCTATATTTTATCATGTAAATCTAGCATCATAGTCATGCATTCCTTTCTCCTGTAAATGCTTGTCCAAGTTCGCCTTAAATGCATTTATACTAATTGTTTTACCCCTCCCTATAATAGCAGGTTCTACAGTGTCACCACTTTTGTTGGCTAAAGAAGCTTTTTTTCTCACTTCCCTATTGGATGTCTTAGTGATTATCTTATGTTGATGGCCTCTTGTTATGCTCTTCCCTAAAAGTGGAAATAATTTCTCCTATCCACTCTATTCAAACCTTTTCTGAATTTTAAAGACCTCTATTCAGTCACCCGTCAACTTGTTTCAAGGGGAAAGAGAGCCAGCGTATCCATTTCTTTCCTGATATGTATATGCAAACACATTTCTGATAAAAATCCTTTTATTTCTTTTCTGCACACCTCTCTAGTGCTTTTTTGAAATATGGGCCAGAACTGCAGTCAGTAAAATACAGGAGTGATCTAAACAAGGTTCAGTACAGATTAAGCATGACTTCCCTATTCATCAATTCTATCCTGGTAAAAATAAAACCTACTGCTTGGTTTACATTTTTTCTGGTCTTAACCTGTAACACAACTTTTAGCAGTTGGCATATTTGTACTCCAGGTCCACTTATTCCTCTATTCCACATGGACTAGGACCTTCCAAGTGATAGGTCACTTCCCTACTGTCCTTTTAAAAGGTACTATTTTACTTTGGTCTGAATTGAGCTTTATTTGCCAATTATTTGCTAATTCTGAACGATTATTAATGATCCTTGTAATTTGTTGCAGTCTTCCTAGTATTGACTGTATACCACCTAGTTGGATTTCATCTGCAAATTTAGAAAATGTATTTTTGATTCCATAGTCCAAAGTAGAAACAAATGCCTTGGATGTTATATCGTGGGATAATACCGAATAAATGAATTGCTCTCTCTGCTGATTTAGCATTGAGGTCATTAATTTATGTTAAACGATGAACTTCCTGTTAAAATAGCAGATAGAGATTCCAGATGAGTATCCCACTATTTAAGTTCAATGCTTCTTAGATTGAGAAAGAAAAGTGAAATTATGACACTTGAAAATGTCTTTGGACAGCTATTGTTGAGGTAAACCCCAACCATGATCATATCTGCCATATTTATACTTGTTACTCAATCTCAACTGAAGCAGCCACATTTAAGCAGGAATCGGTTTTGTTGAACTAGACAGAGGAATTTGCGCTTTAGATAGTAATTGGAAAATGCATATGCATGGAAATTGTACAAAGGTACGGTTAGTCCTCAGCTGTGATCCTTCATCTGATACTTGTTTAGATTCCCACAGGATGAATGGTTACATGAACAAAGTACCAGAGGATGGTCAGCACCCACTAAGTTGTACCGTAGCATAAACTTAAACTTTCAGGAGATGAGTAAAATACATTGCTTGTTAAAAGAAACCATAAGGAATGTTTGGATTGGGGAACAAACTTAAAGTCTGCTTCTTGTATTTAGTATAGCTTCATTAGAAAAGGCCAGTTCAGATTGACAGATCAAACTCTCTAATTATAAGTATGTATTATAATACGTATGTATTTTCCCTCCTACAGTCACATCATCATTGTCTTCACTTTCTTCTCCCTCCTTCACTTCATCTGGCTCATCAGCAAAAGACCTGAGCTCACCTGGGGTGCAAGTTGTATCAAGTGGTGCATTCGAGAGTCCAGGCCACACAGAGACACACAACAGCGGATTAGAAGTGGAGCTAGAACACTTGAGGCAAGCCTTGGACAATGGAATCGATACCAAGGAGGCAAAGGAAAAATTCTTGCATGAAATCATTAAAATGCGAGTAAAGCAAGAGGAAAAACTGAATGCTGCTTTGCAAGCCAAGCGTAGTCTACAGCAGGTAAAAGAAGGAGACACCTATAAAATAACTTGGCTTTCTAAATTCTAGATTATATTGGTACTCACCGACAGAATAAACGTACATGAATAGAAAAGGTTGTGAATTTTGCATTTATTGTCTTCAAACAGATTAACAATTAACCAAGGAGTGAAATAGTACAGTGTGCTGGTACAGCATTGATCAGTGTAATTTTTATGTTAGTGCTCCTGACAGATTTGCAATCATTATAATTTTCTGAACACAATAATCAACAAAGTAACTAGCAACAATTAGTAAAGTTAGATGAGCATGCCATTTGGATACAAAATTAGCTTTATGATAGGAGACCGAGGGTGGTGGTGGAAGGCTTTTTGGACTGAAGGACTGTGACCAACGGTGTTCCACAGGGATCAGTACTGGGTCCATTTTTGTTTGTCATTTATATAAATGATTTAGATGAAAATTTAGGAGGCGTTGTTAAGTTTGCAGATGATACCAAAATTGGTGGTATAGTGGACAGCAAAGAAGGTTATCTATGATTACAAAGAGATCTTGATCAATTGGGTCAATAGACTGAGAAGTGCCAGATAGAGTTTAATTTAGATAAATGTAAGGTCTTGCATTTTGGTAAAACAAACAAGGCCAAGTCTTATTAATGGTAGGGACCTGGGTAGTCTTGTAGAGCAGGTCTCCTAGGGGTTTCAGGTACATATTTCTTGAAAAGGTCGAGAAGTGACCTTATTGAGATTTATCTAAGGGGTTTACATAAGTTGAATGACAAAGGTCTTTTCCCTAGGGTGGGGAACTTCAAAACTAGGGGGTATATTTTTAAATTGAGAGGAGAAAGATTTTAAAAAGAAACGAGGGCAACATTTCTTCAGAGAGTGGTTTGTGCATGACATGAACTGCCAGGGAAAGTGGTGAATACAGGTACAGTTACATCATTTAAAAAACATCTGGATAAGTTCATGAATAAAAGGTTCGGAGGAATATGGGTAAAAAGTGAGGTCTGCAGATGCTGGAGATCAGAGCTGAAAATGTGTTGCTGGTTAAAGCGCAGCAGGTCAGGCAGCATCCAAGGAACAGGAAATTCGACGTTTCGGGCCTTTGCCCGAAACGTTGAATTTCCTGTTCCTTGGATGCTGCCTGACCTGCTGCGCTTTAACCAGCAACACATTTTCAGCTCGGAGGAATATGGGCCAAGTGCAGGCAGGTGGGACTAGTGTATTAGTTTCAGAACATGGTTGGAATGAAGGGTTTATTTCCATGCTGTATGATTCTATATCAAGCCAAATACAACCAACACAGAAATTGTTGGAACAACTCTGGCAGCATCTGTGGAAAGAAAACACAAATAACATCTCAAATTCAGTGACCCTTCTTCAGCCAATAACAAGCTAGCACTGTGACCTGAGTTCCACAGAAAAATTATAGTTTGGGGTTGTAATATAGGACAGCAAGAGCATATGGAATATAACCTCAACATTTGTGACCTTAATGAATTAGCCTATTATGTCCTCACTAAAGGTACCTGATTTCATTGCAAGCAAACTCACTTCACATAAGTTTTTTTCTGTACTTTTCCACCAATCCAGTCTCGTCTCCTGTACTCCCAGTATAGAGTAGATTAGATTCTCTACAGTATGGAAACAGGCCCTTCGGCCCAACAAGTCCACACCAACCCTCTGAAGAGTTGGTCCTATATTTACCCCTGGCTAATGCACCTAACACTCTGGGCAATTTAGCATGGCCAGTTCACCTAACCTGTACATCTTTGGATTTTGGGAGGAAACCGGAGCACCCAGAGGAAACCCATGCAGACAAAGGGAGAATGTGCAAACTCCACACAGTCGCCTGAGGCAGGAATTAAACCCGGCTCCCTGGTACTGTGAGGCAGCAGTGCAAACCATTGAGCCACCATGCCATGATGTATCTTGTTGTGCTTAGTCAGATTGCAAGTTGACAAAGTATAGTCACTATGATAGTGCTATACCTGAAGCGCCAGTCTGATTCAGATGCAACTTTATACATTTCAACAATCATTTAGATGCGCTTTAAAACAGTCTCCTACACTACAATTTATTTTTCAGACCACTAATATTGCCTTAAGGTCGCACTTATATCGGAGAAAAACTCATGCATTACCTCAAGCAAAAAAAAATTGATTAATTAATTGCAATTTTGTTTCAAGCTGACTAACTTACCCAGTGGTTGTCAAGATAATCAAGTAAAACCTACTACCTGGCCTGTGGATGTGAATTGCTCATCCCAGCTACAGTCAAGAAACACAACTGTCTGCACCTACCGTTATGTTATCTTACTATTAATGTCTGCACTGCCTTCCAGGGATATCCAAACATACATTGATGTGTTCAATGCTCTGCATAGGACTTTATAATATTGACATGCTTATTTATTAGAACTACCATGGTTCATAATATTAGATAATTGTTTTGACCATGCATCCAATTCTTTAGTCTACAGTGTATAGTATGGGAAATGATAATGTCATGGCTTTCTATGCTAAAGGGATGAAAAGGGTGCTGCCTCAGGGAAATTATGATCTAATTTCTTACAGTTACGAAACAAAGGGTTGCTTTTTATACTAAATTACTCATTGTTGGGCAGCTCTCAGATGATTGAGATAAGGATACCCACTTCCATAGTGAAGAGCCTGAAATACACTAACTACAAGTAAAATCTACTAATTTATTTTGGTCTTGAGCACTTCAATATTGACAACAGATATATAAATGACATATTCTGATTTGAAGGTAGCAAGCCCCCAGTGGCAGCCAGAACCTAGTATTTGATAGATTTTAAAAAACAGAATTTGTCAGATTGGAAAACTAGTGCCTCCCTGTACTGATTCTCCAACGAAAAACGACCAGAAAATACAGCAGGATAAAACAGAATTGTACTTGTAGGTCATAGGAATCCATTTTGGTGCTACTTGGAAACTTATCAGATGAATCTACTTTTGGCTAATTAATATAGAGTCCTACAGTCATAAAGCATGGAGACATACTCCTCAGTCCAACTAGTCCACGCTGACCATGTTTCCAAACTTAATTAGCCCCACCTGCCTCATTTGGCCCATATCCCTCCAAACTTTTCCTATTCATGTACTTATCCGAATGTCTTTTGAACATTGTAACTGAACCTGCATTCACTCCACCCACAAACCACTCTCTGTACAAATATTGCCCCTCATGCACTTTTATGTGGACATTCCCATCCTTTTGGAATGTGTTTTTCCAACCTAACTACTAATTTTTAAGAAATAAAAATGGAAAATGACTTTTTTTCCCCCCTGTCGATACCTAAAATGGTGAGCATTTCGAAGATTTTCTGTTTTTATTTCAGATTTCCAGCATCTGCAATATTTTGCAATTGTACAAATTTGTAAGGCTAATTTTTCAGTCAAGCACACTTAACTTTTTTATTTAACTGAATTCGATGCAATTCTTTCCTTTGTAGGAACTTGAATTTCTCCGTGTTGCCAAGAAAGAGAAACTACGTGAAGCAACAGAGGCAAAACGCAACTTAAGGAAAGAAATCGAGCGTCTTCGAGCAGAGAGTGAGAAGAAAATGAAGGAGGCAAACGAATCACGGATAAGGCTAAAACGAGAACTAGAACAAGCAAAACAAATCCGTGTCTGTGACAAAGGTTGTGAGGCTGGGCGATTGAGGATCAAATATTCAGCACAGGTAATTATGGTATCAGAATAATCAAAATTTATATCATTTTTTTAAACACAAAACACACCCTTTGGTTTGTGACTGTGGAATAGGTTGCTTGAATGTTCTATTACATTTTTGGCTGACAAACTGAAAGTTGTGAGAACAGGAAAACCACTGTCTCGATACTTCTAAGGAACCTCGATACGATCAACTAAGATCTACCAAACACAGGTTATTCTGGTTGTGAATGTGAGAACCAGTCTGTTGAGTCTGAGCTTTCTGTTGACAAGGTAAAGAGGTTTTGCATCATCCTGTTGCTTTTGAGTATACCAGCATTGGCTGGGGTTACAAGAATCAGTGTGCTTTCCAGTTTCTTCTTTCCTTGTTTTTTTTTTCATTTTCTCCTTCTTCCACACCTGCACGCTCATCCATCCAATTCCCCCAACCCCTCAAAATTATTTGATTGACGTCTTGTAGAGCCTTTTCCAAATAGCATTTTTCAAATCTAAGTTAAACCATGAGCTGGAGAAATGCGACCTGTGCAAATTGGATAGTGTATCCTGAACATACACCCAAAACTAAATGGCAGTGAGCCCAGACCAAACTTGGGTTTGGGCCCCATGTGTTTGCAGTCATCTTTCCTACTGTAGGGCCTTTGTTATCTTCACCAGCTTTGACAGTGAGCTGTTATGATTATTAGCATATCTGGGGAAGGGGAGAGAGGAGGTAAAGTGCTTGACATTTTAGTGGCATTTTCACTTTACAAACCACTTTACCAACATGCAAGAAGATTCATCCAGTTTTTAAAATAATCCCTTTCCGTGCCTTCTCCATGAGAAATTCAGCACCTCCTCTGAGAGCTTAGCAACAACAGTGGGTGTTACCCTGGGTTCAGTTAGAGAGTTGGACTGTTAAGTGTAGGACATTAATGCAATATTTTGCATCACCAATTTATCTTTTTAAAAATCTGTTGTTTAAGTATATATACCATCCAATTTAATTATTTACGTAGAGAAACAAATAGTCTTTTAATACAAATAACAAATAAGAAAAATAGAGCAATAAAATGAGGTAAGAAAGGGTTAAGATTACAAAGCCATTAAACATTCCTCTGCCGGCTTGCTTCCAAAAATGAACAAAAAGATTGGGAAAGGGGGGGAACGTAATGCAGATTCAAGACATTAACAATCAAATGAGGAAAGGAAATGATGCAGATTTCCATTTCACCATCATGGGAAATTGCACAGGACAACTGTGCCAGACTAAACAAAACTGTGTAGGAACTGCAACATGGGTGTCACCCACAGTACATTTCTGGTTGAGGGAAATGGATGACATTCCATACAATCCAGCTGTGTTCCATACTGCAGTGTTTACAGTATCTTTCACACACAACACCCAAAGAAAAGTGTATGGAAAGGATTAGCTAAAGAAACATGAACAAAGTAAATACTTATCAATGAGGAAAATTTTCTTTTTTATATCACTTTGACATAGAATTTCAGCTTGTGAAACACTGCTTTGAAACTGAATAACCTGGTGTATGTCTAAGTGTATAATGCTCGCACAGAAACCACATCAAAGGCATGTGAAACTGATTAGCACAGAATCTCTGGACTACTTGGACACCCTTTTTTTTCAGTGGAGCTGCTTTATGTTAAATTTTGCTTGCCTAAGATAATTTTCAAAGCAGTTATTATGTTACAATGGTACTGCAATCATTCTCAAATGATGAGCACTTCTTTGGTGAAAGTTGAGGTCCAAGATTATGTGCTCAAGTTCTGGATCCAGTTTTAAATTCACACCCTTTTGAATCTGATGTGAAACTGCTCCTGACTAAACCATACTGAGGTTTAAATGTGTACTACAACTGATTCAAGGTTATTTTCTGCAACATTTTGGTTAATTGGGAATGAGAATTATAGGAGTATGGATAGTATAATAACATAATAAATAGGAGCAGCAGTAGGGCATTCAGCCCCTCAAGCCTGCCTCTGCCATTAAGGGAGACAATGGTACATTGGTATTATTACTGGACTGGTAATACAGAGACAGAGGTAATGTTCTGGTGACCTGGGTTTGAACCCATCATGGTAGATGGTAGAATTTAAATTCAGTAAAAATCTGGAATTAAGGGTCAAATGATGATCACAATCCATTGTTGATTGTCGGGAAAAGCTCATTTGGTTCACTAATGTCTTTTAGGGAAGGTAACCGCCATCCTTACCTGGTCTAACCTACATGTGACTCCAGACTCAGAGCAATGCGATTGACTCATAACTGCCCTATGGCCAAATAGAGTTGGGTACTAAATGCTGACCTCCCTCGTGAAGCTCTCATCCTATGAATGAATAGAAAAAGAAATTCAACATGAATATGGTTGATCTGCCCCAGACCTCACCCTGTTTCATGCCACCTTAGCACAGTCATCAACTCCCTAATATTTCAAAAGTGCATCTACCCCTTTTGATATTTGCAGCATATAAGCATTGATTCAGTACTCATAAATAACCTACAACAGAATTACTTTAAAATGAAGATGTTGCTGCTGCATTGTTAGTTTGATTGATTAAGACACAGAAATTGACTACACAGACCAGAAAGGTCCCAGATTGGATCCTTGATCAAGGGCCAATTTAGTTGATTTCAGCTAAATCAGTGACTAGACTGTGATAGTTGGTAGCATTACCTAAGTTCTCACCCTGCGTGCTGTCCGCTGGCCCCTGCTGAGAGTGCACATCACTCTGGAGATGTGTATGAGAAAAGGATCAGGCTCAGCTGTGATATCCACCTACTTAAATCATTTATTTCCATGGTCTATAGTTTCACAAGCTGAGTTAATGTCATGTTGAAAGGAAAATGTTCATCTATTGCAAGTATTTATCTTGTTTTAGTTTATTTATGGGTCACAGATGTTATTTGTTTCTTGGATTGCAAATTGCTGCACAGTGAATTTTCAGTCATGGTCAGGAGGTGCTGTTGATCCCACAAGGAGAGGAGGTTGGATTGGCTACTCATTTTGGCACACTTCCGAACAGCTGGTCATAGAGCAGTGGCAGCCTGCTGTTCTTCCTTTTGGATGGATAATGATTTGTGCTCTTGAAAGAATGGCAAAATAATAATAAAGCAAAATTAGAAGGGAGGTATGATAATGAAATAGTCCCATGACAGCATCTCTGACATTAGCTACACCTGCTAGCAACACTAAGCTTTTGTGCCATCTATTCACATTGCCA
Source organism: Hemiscyllium ocellatum (assembly GCF_020745735.1). NCBI lineage: Eukaryota > Metazoa > Chordata > Chondrichthyes > Orectolobiformes > Hemiscylliidae > Hemiscyllium > Hemiscyllium ocellatum. Next base: position 31,060,748 of record NC_083437.1, on the reverse strand, counting down.
TTATCACCTATTCCACGTGTTATATTGGTTGCCGTCTCCTCTAATTAAGACTTAATTGTCAAGCTATCCGTGCTGAAGTATTAAGGCACAGACCTGACCTAGAGTTACAGCTGAGCCAAGAATTGTTTATTATATTGTACTAGTATCCTCAGTTGCAAGCCAATTATACTCTCCCAGACGCATCAATTATCTTCTGAGGAGAAGACCATGCTAAACATAGCAGGTGGAAGGGGGGGTTGTTGGTGGTAGCTAATAAGAGTCCAAAGACTTTTGAGATCTGCATTTGCTATTGCTGATAACCAAGACATAACTAACTACTCTGTCATAATAACTCACAATCAGAATTTTGCAGTCTGTGTTATTTGCACTCTTGTTCTTTGTGGGAATGATTTAATTTTTTTTGTAACAAGTAAGTTTTTCCCAAAGTTGGTGAACCTTTTGAAAACTAAAGAAATTTTATGGCAAAAGGTTATAATAAGAGTCCCTGGAATTAAAATGCTTTTCTTTTCAATAAAGTGGCTCCAAAATTATTACTAATTTTTTAAAAATCTTATTGACAGTGAGAAAAAAAGTGTAGAATATTTGTGTCAAGCTGATTACTGTGGCTAGGTGCACAAAAGTGATCGATGTCAGTTGAATTACTGTTCACTAATTTTTCTTTTAGTTAGGAAGGGTGTATCTTGGACACCTGTATGTTTTGTTCCTTACTATAACTTGAAATACATACTCTACATTAGATTTCAGCTCTGTGATATGGCTTTTCATCACATTACATTCCCAGCTGCAAATACAAGCCTTGCTTAACACAAAAAAATGTATCAACATTGGGTTCCAGGAGCTGAACACAGCACCCTATCTTTGCAACTATTCCCAAAATGCCACATAGGCAATTTAACCCAAAGGGTAACAGTCACTTGATAGGAATGTTAGGAACTACAGCAAGCCATTCAGCTCCTTGAGCCACCAGGTATCAGACTCTAAATCAGACACTGTATTTTTGCTAAATAATTGAGTAAATTTGATACTGTAAGATGAAATTGACAAATTAGGACAGGTAATAAATCTGTATTATACCATGTTCGTTATCAATATGCAGTCTTCTTGATCTGTTATAGTCCATTTCCTGAAGTCAGTCCCATAAAATAAATAACATTATTTGTGTCTCGGTGTTTCTGCAGTTCTACAATGCCAATCTATCATACCCTTTTTGCTAATGAAGTAGCCTCTTTCCTCATGGAATAGAATGTGTACAATTTACACAGAATCATAATGGTTTATTTTATTCAATTCCACTTCTATTTTTCAGATTGAAGAGTTGCAGGTCAAGTTACAACATGCTGAGGCGGATCGGGAACAGCTGCGTGCAGACCTCCTTCGGGAGCGAGAGGCACGGGAACACTTGGAAAAAATGGTGAAGGAGCTTCAGGAACAACTCTGGCTGAAACCAAGTAACTCCACTACCAGCAAGGTGGTTTCAAAAGACAGTGAAATTTAAAAGAGAATTCATAAAATTGTATGTTTGTGTGTGAATGTATGTTTGCATATTCATACATACACACAGAGGATGCAAGAGTTGACTGTTTTCGGAGAAAGAATGTTACTTCAGACACGCACTGAAACTATCCTTCCCTAAGTGAGACAGCACAGCTCAGAAAATGTGCGCCTGCCATCCTGCCAGACATCAAATACTCAGCCGTTCCTGAGATATTTTACTGTGGTTAGTGACAGCACCAAGGACGTTTTTTTTCTGAAATTTCTTTTCTTTTTCTCTACGATGTATCACATGGTGTACAGGATTCCTGGACAACTATAGTACCAAATAAACTAAAAGGGAGAAAGAAGAAAAAAAATGGTCGGGGAGGGACAATAGTACTTTCTCTGGTTAATTTACAGAACTCTTCAGATTCTACTTTTGTAATAAGCTATTGGAATATAGAAACAGAAAAAAAAACCTTTGAAAAATAGAAGACTTGATTTTAAACCATCTTTGAATTATGTGCAGTTGTTATGAAACTTTTACTTCTCCCTTAATATTTCATGTGCAGTTTCCCCAGGACTGTCTGTTGTATGGGCTGGTGATGCTCCCCAACACTTTTCATTTTTTTCTTTATTTAGAGAACTTCACCGTGAGTCAGATGAGAAGCCATGAAACAACGTCACTACAAACCCCTTCCTTTAAACTAAAGAAAAATGACTCATGGAGACTGTGTCAATTTATTTCCCCTACCCTACCTCTTCTTTGGTTGGATTATTATCAGCTGGTGGGGATGTTATAACTTGCTTGGCCTTACCAGTGACAGAGCATTCTACAGAAAGACTTGGGAGTTTATTTTGTCTCTGTTTATGTTTTTGTTTGAGAGAAATTAAAAATAGATGTGTTCTGAATGTGATTCTAGTTCCAGTACACTTCAGTTAAAAGAAGAAAATGGATGGAGGAAGAGAGCAATGTCACAAAAAAATGAGGCAGTTGTTGAGATTACATGCAATGACAAAATAACTTATTATGATTAGGACACCATTCCAAAATAAAAGTTTTTGCAACCAGTAAATTTAATAAAAGCAGCTTCCTGAAACTGCTGCTTTTCTTTGTTCACAGTATTTACAGTACTCATTCATTCACTTTTTTTAGTTCTGTTTCTAGTTATTATTTTTGTTTATGCTTTGTATTGTTCAGTGCTTTACTCTGTTCACTGAACTAACACTTACAGAATGCAGGATCAATTGGGTACCTTACTAGTAAAATGTTATATTTATGGTGCTCCCTTTAAAAAAAGTGATAGGACTACTTGCTTTTTCATATGAGCATACATCACTCTTGTCAACAAACTGCAATAGGATTAATTTCACTGTAAGAACTTCTGCACAGAACAAATCTGAATTCATATTTAAATCCTTCTTACTGCTAAGAAGAATTTGTTTGTATCTTAATTCACTTTCTGGGAGGGAAGTGGTGACTGCAAAGGAAAAAAAATTCTTTACACTTTGCTGTTCCTTGCTTCAGTTGCATTAACTGTTTGAATCCCATATTTGTCTCCCAATTTTATTACCAAACATATATCAGATATTGCATCTTGGAGGAAGCAAGATCTTTGTTTGGTTTACTTACTGCACTTTTCATGTTCCTTCCATTTTTGCTCATCTATTTATAAAAACAAAATTCCACCCCGCCCCATCTCCAGTCTAACCATTCTCCCTCCCATCTCCTAACTCAACTTAACTCAACTTGTCATCTTAACAAGTCAACAGGAATGTAATCTGGACACAGACATGTGTCATGGTCACAAACAGTACAACATTGACTCATGCTCTGATTTTATTGGACCACCATCTCCGTTACGAGTTCCCCAACCAAAATCAGGAACTGTAGCATGGAGTCAGATCTGTTTTGTGGGACACTGAACTATTTAGCTTGATTTGCCCTACTGCGAATTTGCTTGACTACCTTAACAGTTGTGAACCGTGCAGGGGGTGTGTGGGAATGGTGAAGACAAAAAAATTACAAATACTTGTTCTGCACCTGCTGCATTTTTTCCAAAGCCCATGTAGGACCCAATAAGATCTAGTAATCTGACATTAGTGTAATTCTCAGTAAATTACATTCATATGTTTTTCTCTCTTAATACTTAAAAGACACCCGCTGCTGTGTTTCATTAATAAGGCTAAAAAAATATTTATCACATGGAATGAATTTTTTAAAAATTTTAAAAATTTAAGATATTCTGCATGAATCCAGTATAATAACCATTGTTACTGTAAGATTTAAAAGGTGGATCTTTTGAATTTAGGTTAAGTGGAAGAGTTGTCAGGGCAGCTCAAGAGTTGTGGGACGTGTCTGATGTAAATCAAAAATCTGAAGGAAATGGGATGAATATTGCAAATCTTTGCAGGGTGTAACCCCAGATTGTGACAATCCCAATACTTAATGGGATCCAGCTTCACTTTTGTGAATACAAAATTTTAACAAAAAACACACAATTCCCCCATTATGAGTGCAATGCAAACAGAGCATAATCATATTTATGCAATTATGTGGAATATTTCTGCTTTTTTTCTTAATGAGAACTCAATATCTTTCATATGCATGGAGTTCAATATTTCTACCATACAGTACTCTTTAATGGGCATTAAAACTTGTATATTAAGGGTTTTATGTTTATATAATATGCAAAAAAAATTCAGCCTTATATGTCATTATCTCTCCTTTCCTGGTGTCTCATGCAGTCTGTTTTATTGACTTTTTCTTGTTTGATACGGTAATGCAAAAACAGGAGAAGCAGTACATTACCAGTTACTGGCTCCTAGCAGACGAAATGTCTTGTGTTCTTTTGTAAGCCCGCTAATTGTTCCGTCCGTTGTGACGATTCACATTACTTTAGAGTTTCAAATAAATTGTGGGAAAAAAAAAGCAAAAAAAAAAGCAGAAATAAAAAAGTTTTTTAAATGAAAACATTCTTCAGCAATAATGCTTTATACCCAAGGGGCAGCTAACTACAGCTGGGTTTTTGCACCAATAATGTCCAGAGTTACTTGATGGAAAACAGTTTTGTTCAAATAGTTTTTGATGAATCCTGTAGAATTTTGCATGCAATGGAGAGAAATGTGCAGAGAAGAGTTGATTACAACAATAATAACAGAAAAATATAGTGTTTCGTATTTTTATGTTAACGTAGTTTTTTATTATTTTTATACCGGTTAGTTCTTTGTGTGTGACGTGCGTGGATTGTCTTTTTTTTACGTAATGTATACCTAACACATAAAGCAGTATTTTAATCCTTAACACACATTAATTCAATAATCTATTATTATGGTGCAGTCTCCGTTTTAACTTTACTATTCCCATTGGCTATTGTTTGGTCAACTGATGCCAGTTATTTCCAGTTGGTAACAAGGGATTTTTTTTTATATATGGACATCAAATCTAAACTCGTGCTTTGAATAAAAGCCCTGAGCCTTCTATTCAAGGGGACCTATTGGCATAAAAACCCAGTAATCATTTTAAACTGCTTCACTACAAGCTAGCCAATGTACAAATAAAACCTGTAAATACTTGGTTTCATTTTATGCTATGTATTATAAGTGTATATGTGCTCGCTCATTTTTTTTCTCTCCGAACTTTAATACATCTTAGTTATCTTGTTAATTGATTGCGTTGTTGCCTGAATTACTGCAGTCAGTAATTGTTCATTAGGAATCTTATTGAAATGATTCCTCCTCACCTCGACACCTTCAACCCCCCCTTCCCCACTCCACTAAGCACCCTCAAACTATGCCTTTTTATTGGTGTTTAAGAAATCTCTTTTTAATAATTCCCCTTCCCCCACTTTAAAGGCTTGCCTTTTAAAAAGCACATCAGATTTTTATCCTTGGAATAATTTTCAAATCCATGAATAATTATTATTTGATCTTGAATGACACTATAATTGAGGCTTTCTACTGCTTTCTCCTTTCACATCAGCCAGCAGGATTCAGTCATGTTACCTATGCATTTCAGCATATTTATATTTTTGTTTCGTATATAAGCTGCTGCTAAAACAAGCAACTTAATTTCCATTCTTTAGCACTATTTTTATGTCATAATAAATGTATGCTTTCTTGTTTATAAATGCCTAAACAAAGAACTTGTTCAGCCTATTTATCTATTGTGCTGTGTACCTATGTCTTTTCTCCCCCCTCGCCCCTTTCTCACGTTCCACTCCCTGCCTTTTCCACCAGTAATATTGTAAAATAAAGGACTTGATGAGATGTGAATGAAATAGCAATGCAAAACCACAGTTTGCAATGGACACAGTGACTGAATGTACAGTGTATAGATGGCATTACCATAAATAAAAAAAAGTTTGCCCAGATCATGTTCTTTTCATCTTTGAGATCCAAATGCAAAAATGATGTTCTTTCTCAAAGTGTTTGTTCAGGTCTATAACAGCCAACAGTGACAACTATGATAGAATCAACTCTATTAATAAATTTCTTGTTCCTGTTATGCGGTGGCAGTACTGGTATAATGAGGTCATCACCTGCATTTGACATTTGATGTACTTAAGAAACAAATGTGTGAAAGGAGAGTGCACAGAAGAAAGCAATAAGCACCTGACTTCCAGTTTCTCCCCCGATCAAGGCTCTTGCTCATGGATACCAGAAGCTCTCTGATACGTTGGCTAGGTAACCCTTCTTAAATGTATTAGCAGGTCATCTGATCAACAGAGGCATTACAGGTGAACACAATCTAATTCCAACCCCATTTTCACACATCATCTTTTTAGCATAAACTCTGTAGAATTTCTAGCTGATTATCCTTTCCTTTGCGCAGAGTCTATACTCGATGGAGTTTAGAAGGATATGGGGGGATCTAATTGAAATTTACAGATTACTGAATAGCCTGGACAGAGTAGATGTTGGGAAGATATTTCCATTGGTAGGAGAAACTAGGACCCGAGGGCACAACCTTAGAGTAAAGGTAATACCTTTTAGAATGGAAATAAAGAGAAACTTCTTTAGCCAGAGACTGGTGAATCTATGGAATTCATTGCCACGTAAAGCTGTGGGGGCCAGGTCATTGAGACTGAGATAGGTTCTTGAGTATCAACGGGATCAAGGGTAACAGGCAGAAAGCTGGAGAATGGGGTTGAGGAACTCATTAGCTAGCCATGATTGACTGACAGAGCAGATTCGATAGGCTAAATGGCCTAATTTCTGCCCCCGTATCTTATGGCCTTATACTTGAGGAATCACTTCTTCTTTACAAACAAAACTGAATTGAGAAAACAAATCCTCGTTGAGGAGTTAGGCCAGTACTGAGGGAATGCTGCACTGACAGAGAATGCTGCTCTGTCAGAGATGCCAGCCTTCAGGTAAAGCATTAATCCATGCCATGTATGTCAGGTGGACATAAAAGATCCAACACCATTACCTCAAGGAAGAATAAGAGAGATTTCTTGGTACACTGAGTCAACATCCTTTACCCTTATCACCAAAGTGCAGTTTTGGTTATTATAACATTGTTGTTTGTGGGCTTTTGCTGTGTTACAATTGATTGCAGTGTACTATACTTAAAAAGGTACTTCACCAGTTTTACAGCACTTACAGATACCCTGAGGTCAATAATGGCAGTATCTTTTTTAAATGGTGCAGATTCACTACTTATATCTTCGGATATAATTGTTGATGCAGTTAACATTTAACCTTCACCCTGATTCAGTGAAACTACTGGAGGTCACTGAATTGTCAAACTAATCATAGGCAGAGATAATTTTTTCCTGTCTACCAAGAATAGCAAGAGATTTAGATTGAATCTTTGTATCAACATGAGGTGAATCTCCTGATGAACATTAACTCTTTAAAACACAATGAACTTAATGTTTATACTTAGCAACTGTTATTTTATCAAAGCCTTGGAACATTACAAGCCAATAATACAGACAACTGAACAGTTCCCAGCTCTCCAGAACACTGCATATAGTTTGGAATGCAGGAAACTACACTGATCCAGCTCATGCTAACCGCAACCCATCTACTTATCCCTTTGGTGGAACTGAAGACCTTACAAACATGCCTGGAAACTGTGTTTTATAATAAAATGCTTGCATGCAATGTCAAATAGCCTTCACTTGGACAAGTGGAGGACAAAATTGTTAGCATTGAGCCAAAGGTCCAGAAAAGTCATCACCAAAAGGGAAAAAGAGAAAATTTCCACATGAAACATGGAGTAAATAATATCACTGTGAATTAATTGTATTATACAAAGTTCTAGTAGGAGTAGGCTATTCAGCCTCTTGTGCCTTCACCATTCCATAAGGTCATGATTGATCTGATTGTAACGTCAATCCACGATGCTACATAACCTTAATAACCTTTCAACTGGTTGCTTAACAAAAATCAGTCTGTCTCTACCTTAAAAACATATTCAAGGACTCTGCTTCCACAACCTTTTCAGGAAGAGAGTTCCAATGACTTACAATTCTGTGAAAGGAAATGTTTCACCTCGTCACTATTTTATATTGATAAGCCCTGATTTTTAAATAATTCTAGATTCTCCCAAAAGACCAGAAAATATCCTCTCCACAATCCCCACAGGATCTAATGTTTCAATTAAGGCACCTCTTACTTTTCTAACCTCCAGCAGACACAAGCCTGTCCAAATAATTCACACAAGACTGCCTACCCATTCCAGGTATTAGGCTAATAAACCTCCTCGAAACAGTCCCTGTATTTAAGTCCTTCCTTTAATAACGTAACCAATATTGTGAACAGTACTATGACTGCAGTCACACTAGTCCCTCGTAACATTGAAGTTTATCCTCCTTACTTTAGTATTCAATTTTCCTGGCAATAAGTGAAAACATTCTATTAGGTTTCCTAATTTCATGTAAGTCCGCATGGCTTTATGTGTGGGAAATCATTTCTCACGAACTTGATTGAGTTTTTTGAAGAGGTTGCTATTTTCTGGGTCTGCAGATAGGAAGAATCAAAAATGGTCCTTAGAAGACTAATATGCTCTTCTTGTCAGATGTGGAGTTTAGGGAGAGTTTACATGTTACTGATGATTATATCTGCAATAAATGCCATTGGTTGCGAATGCTATCAGATCGAATGGATTGGTTGGAGCAATAGTTAGAGGCAATGAGGAATTTACAAGAGTGAGGGGGTGTGATGGATGGCAGTTATAGTAAGGGAGAAAAATCACAGATACAGTCACATAGATGGGCTAACTCCAGGAAAGGTAAGAGAGGTAGGCAGGTAGTGTAGGAGTCTTCTGCAGCCATCCCTATTTCAAACAAGCATGCTGTTTGGGGGTGATAGATTCTCAGGAGAATGAGCCAGGTTTCTGATATTGAGACTGGCTGTAATGCACTCTGGAGTAAATCGGGTTCCAAGGGATCAATTGTGTTAGGGAACTCTCTAGTTCGAGGCACAGATTGAAGTTTCTGTTGCCAGCAGCGAAAAGTCAGAATGGTGTGTTGCCTCCCTGGTGCCAAGATCAAGGATGTCTCGGAGAGGGTGCAGAATGTTCTCAAGGAGGAGGGGGCCAAGCAGGACGTCATTGTACACATTGGAACCAACGATATAGCAAGGGGAAAGGGTGAGATTTTGAAGGGAGAATGTAGCGAGTTAGGCAGGAATTTAAAAAGGTCCTTGAGTGTATTAATATCTGGATTACTCCCAGTCCTATGATCTAGTGAGAGTAGGATTAGGAGGATCGAGCAAATGAATGTGTGGCTGAGGAACTGGTGTATGGGAGAAGGATTCACATTTTTGGATTATTGGAATCTCTTCTGGGATAGAAGTGACCTGTACCAGAAGGACAATTGCACCTGAATTGGAAGGGGACTAATATACTGTCAGGGAGATTTGCTAGAGCTGCTCAGGAGGATTTAAACAAGTAAGGTTGGGGGAGGGAGGGGAAGTGGAACCCAAGGAGATGGTGAGTAAAGAGATCAATCTGAGACTGGTACAGTTGGGAGAAGAAGTGAGCAAAACAGTTAGGGCGGGCAGGGACAAAGCAGGGAACAAGGTAGGACGGATAAATTAAATTACATTTATTTCAATGCAAGAGGCCTAACAGGGAAGACAGATGAACTCAGTGCATGGTTAGGAACATGGGACTGGGATATCACAGCAATTATAGAAGCATGACTCAAAGATGGACAGGACTGGCAGTTTAATGTTCCAGGATACAAATACTACAGCAAGGGTAGAAAGGGAGGCAAGAGAGGAGGGGGAGTGGCGTTTTTGATAAGGGATAGCATTGCAGCTGTACTGAATAAGGATATTCCCGGAAATACATCCAGGTAAGTTATTTGGGTGGAACTAATAAGAAAGGGATAATCACCTTCTTGGGATTGTATGATAGACCCACTAATAGTCAGCGGGAAATTGAGAAACAAATTTGTAAGGAGATCTCAGTTATCTGGAAGAATAATAGGGTGGTAATGGTAGGGGATTTTAACTTTCCACGCGGAGACTGGGACTGCCATAGTGTTAAGGGTTCAGATGGAGAGGATTCCTAAGCATGTACAAGAAAATTTTCTGATTCAGTATGTGGATGTACCTACTAGAGAAGGTGCAAAACTTGAATTACTCTTGGGAAATAAGGCAGGGCAGGCATAGTGGACAGCAAAGAAGGTTACCTCAGATTATAATGGGATCTTGATCAGATGAGCTAATTGGCTGAGAAATGGCAGATGGAGTTTAATTTAGATAAATGCGTGTAGCTGCATTTTGGGAAAGCAAATCTTAGCAGGACTTGTACACTTAATGGTAAGGTCCTAGGGAGTATTGCTGAACAAAGAGACCTTGGAGTGCAGGTTCATAGCTCCTTGAAAATGGAGTCGCACGTAGATAGGATAATGAAGAAGGCGTTTGGTATGCTTTCCTTTATTGGTCAGAGTATTGAGTACAGGAGTTGGGAGGTCATGTTGCGAAGGTCAGGTTGGGATGTCTGTTGCGGCTGTACAGGACATTGGTTAGGCCACTGTTGGAATATTGCGTGCAATTCTGGTCTCCTTCCTATCGGAAAGGTGTTGTGAAACTTGAAAGGGTTCAGAAAAGATTTAGAAGGATGTTGCCAGAGTTGGAGAATTTGAGCTAAAGGGAGAGACTGAATAGTCTGGGGTTGTTTCCCTGGGAGCATCAGAGGCTGAGGGGTGACCTTATAGAAGTTTGCAAAATCATGAGGAGCATGGACAGGATAAATACACAAAGTCTCTTCCCTGGGTGAGGGAGTCCACAACTAGAGGGGGAAGATATAAAAGAGATCTAAGGGGCAACATTTTCATTTAGAGGGTGGTGCGTGTATGGAATGAGCTGCCAGAGGAAGTGGTGGAGGCTGGTACAATTGCGACATTTAAAAGGCATCAGGATGGGTATATGAATAGGAAGGGTTTAGAAGGATATGGGCCAAGTACTGGTACATGGGACTAGATTAGGTTGGGAAATCTGGTCGATATGGACGGGTTGAATGGAAAGGTCTATTTACGTGCTGTATGTCTCTATGACTCTATGACTCTAAGTAACAAAGAGAATTGATGAGGGCAGAGTAGTGGACGTGATCCATATGGACTTCAGTGAGGCGTTTGGCAAGGTTCTCCATGGGAGACTGGTCTGCAAGGTTAGATCTCATGGAATACAGGGATAACTAGCCATTTGGATATAGAACTGGTTTAAAGGTAGAAGACAGATGGTGGTGGTGGAAGGTCTGTGCTTTTCAGACTGAAGGCCTGTGAATGGAGGAGTGCCACAAGGAGTGGTGCTGGGTCCACTATTTTTCATCATTTATATAAACGATTTGGATGTGAACATAGGAGGTACAGTTCATAAGTTTGTAGATGACACCAAAACTTGTGTAGTGGACAATGAAGAAGGTTACCTCAGAGTACAACTGGATCTTGACTAAATGGGCCAATGGGCTGAGGAGTGGCAGATTTAATTTAATTTAATTTAATTTAATTTAAATAAATATGAGGTGCTGTATTTTGGAAAAGCAAATCTTAGCAGGACCTATACATTTAATGGGCGGTACAGTGGCACAATGGTTAGCACTGCTACCTCACAGCACTGACTGTGTGGAGTTTGTACACTCTCCCCGTCTCTGCATGGGTTTCCTCCGGGTGCTCCAATTTCCTCCTACAGTCCAAAAATGTGCAGACTAGGTGAATTGGCCATGCTAAATTGCCCATAGTGTTAGGTGAAGGGATAACTGTAGGGGAATGGGTCTGGGTGGGTTGTGCTTCGGCGGGTTGATGTGGACTTGTTGGGCCGAAGGGCCTGTTTCCACAATGTAAGTAATCTAATTAATGATAAGGTCCTAGGAGTGCTGCTGATGAAAGAGACCTTGGAGTGCAGGTTCATAGTTCCTTGAAAATAGAGTCACGGGTGGATAGGATAGTGAAGAAAATGTTTGATATGTTTTCCATTGTTGGTCAGAGTATTGAGCATAGGACTTGGGAGGTCATGTTGCAGCTGTACAGGACATTGGTTAGGCCACATTTGGAATATTGCGTGCAATTCTGGTCTCCTTCCTATCGGAAGAATGTTGTGAAACTTCAAAAGGTTCAGAAAAGATTTACAAGGTTGTTGCCAGAATTGGAGGATTTGAGCTATAGGGAGAGATTGAATAGGCTGAGGCTGTTTTCCCTGGAGTGTTGGAGGCTGAGGGGTGATCTTATAGAGGTTTATAAAATCATGAGGGGCATGGATAGGATAAATAGACAAAGTCTTTTCCCTGGGGTGGGAGAGTTCCGAACTAGAGGACATAGATTTAGGATGAGAGGGGAAAGATATAAAAGGGACCAAAGGGGCAACATTTTCATGCAGAATGTTGTGCATGTATGGAATGAGTTGCCAGAAGTTATGGAGATTGGTACAATGACAACATTTAAAAGGCACCTGGATGGGTATGCGAGTAGGAAAGGTTTAGAGGGATATGGGCCAGGTGCTGGCAAATGGGACTAGATTGTGTTGGGATATTTGGTTGGCGTGGGCAAGTTGGACTAAAGGTCTGGTTCCGTGTTGTACATCTCTATGACTGTATGTCTCTCCACACTAACCTTTTGCAATTCATGCATAAGGATACCCAGATCCTTCTGCATCTCAGAGCTCTTCCATCTCTCACCAGTTAGATCATTTTTTAAATTCTCCCTGCCAAAAAGGGCATTTTCAGTTTTCACACATTTAAGTCAATCTTTGCCCATTCAATTCACCCATCAATATAGTTTTTAACCTCCTTGAATCCTCTTCACATCTTAAATTCCTACCTATCTTTGAGTCATCATCAAATTAAGCAACCCTACCTTCCACCCCTTCATCAAAGTCAATTGTGTAATTTGTAAACAGAGTTCAGTACTAACACAGGTTCCCAGCTGTACTCTAAACAGGGCTAAAGATTTTGACCCTTCCCCCACCTGTCACCCCCCTCAGGGCACCAGGCCGCTTTGTTTCAGGCGCTGGGCTGTGTTTGATGGTAATGGTAAGTGATGGGAGCTTCAGTTCAATGTTCAGTGACCTGCAAGCTGTTCTGCAGACAGAGGTTCCCCAGAGTGTTGGCTGAGATTGAATATTCACGCGTAAGGCCCAATCCCCCAACAGCAATGATTGATATGTTTTATATTAATCAGAGGGATGCGGTTCTATTAATGTGCAAATTATATGCGACTGCTCCGTGAGGATCAAAAAGATGATTGCTCTGTGGGTTCGCTGAGGACATTAAAGTGAGAATATTGCTGACGACTCACGATTGCCTGCGGCACAAGATATCAACACCTTTAATATTGCTTCATTTTGTTTTAATGTTACAGTCAATTTCAATTAAGTGAATAACTTACACATCACATAAAAAATTATTGTTTGCCTACGACATTCAAAGCACCAGGGCCATGCTAACTTGGTGGCATTACTACCCTCCTCACTAGGCTTTAGTTGCACCCATTCTGGCCCCCACCCCACAATTATTTAATGGGCAACTGACTGCCCGGCCTTGAGCCATGCAGGAAAGGACTCCAATTTGACCTTTGCCCTCTATTGAATGAGCTGATCTCACTTGGTACAGTACAACAACAAAACAGAAAAACTTGCAACTGTATAGTACCTGAACCAGCCTCAAAGACAGCACGGTAAAAACAATGACTGCAGATGCTGGAAACCAGATTCTGGATTAGTGGTGCTGGAAGAGCACAGCAGTTCAGGCAGCATCCAAGGTGCAGCGAAATCGATGTTTTGGGCAAAAGCGCTTCATCAGGAATAAAGGCAGAGAGCCTGAAGCGTGGAGAGATAAGCTAGAGGAGGGTGGGGGTGGGGGGAAAGTAGCATAGAGTACAATGGGTGAGTGGGGGAGGGGATGGAGGTGATAGGTGAGGGAGGAGAGGGTGGAGTGGATAGGTGGAAAAGGAGCTAGGCAGGTAGGACAAGTCCGGACAAGTCATGGGGACAGTGCTGAGCTGGAAGTTTGGAACTAGGGTGAGGTGGGGGAAGGGGAAATGAGGAAACTGTTGAAGTCCACATTGATGTCCTGGGGTTGAAGTGTTCCGAGGCGGAAGATGAGGCGTTCTTCCTCCAGGCGTCTGGTGGTGAGGGAGCAGCGGTGAAGGAGGCCCAGGACCTCCAAATCCTCAGCAGAGTGGGAGGGAGAGTTGAAATGTTGGGCCAGGGGGCGGTGTGGTTGATTGGTGCGGGTGTCCCGGAGAAGTTCTCTAAAGCGCTCTACTAGGTGGCGCCCAGTCTCCCCAATGTAGAGGAGACCGCATCAGGAGCAACGGATACAATAAATGATATTAGTGGATGTGCAGGTAAAACTTTGATGGATATGGAAGGCTCCTTTAGGGCCTTGGATAGAGGTGAGGGAGGAGGTGTGGGCACAAGTTTTACAGTTCCTGCGGTGGCAGGGGAAAGTGCCAGGATGGGAAGGTGGGTTGTAGGGGGGCGTGGACCTGACCAGGTAGTCACAGAGGCAACGGTCTTTGTGGAAGGCGGAAAGGGATGGGGAGGGAAATAAACCCCTGGTGGTGGGGTCTTTTTGGAGGTGGCGGAAATGTCAGTGGATGATTTGGTTTATGCGAAGGTTTGTAGGGTGGAAGGTGAGCACCAGGGGCGATCTGTCCTTGTTACGGTTGGAGGGGTGCGGTCTAAGGGAGGAGGTGCGGGATGTGGACGAGGTGCGTTGGAGGGCATCTTTAACCACTTGGGAAGGGAAATTGCGATCTCTAAAGAAGGAGGCCATCTGGTGTGTTCTGTGGTGGAACTGGTCCTCCTGGGAGCAGATACAGCGGAAGCGGAGGAATTGGGAATATGGGATGGCATTTTTGCAAGAGATAGGATGGGAAGAGGTGTAATCCAGGTAGCTGTGGGAGTTGGTGGGTTTGTAAAAAATGTCAGTGTCAAGTCAGTCATCATTAATGGAGATGGAGAGGTCCACACCATCTCAAACATCAAAAACTGTAAGAACAACAAACTTATATCTACCCACCTCCATAACCAGCACTCCTCAAACATTCCAGCAGATTCCCCTGGCCTCAGAAACAACTCAGACGCCATTAGCCATGCGTCTGATGCAGCTACCACCCCCACGCTGATTGATGATGTTACTTCCACCCTCATCACGGGCACTCCCACAACCACTTCTGCCCCTCACAATTCCTCATGCATCACATGTGACATCACTTTCACCCCTCACATCATCACTGATGTCACACACTCAGTGACTTCCGCCCCCACCCCCTCCTACTGCCGTGGTCACCACCACTTCCACCCCCACCAGCGCCACTCACCTGCTGAAACGCCCCCCACAGACCCCACTGTCACTATCCCCACCCCCCAGAACCCTGAGGGGAACACTATCCCTGCTCATGACTCCACCCCCATTCCCCCACCACCACACCCACTACAGTTACAGGTTCCGCCCCCACTCCCAGCTCCACACCCACACCAGATCCCAGCTCTCAGCCCTGCCGAGTTTTCACCACTCCCCCAGACTTCCCCCTCGCTGAGGACGAACGATCAGTCCTCAGGAAAGAACTCACCTTCATCTCCCTCCGTCCACGCATCAATGAATTTAATACACGCCGTGACGTCAAACAATTCTTCCGTCACCTCTGCCTTCGAGCTTACTTTCGCAATCAGGATTCCCGCCCACCTTCCGAGGACCCCTTCACCCACCTCCAACACATTGCATCCACCTGGACACCCTGCGCTAGCCTATTACCTGCCCTCGACCTCTTCATTTTCAACTGCCACTGGGACATTAACCGCCTCAACCTGTCTACCCCACCCCCCCACTCCAACCTCTCACCCTCACAACGTGCAGCCCTCCAATCCCTCTGCTCCAATCCCAACCTCACCATCAAGCCAGCGGATAAAGAGGGCAGTGGTAGTCTGGCGCACTGACCTCTACAGCGCTGAAGCCAAACGTTAACTCGAGGACACCTCTTCCTACTGCCCCCTCGACCATGACCCCACCCCCCATCACCAAACCATCATCTCCCAGACCATACAGAACCTCATCACCTCAGGAGATCTCCCACCCACAGCTTCCAACCTCATAGTCCGGGAACCCCACACTGCCCGGTTCTACCTCCTTCCCAAGATCCACAAGCCTGACCACCCTGGCCGACCCATTGTCTCAGCATGCTTCTGCCCCACTGAACTCATCTTGACCTACCTCAACACTGTCCTATCCCCCCTAGTCCAGGAACTCCCCATATACGTTTGAGACACCACCCATGCCCTCCACCTCTGCCAAGACATCCGTTTCTCCGGCCCCCAACGCCTCATCTTCACCATGGATATCCAATCCCTCTACACCTCCATCCGCCATGACCAGGGCCTCCAGGCCCTCCATTTTTTCTTCTCCAGACGTCCCCAACAGTACCCTTCCACCGACACTCATTTGTTTGGCTGAACTGGTCCTCACCCTTAACAATTTCTCCTTTGAATCCTCCCACTTCCTCCAGACCAAAGGGGTAGCCATGGGCACACGTAAGGGCCCCAGCTATGCCTGTCTCTTTGTTGGCTACGTAGAACAGTTGATCTTCCGTAATTACACCAGCACCACTCCCCACCTCTTCCTCCGCTACATTGATGACTGCATTAATGCCACCTCGTGCTCCTGCGAGGAGGTTGAGCAATTCATCAACTTCACCAACACATTCCATCAACCCTGGCCTTAAATTTACCTGGACCATCTTTGACACCTCCCTCCCCTTCCTGGACCTCTCCATCTCCATTAATGATGACCGACTTGACACTGACATTTTTTACAAACCCACTGACTCCAACAGCTACCTGGATTATACCTCTTCCCAGCCTACCTCTTGCAAAAATGCCATCCCGTATACCCAATTCCTCCACCGTATCTGCTCTCAGGAAGACCAGTTCCACCACAGAACACACCGGATGGCCTCCTTCTTTAGAGATCGCAATTTCCCTTCCCATGTGGTTAAAGATGCCCTCCAACACATCTCGTCTACATCCCTCACCTCCACCCTCAGACCCCACCCCTCCAAACGTAACAAGGACAGATCGCCCCTGGTGCTCACCTTCCACCCTACAAACCTTCGCATAAGCCAAATCATCCGCCGACATTTCCGCCACCTCCAAAAAGACCCCACCACCAGGGATATATTTCCCTCCCCACCCCTTTCCGCCTTCCGCAAAGACCATTCCCTCCGTGACTACCTGGTCAGGTCCACGCCCCCCTACAACCCACCCTCCCATCCTGGCACTTTCCCCTGCCACTGCAGGAACTGTAAAACCTGCGCCCACACCTCCTCCCTCACCTCTATCCAAGGCCCTAAAGGAGCCTTCCACATCCATCAAAGTTTTACCTGCACATCCACTAATATCATTTATTGTATCCGTTGCTCCCAATGAGGTCTCCTCTACATTGGAGAGACTGGGAGCCTCCTAGCAGAGCGCTTTAGGGAACATCTCCGGGACACCCGCACCAATCAACCACACCATCCCGTGGCCCAACATTTCAACTCCCCCTCCCACTCTGCCGAGGACATGGAGGTCCTGGGCTTCCTTCACCGCCGCTCCTTCACCACCAGGAAGAACACCTCATCTTCCGCCTCGGAACACTTCAACCCCAGGACATCAATGTGGACTTCAACAATTTCCTCATTTCCCCTTCCCCCACCTCACCCTAGTTCCAAACTTCCAGCTCAGCACTGTCCCCATGACTTGTCCGGACTTATCCTACCTTCCTAGCTCCTTTTCCACCTATCCACTCCACCCTCTCCTCTCTGACCTATCACCTTCATCCCCTCCCCCACTCACCCATTGTACTCTATGCTACTTTCCCCCCACCCCCACCTTCCTCTAGCTTATCTCTCCACGCTTCAGGCTCACTGCCTTTATTCCTGATGAAGGGCTTTTGCCTGAAACGTCGATTTCGCTGCACCTTGGATGCTGCCTGAACTGCTGTGCTCTTCCAGCACCACTGATCCAGAATCAAAGACAGCACAGCTACTGAAGTACTTTTTGAAATGAAGTCACTCATGTGAGCTTTGACACACAGCAGCCAAATTGTGCGTTACATTCCCACAAACAGTAATGTGACAATGGCCAGATAAACTGTTGAAGTGATATTAGTCATGGGGTAAATATTAGCCCAGGCCACCAGTGAGAACTCCCTTGCACAACAGTGCCATGTGATCTTTTTGCACACATCTGAGAGAACAGTCAGGGCTTCAATTTAACATCTTCATCTGAGTTCATCTGAAGGATGGAAGCAGTGCAACACTTCATCAGTACTGCACAGAGGTATCAACTCAGATTAGGTGCTCAAATCCTTGCAGTGAGACTTGAACCAATATCTTTTGATTGGGGGTGAAAATGCTGCCAGTGAATTTGGGCTGGTATCTCCAAACGGAATGAGCAACTGAGGAGAAAAATTATACTGTGAAACAAATTGAGTGATTTGCTTTGAATTGTCTAGAATCCCTGCAGTGCAGGAAGAGGCCATTCAGGCCATCATGTCCACACTGACCCTCCGAAGAACATCCCACCCAGACCGTAACCATGCATTTCCCATGGCTAATCCCTCTCACCTACACATCCCTTGACACTACAGCACAATTTATCATGGCCAATCCACTTAATCTGCAAAACCTTGGACTGTGGGAGGAAACCAGAGGACATAGCAGACACAGGGAGAACTTGCAAAAACCACACAAACAGTCACCTCAGGCTGGAATTAGACCCGAGTCCCCAGAGATGTGAGGCAGCAGTGCCAACCACTGAGCCACCATCCTCATGAACACTTTCTGTTATAATTGATTTACAGAGAACCTATTGCACACAAATAGACCATTCGGCCCATAGATCTATTCCAGTGTTTATGATCTACAAAAGTTTCCACGCCCTCTGTCATCTCACTTCATTATCACTTCTCCATTCTCCTCATGTGTTTGTCTACCTTCCCCATGAATACATCTATATTTATGGCCCCTAGTTTTGAACTCCCCCACAAGTGGCAACATCATCTTTATATTACCCATGCATGGACGTGGAAACTTCTTAGATTCTCAGTTTTGCAATATTGAGTATGGAAAAAAGCTGTTTGATTGAGTGGGACAGCTCGAGGTGGGAAGTCATTGATAAAGCCTACACGTGTCTAAATAATTGGAATTGGCTGCAACCCAATTCTTCGGTCTGGGACAGTTTGGGTCCAACACTCACGGTTGTTGCTCTGAAGCCTCAAAGACTGTTTCCTTTGATTTGCTGTGCTTCATGTCTCTTTACTTTCTGTCCCCATCTGGAATGGTGACGATACTCAGCTAACCTTTCACCCAGTGCTTACAGTCACCTTAACTAGTGGCTGATTAATTCAGAAGCTCCTGTTTAATTAAAGCAGGTCCCAGTTGTTTGTGAGAAAGCAAGACTAGACCCTTTTATATATGACAGTTTCCTCAAAAGAGCTTGTGTTATGTTTAACTGAACTAATGTCCTCAGGTTTTCAGCTTTAGGCGCTGTGAGGGTTCCAGTGATGGAGACAGTTATTCTGATGGTAGTTACTGAATTGTTTTATTACATATTCCATGGAAAATGAACAAGCCGTCCATCTTCTTGCCAGTTTAGCTCTGTAAGTCTGTGTCTTGTCCTTGGATCATAACGTAATGGGTTTAGGGACTTGGTACAAAAGCTAAGTTAACACTGTAGTGGAGTACCGAGGGAGATTTGTACTGTTCTTTGGATGAGGTATTAAACAGAGCCTGTCCACCTCTTCACGTGAACGTAATAGATCCATTTGGAAGAGCAGGGATTTCTCCCCATCCTCAAACAATATAATTGATAATAGTTAAAGTTAGAAATATGAAATAAAACTGGAAATGGGGAGAAAGACACATCAGACAGTGTCTGTAAGGAGCTTGAAAATGATGGTATTCAATGCTTTGCGGCATGTTGCAATTTGGATATGACACTTCTCTATAATCTCTCCCGCGTTGTCTACCTGACTCACTGTCAATGTAACATAGTTCCAGCTGTTCCTATTTTTGCCAAAGGATCCACCTGATCAACCAGTTTGTTGTCAGTGGGATCTTGCTGTATACCAATTGAAAGCTGTGGTTACCTATATAATATCACTTTAATTCAGCAATGAAGTACTCAGGGCCTAATTATATCGAATATTCCATGTCTACAAAAGGAAATAAAGGGTAAAGACAAATTGTGGTCTTACTTCCATTCCTATGTCTTATGGTCTTATGAAATGAACTTTTGAAGATATCAGAAATATTCAGCAGATCTATATTCCAATAGGCCCTGACTGCATCCCAGAATTTGATTTTCAATGACAGTGCCTCAATGCCTGGCCTCCGGTGATGGTGAATCTGTCAGATGTAGTTTGGCTGGTTAACTGTCCATGGGGTTCTTCTTTTTATTCGACTCCCCTGGTTAACTGCTATTTAAAGGTGGACGACGCCAGGAAGGAGCTGGTGGTAAGAAATCAATATCGCCAAGGGAGTGGGCATACACATATCACTCAGCAAGTGATCGATATGCTCCAGGAACATGTAGGGGAGGTGTTCACCTCCCCATGGAGGAAACATAAGGGTATTCAGTATCACCTAGAGGAGACTGGTATTAACTGGGCTGGAGTTGGGGGTATCTTTACCAAACTGTCTTCCACTTTCCAATTTCTGCTTTGAGTTCATGAGACTCAGAGATTAAAACACTGCGGAGATAAGTGACTGAGAGATGAAGCAGATTTTCATAACTAGAGTTGGCAGATTTGTGCTTGTTTGCCAAACATCCGTGGCACAGGATCCATTGGATATCTTTCCTCCTGTGCAGCCTGACTAATGGTTACCAGTTTATACTTTGTCCCAACTGACTCTATGATGCAATTGCAGATGCTGGGGATTTAAAGACAACGTATGATATTTCAACAATATGTCATTGTGATTGTGTTTGCGTGCCTGTTTCATTTCTGTCTTTGCTTGCCAATATTCTTCTAATATTTAGCCATTACCTCCTCACAGGGAGTCAGTCCCAGGACAATAGTTACTTTACGGGTGTTTTGTACTGCTTTTGCAACACTTGCACATTTGCGCAGAAGCACCCTCACATATTTTCAGTAACACACACACACACACGAGCAACAAATTCACATAAACTCACAATGCAGATGCACACAAGGGCATACAAATACAGACATATGTTGGGTAGAGCTTGAATTGAGAGTGTCTAGCACATTTGAGTCGCTCTACATTTCATGCAGCGAACTCCAAATCCCTTATCACTTACTCGCTGAGACTGCACATCATGTTTATTAATTATTCCAGCAGTCTGACTCTGCTAAAACAATCTAGATGTTCAGGAAGCAGAATTTGACGCAGAGTTTGGGGACAGATTGGCTCCACTCTGGGCGCTGTTAAATTGTTCTGTGAAATATGATTTTGAGCTCCATGACTAGGGTCCACCAGATTTGTTATGGATAGCCTGGATCCCTGCACTCAGGGAGCTAGTTCAATGCAGTGGATAATATTATATCTTTTGCAGGGACTCACATTCTAATTGTGCGTGAAGCTGTGGCTCCCAGTTAGGTTCAGGGGTCAAACACAATAGCTTCAGGTTGCCATGGAAACCACAGTCAGCCATGAGTTTAGCCAAAAATTATCAAGATTTAATCTCCATCTTAAAAAATCTTTCCATTTTTCTTTTTAACTCAAAACCTTTCCTGAGACCCCCAAACTCTCTGTTCCTTTACTCTCTCTCTCCTCTTCTCTCGCTCAATCTCTCGCACTGTTTCCTTCCTATGCTTCTCATTGTTGGTTGTGTGTGTTTGTGTGGATGTGTGCGTCTCTCACTCTCTCTCTGTGTCCCTGTGTGTATGTAAGTGAGTGCGCACGCCAATATACATACATGAGTGTGGCTTTGTGTGTGTATCTATCTATGTGTGTACATGAGTGTGTGTGTGTTTGTGTGTGTCTCTGTATGGCTGTGTGGGTATGGGTCAGGCTGCAACGCCCTCCATTATTAAAGAGAGGGCCAGAGGTGTTGCCCCCTCCCCCCACCCTCCTGGCTTTCCTGCTTTGAATCTCTTATTGCTCTCGGGATTAATTACAATGAGAAATGTAAAGAACAGCTGTTGCCATCAAGAACTGAAGCTGGGAGAAGTGAAGAGTTTGTGAGGCCTAAGATTCCAGGATGCTTGAGTAGGGATTAGCATCTCTGGAAAAAGGGTTCTGTAGCAATATCTCTTCTATTCATGTTGAGAATAGACAGTCTTAGGCTCTCTGATGAATCATTAATAGATTTTCATTGGGTCATGATGATGGAACAAAGGAAATCAAGGTACAGAACAGCCGTGATCTAACTGAATGGCAGATCAGCTGGAGGGGCTGAATAGAGACAAATAAACTGCAGAGGCTGGAATTCAAGCAGGAGGCTGGAAGAACACAGCAAGCCAGGCAGCATCAGGAGATTGAGAAGTCAATGTTTTGGGTGCAACCCTCCTTCAGGACTCAGACTGAATAGCCTCCTCCTGATTTTAATATCTCAAAGGGGCATGAGACAACTGGAATATTTTGGACCACCCCATCTCTACACACAGTGAGGTTTCTCATTGGCTGGAAAGAGGTCAGGATGCACACATACAGTACTGACAAACAGCGTTTCACCAAAGTACTCTCTGTAGAGTACATTATCAAGTTGTTTTGTTTAGCATGTATTTCTCAGTGAGCGGCCTTTTTCCTCCAGTTACACCTCAGGTAAACTGACCTCTGACATTAATTCTATCCCTGCTCTTGACTTTCCCCACTCCAGTCACTGCCCTTAGGGCAGGCCAAACTGACTGTATTCTCAACATCTCAAATCAATTCGACATCCTCAAAGACCTCCAGTTCAATAGCTCTATCTTGAAGTAGAGCTAAAGCTTTCTCACTGGTGTGCTGGCCATACTTAGCTCCAACTGACATCAGTAGGAGGGAGTGGTGATGGTGTCATGGTTAGGATCCTGACTGCTGATCCAGGGGTCCAGGCAAATGCTCTGAGGACGCAGGTTCAACTCTTACCACAGCAGTTGGTGAAATTGAAATTTGATGAGTAAACATCTGGAACTGAAAACTAATCTCAGTGGTGGTGATCATAAAACTGTTGATTACAAATTATTGCAAAGATTCATCTGGTTCATTATTGCCTTTTAGGGAAGAAAATCTTGTACGTAACTCCATATCTACAGCAATGTGAATGACTCTTCAATGACCTAGCAAGCAACATAGTCATATCAAACCGCTATGAAGACTAAAGAAAGGGAAGATGAACCATCTAGCAACGAACTAGGCGCTGGACATTACAGTGTCAAACCCAGCCCTCCCAAACTCACCCTTATAAATATCTGGGGGATGCTGCCAAAATTGTGAGGACTGCCCCACTAACTAGTGAAGCAACTGGTCGTACTTAGTAAATCATAGCTTACCAATGTCTTAGATATCACTATCATTATGCACAGATTGTCTCCTCCCATTAGCAGGACAGAGCCAGCAGAGGTGATGGCACAGTGATATATAGTCAGGAGGGAGTTGAACGTGCCGTCCTCAACATCAAATGGATGGCACGGTGGCACAGTGGTTAGCACTGCTGCCTCATAGCACCAAGAGACCCGGGTTCAATTCCCGCCTCACGCGACTGTCTGTGTGGAGTTTGCACGTTCTCCCCATGTTTGCGTGGGTTTCCTCCGGGTGCTCCGGTTTCCTCCCACAATCCAAAGATGTGCGGGTCAGGTGAATTGGCCATGCTAAAATGCCTGTAGTGTTAGGTAGGGGTATGGGTGGGTTGCGCTTTGGCAGGTCAGTGTGGACTCGTTGGGCTGAAGGGCCTGTTTCCATACTGTAAGTAATCTAATCAAATCTGGACACTATGGATTCTCATGGTATCAGGTCAAGTATGGGCGAGGAAACCTCCTCCTCCCTCAGCTGATAAATCTGTACTCCTCCATTTTAACAGCACATCGATAAGGGGTTAGGGTGGAAAGGGCACTGAATGCATTCTGGGTAAGGGATTTCAATATGATTCGATTACCTACAGTGTGGAAACAGGACCTTCGGCCCAACAAATCCACACCAACCCTCCAAAGAGTAACCCACCCAGACATATTCCCTTATCCTTTACCCCTGACTAATGCACCTAACATTATGGGCAACTTAGCATGGCCAATTCACCTGACCAGCACATCTTTGGACTGTAGGAGGAAACCAGAGGAAGCTCACCGCAGACACAGGGAGAATGTGCAAACTGCACACAGTAGCCCAAGGTGGGAATCGAATGCGGGTCTCTGGCACTGTGAGGCAGCAGTGCTAACCACTGAGCACTGTGCCGCCCAAGTGCACCCACTATCTCTATTGGTACTTTCTTTAATATTCTAAGATACATCCCATCAGGTCCAAAGGACTTTAGCCCTGTTAGTTTTCCTGCCAATTTTTCTGTAGCTGTAGTTAGTGATTTATTTCTCTCTACTTTTTGACTTTTGATTATTTAATATTTGTAATGGCATTGAGGTAGATAATCAGCCATCGTGTGATTGATGGTAAATAAATCTCCAGCAAAGTCAGCCAACTTCAGGAGAAAGGTGGCAATAGACAAAATATTAACCAACGTCCCACACATGAAAGAAACTGAATCCCTGAGGTTTTGCAACTTCTCTTTGTGTGTGCTGACCTCTGCATCAACTTTTTAAAAAAAAAATCTATTGCTTTCCGTTTCTGCACAGGAAATCCTCCCAAAAGAAAAGAGAACTAAGTGTCCCTTTCTATAAAGTTACTCTTCACAAAAATGACCTTTAAAAACTGCAAATTTAATAGCTTCTATAGGCCTGAGCCAAGGGTTACCAACTGTGGTTGGATATATTCCTGGAGATTTCATGATAAGATCTGACCTCCCATTACCAGCTGCCCTGCTCCTACTCTTTCAGCCAATGGTCACTTGACACAAGCCAGTGGAAAACTGTGCTGGGCTCTCTGCTACCAAACCCCACTGTGTCTGCTGACCCACACTAACCCCCATTCAAGGCCCATCTTGATTTTAAGATTTTAGTCCCTCCATGAGCTCGGCCTCCTCTATCTTTACAATTTCCTCCAGTCTTACAACCCTCGGAAATCTCTGTTCTCCTCCAATTTCAAGCCTCTTGTGTATCCCCAGTTTAAACTGCTTGGGGTTTCTCGGGCTGCAGCTGCCTGAACCCTGAATTCCGGAATCACTCTATCTCCTTTCAGACTCTCCTTAAAATCCTAACCTTTTGGTCACTGGCCCTGATATCCCCTTGTGTCGATTTTCTGTTTTTTTTAATGCTCCTATGAAGTGACACTAAAGGCGCAATATAAATGTAAGTTGTTGTTGCTTAGTTGATCCTTGATTATTAATTAAACTGCCTTTTCGGCCTCGTTTCCAAACTTTCTGACACATGAGTAAAAGTGTTCAGACGGTTATTTTTTTTAAAATAAAAAAGCATTATTTGTTTAACGCCCCTTTGATTTTTGTGTTCGCAGCAGATGTTCTGGAGATTAACCTTTAATTTCTTGGAGTCTCCAGGAGGAGCTGGCAATCCTGAACCGAGTCCGGTTGCCTGTGAGTTGTATCAGTTGCTGCGATGTGTTGGGACATGCAGTGAATCACCGGCTGGATTGTCCCGGGAGCCCCGGGCTGTCAGAATGACTTCAGTCAGTCATTCAGTGAGCTGCAGCCAAGCCGAGAGGCACATGACAGAAAGGAGCTGTGTCTGAGACTGCAGACAGGATAAGTGGCACCGAGTCAGCGAGTTTCTCGATGTTATGACTCCCGGAGGCACAAGCTGAAATTAAATTTTCGAAGGCCGCTTATTGAATTTTTTTGCACCTCCTTTCTGGAAACCAGACTTGTGCCGGTCCTGGGAGGGTTTGCAAATCCTTTCATCTCACAGTCCTTAAACGTCTGAGAAAGTACTTCACACGGAGGAAATGAAACTGTCATGTTACATTTAGACGCTCTTTATTTGTCACATGTGCTGCCCTGGGGTTTTCTGATTTGTCATTGTGAGAACAGCAAACATCTCCCTGGGAGTGGGGGTGAGTGTATCCCACTCCCAGTGTGTCCCATCCCCTCAGCACATGCCCTCTGTCTCCCAGGCGCGAGAGTTGGTCAATACCGTTCCACTCCCCCTGATGAGTTACTGGAATCACTGGGGAGGGCACTGAGCAAATAGACCACACCAGGCCCACCCTCACACTGTGGGCAGCCAGGAGGCTGGAGGAACACAGCAGGAGGTTAGCCATTGGAGTTTAAGGAGAGTCTGAAAGGAGGTAGAGGTATTCCGGAGCTCAGGCAGTGCAGCCCTTAGGAACCCCAAGCAGTTTAAACTGGGGATACACAAGAAGCTTGGAATTGGAAAACAGAGATTTCCAAGGGTTGTAAGACTGGAGGAGATTGCAAAGATAGAGGAGGCCGAGCTCATGTTTGATTAGATTAGATTACTTACAGTGTGGAAACAGGCCCTTCGGCCCTACAAGTCCACACCAACCCGCCGAAGCGCAACCTACCCATACCCCTACATTTACCCCTTACCTAACACTATGGACAATTTAGCATGGCCAATTCACCTGACCCGCACATCTTTGGACTTTATGCCTGTTGAGCTGGGGGCAGCCAAAGGGTCACTGACAGGCTTTATGCCTGGAGAGCTGGTGGGCATCCAGTGGACTGATGGGCTTTATGCCCACAGAGCTGGCCATGGGCAGACATGGATGTTATACATGGAGGGCTTGGGGGTTGATGAGCTTTCAGTCCAGAGTGCTGTCAGGCTTTATGCCTGGATTGTGGCATAGCTAGACAAATTGGTGGTTTAAGGGGGTGGCAATGGTTTCTAGTTTTACTTTGCAGGCTAAACAGAGATTAATACTATTAACCTGGACCATGCGACCAATGAAATTGCTGTTAGAGGTGCAGTCCTGTTTCGGCATCTGCCTTTTTGATCATGATTACTTACAGGAGATCTGACTTAGGCAGCGATTTAGTCCCTGAACACATCGGCTTTCTATCAAGATTTGAGACTGAGGAGAATCTTAAAATCAAGATGCACCTTAACTGGGGGTTATTGTGGGTCAGCAGACACAGCGGGGGTTGGTAACAGAGAGTCCAGCGCAGCTTTCCACTGGCTTCTGTCAAGTGACCATTGGCTGATGCTGATGCTGATGCTGCCTGGCTTGCTGTGTTCTTCCAGCCTCCTGCCTGTCTAGTTTGGATTCCAGCATCCGCAGTTTTTTTTGTCTCCATCCTCTCACTGAACATGTCAGAAGGGAAAGATGGACTTCATTTATATAACGTCTTTCATGATGTGCCACAATCCTTTACTGCCTGAGGGCAGCAGGCTGGCTCAGTGGTTGCATGGCTGCCCCACAGAACCAGAGACCTGGGTTCGATTCCACCCTTGGGCAACTGTGTGGGTGCTCTAGTACTCCGTTTTAAGACATCAATTCTGACATTGTTCCCTCAGTACTGAAGAAAAGATCACCCTGGATTTTTCTGTAAAACGCCCTGTAAGAGTGCAAGCTTTCTGAAGTGGAGAGTGTTATCACTGAATCATTCACTTGGGTTTATACAGTTGGCCCCAGTACTGCTAGATTAAGCAGTGAGAAAACACACAGCATGTCACTCTAGATAGACATGGATAGACAGACATTCCAAGCGAAATTAATAAGCCTCCAAGCTCCTAATGGTTATCAAGGAGTCACGTAAAATGGCCTGCTCCAATGCCAATGGAATAACAGCTCCCTGCTCTGAGACTATTGGAGCTGCTTCCTATCCACATGGAGAGAATGTCCCCAACTCAGGGATCACATAATCAGCATCTTTCTGGCATTCAGTATCAGCGGATCTAGGATTTGAATCCATGGTCAGATTTCATCATGTAATCTAGGTTAGTAACACAGTGAGGAAGTCTAATATTGAGGAGTTCAACCAACATTGATTTGAAAGATTATTACCTGGTGATTATCAAGTTGCTGTTTGTAGAACCTTTCTTTTACTTGTTCATGGGACAGAGCCATCGCTGGCTGGGCTAGCACCTGTTTATGTTCCCTAATTGCTGTAGAGAAGGTGCTGTGAGCTGACCTCTTAAACTGCTGAAGTCTTTAATGTGTAGGCATACCCACAGTGCCATTGGGAGGGCGCTCCAGGATTTTGACCCAGCATCACTGAAGGAAAGGCAGTACATTTCCAAGTCAGGATGTTGAGTGGCTCGAAGGGGAACTTGCAAGTGGTGCTGCTCCCATATATCTGCTGCCCTTGTACTTCAAGCGATAAAAGTCATGGGTTTGGAGGATGCTATTGGAGGAGCCTCAGTAAGTTCCTGCAGTGCATCTTGTAGCTGGTACTCACTGGTACTGAGTGCTAATAGTAGAGAGAGTGATGTTTGTGGATCATGCCAATCAAGTACTCTGCTTTGTTCTGGATTGTGTCAAACCTTTCAAGTATTATTATAGCTACACTCATCAAGACAAGAGATGAACATCTCATCACATTCTTGATTCAAGCTTTAGACAGACTCCAGGGAGACAAAAATTGAATTACTCACAAAGGATTCCTAGTCTCTGACGTGCTCTTGTAGCCACAGCATTTATATGACTGGCCCGGTACAGTTGCAGGATATTGGTAACTCCCAGGATGTTTGTAGTTGTGGATTCAGCTGGTAATGCTGGTGAACATGATGTGGTGATGGTTAGATTCTCTCCTGTTGGAGATAGTCACTGGACTGGCTGGTGTGAATGTTACTTGCTACTTAACATCCCAACCTTGGATGTTCTTCAGCCCCACTCCATATGGACACAGACTATCTCAATACCTAAATATCCTGCTGCGCACAAAGTGTTTGCAATGACATCCATGTTGCAACAAATTCATTTCAAATGTATTCTTGACTGATGGGAAACGTAATCTCCGATGCAGACCAGTTGGGGAAAACAGCCTCTTTCTGCGTGGTACACTCTGGGGTGAATTTTAACATTTAAAGACCTGGTGATTTTGGGTTGGGTCAAATGTTAGAATTTTAAGAACCAAGAACACAACCACATGTTGATAACCTCCTAAGTTGAACAGAAATGTGACAAAGAACAGGCAGGCAACTTGCTTATAGGTGTCAGGTTAGCAATTTAAATATGTTAATGAGATTGGCAGGTCCTAATTTACATGATTAAAAGTGGCCATCCAAGCTTCTCAGAAATACACTAGCTGAGGGGAGAAGGTAAATGCCTTCACAGCAGGACTTATGGGTTACAAGAAGCTGGACTGTTTCCCTCTGCCCAAAACATCGATTCTCCTGCTCCTCGGATGCTGCCTGACTTGCTGTGCTTTTCCAGCGACACACTCTCGACTTCTAAATGGCCCCGTCCTAACAATAGACAACCACCTTAACATGTCAAGGTTGAGAATCAGATCATGCCATTCGCCAATCTCAAGATTGGACTACTTTTCCTGTGGGTTGCTTTGGAGACCCTGCTGCCTGACTGGAGGCTAAAGCTGACCATCAGACTGTCTTCCAGGCAGATGATTCAGTTCAGATAATAGATGCAGGCAGTGAGGTAACTGTGAACATTGGGACTTCACCAACTCTGTATCTACCTTCATTAAAATTCATAATGCAAATTCTGTACATGGTTATCTGTAAAGCATTTTGTCATATTCTATGGTTATGATTCTTTTTCCTAAGTAGCACAGTGGTTAGCACTGCTGCCTCACAGGTTCAATTCCCGACTCAGGCAACTGACTGTGTGGGGTTTGCACGTTCTCCCCGTGTCTGCGTGGGTTTCCTCCGGGTGCTCCGGTTTCCTCCCACAGTCCAAAGATGTGCGGGTCAGGTGAATTGGCCATGCTAAATTGCCCGTAGTGTTAGGTAAGGGGTAAATGTAGGGGTATGGGTGGGTTGCGCTTCGGCGGGTCGGTGTGGACTTGTTGGGCCGAAGGGCCTGTTTCCACACTGTAAGTAATCTAATCTAATCAAAAAAGGACATTAAACAGAATCCCCTTGTGCTTATCTCACCAGTCTCTGCATCCAACGCATCATCCTCAAACACTTCCACCAACTCCAAATAGACCTCACCACCAAGAACATCTTCCCCTCCCACCCACTCTGTGCCTTCCGCAAGGGCCCTTCCCTCTGACAGTCCTTGGTTCGTGCCACCCTTGCCACCGAACCCGCAGGTACCTTCCTCTGCAACCGGAAAAGATGCAAACCTGCCGGTATGCCACACCCTCACCTCCATTCAGGGCCCCAAACAGTCCTTCCAGGTGAGACAGAGGTTCACCTGTCTCTCTTCCAACCTAATTTACTACATCTTTTCCCCTCTTTGTGGTCTTCTCTACATTGAAGAGACCGAATGTAAGCTTAGGGAACGGCTCACCGGGCATCACACCGGGCCTGCAGGGGTCTATCCAACTTTCCAGTCACCGCCCATTTCAATTCCCCCAACCACTCCCTTTCCAACATGACCATCCTTGGCCTCCTCCATTGCCAAAACAAACCACAGATCCAATTGAGGGAACAGCACCTTATCTTCCGCCTGGGCACGGTACAGCACTGAGGACTCAAGACTGAGTTCTTCAATTTCAAACAAACTCCCTCCCCATTCCCTGACTCCCTTCCCAGCCCCTCCCCCTCCTTTCCACTCCTCCCAGCCAACAAACTGGACTCATTCCTCCCACTGATCTTCGACCTGTCTTCATCTATCCCCACTTCACCATCCTGCCCCTGCCTCCACCTTTATCTGCAGCTCCCCCCACACCTTTGCCCAGTCCTGAAAAAGGGTTACACCCGAAAGATCGACTTCTCCACCTCCTGATGCTGCCTGGCTTGCTGTATTCTTCCAGCCTCCTGCTTGTCTACAATGTCAGTTCCAGGGCAGATTCCAAGATAATGTTGCTCCCAAAAACATTTTACCAAAAAGAACAATGTAATGTGTTGTGTTGTGCGATTCATCTGTCAGAAAAATAGTTGTCCCATCATAAACACTGTTAACTCAGTGGTTAGCACTGCTACCTCACAGTGCCAGGGACCCAGGTTTGATTCCAACTTTAGATGACTGTCAGTGTGGAGTTTGTACATTCTCCCAGTGTCTGCATGAGTTTTCTCCAGGTGCTATGCTTTCCTCTCACAGTCCAAAGATGCACAAGTTAGTTGGATCGGCCATGCTAAATGCAGAGATATCTTCGGAGTCTCTTCAGAGGGTCAGTGTAGATATGATGGGCCTAATGGCCTCTTTCTGCACTATGAAGATTCTATGAAATACAATGGACATTCAAGTGGCTTAATTGTGTGTAAGTCTGTTTGTAAGATGCGTTAGGATGCTCGTAAAAGTGTGAAAATTAATTAATAGTGAGTAAATCCTATTCAGGGAGGAGGGTCCATGTGTAAAAAGGACAAATGGATGGAGGCACGTATCTCGAGCTATTTTGAGCATGGGTTAGGTCATCTTGTTAGGAAGTGAAGAAGGAATGCACGTGCACAGCCATGTGTCAGACTGTGCGAGGTGGACATGTAATGTTTGAAGTTAACACTGGGAGGCTAGATTGGAAAAAAACACGGAAAGTGCTTCAGTCAGCATAAAAAAGTTGAACCAAATTAAAACTGCAACTTTTATTAAACTGAGCAAGCAGGAAAGATTTGAATTTATGTAATAGTTTTCAGAACCTCAGAGCGTTGCACAGCACTTTATTTACTAATGAAACATTTCAAGGTATGCTCACTGTTGAATTGTGGCAGTTAATTTCTGCACAACAAGCTCCCACAAACAGTAGCTGAACATTGTCCAGAGAATTTGATAAAGCAAGGGGCACAGCAAGGTTAAAATTAGAACCAAATCATTCAGGAGTCAAACTAGGAAAGGCTTCTTTACTTTTAATTTGTGAATAGGCAATTGCATTTGACTAATTCATTACAGTTCGTTATCAGTAACAAGTAACATGGCGAAAAGAGAACCTGTTGATGTGTGTACTTTGAATTCCAGAAGACATTTGACAAGGTGTCACATCGTCCTAAACAAAATAAGGGTCCATGGTTTAGGCAGCAGCAAGTTAACATGGATAGATAGAGAACAGGCTAGCTCACAGGAAACAGAGAGCAGGCATCAATGGGTCATTTTTGAGATTGGCAAGATGCATTGAGTGGAGTGCCAGTGACATCACTACTGCAGCCTCAGATATTTACAGTCTATATCAATGACCTCGATGAAGGGACTAAATGTACAGCTGCTAGATTTGTTGACGACCAGATGTGAGAAAGACAAAAGGAGTCAACAAAGGGTTATACATAGGGTAATTGTGCAAGCACAAATTTGGCAGATGGATTATAAAGTCAGAAAATGTAAACTTGAATAGCAGCATGTTATTTAAATGGAGAGAAATTGCAGACCGTTGAATTACAGAGGATCTCTGATTTATAAATGTCTGACTTATAAAAACTTGTACTTACGAACATGATCCCATACAGGGGTGTCATTTTAAAGACCCAACATACAATCATTTCCTGTAGCTGTGAATGGCTGTTTTACATTGTCCTGCATTGTGTTCCAACTTCTGGACAAATCAATATATGGACTCCAGAACAGAACCTGTTGACCCAGGAACTGGCTGTACTGATGGATCTGGGTGACCTGGAACATGAACTCCAACGTGTTAGTATGTTAATACAGCAATTGATTGAGAAAGCAAATGGAATAGTGTCACTTAATGTAAGGGGAATAGAATATAAAAGTGGGGAAGTTTCACTTCTGTGGGACACTGATGAGGCCACATTTTTGTACAGTTTTGGTTTCATTATTTAAAAAAAGGACATAGTTACATTAGACATAATGCAGAGAAACTTCACTCAACTAATTCCAGGCATGAAGAGGCTCTCTTATGAGGAAGGTTTGGACTGTGTCCATTAGAGTTTGGAAGATTGAGAGGTGATACTAATGAAAAATATAAGAATCTGAGTAGAGTCAATCCCTTGAGTCTACTCAATCCCTTGGTAGAGGAATTGAGTTTCAGAGCCATGAGGTCATGTTGCAACTGTACAAAACTCTGGTGCGGCTACGCTTGGAGTATTGTGTACCATTCTGGTTGCTGCATTATAGGAAGGACGTGGAAGCATTGGAAAGGGTGCAGAGGAGATTTACCAGGATGTTGCCTTGTATGGACGGAAGTCTTAAGAGGAAGGGTTGAAGACTTGAGGCTGTTTTCGTTACAGAGAAGAAGGTTAAGAGGTGACTTAACAGAGTCATACAAGATGATCAGAGAATTAGATAGGGTGAACAGTGAGAGCCTTTTTCCTCAGATGGTGAAGGCTAGCACAAGGGGACATAGCTTTAAATTGAGAGGTGATAGACATATAACAGATGTCAGAGGTAGCTTCTCAGAGAGTAGTAAGGGCACGAAATGCCCTGCCTGCAACAGTAGTAGACTCGCCAACTTTAAGGGCATTAAAATGGTGATTGGGTAAATATAGGGATGAACATGGAATAGTGTTGGTTGGATGTGCTTCAGATTGGTTTCACAGGTCAGTGCAACATCAAGGGCTGAAGGGCTGTAATGTTCTATGATCTGAGAAAGTTGACAGGGTGAATGCTGAAAAGATATTCCACCTTGTGGGAGAGACTAGAATATATTTATAAAAATGGGATTTCTCATTTAAGTTGGAAATGAGGAGGAATGTCTTCTCCCAGAAAATTGTTAGTCTGTGGAATTCTCTACCCTAAGAGCAGTGGATACTGAGTCCTTGGTTAGTTTAAAGGCTGAATTATTGAGCTTCTTGACTGATATGGGGTCAGTGGGTATGGGGGTAGCTGGGCCACAATCAGATCAGCCATGATCTAATCAAATGACAGAGCAAGCTTGAGGGGCTGAATGGCCTACTTCTGGTCCTAGTTTAGATCTTCATAAAGTGGATGGCTGGAGAAGATCTATAACTGTATGATACAGGGGACAGTTCGTGCTTTCAAGACTGAGCTGAAAAGATCTTTGTTGAATAAGGATATCAAAAAATGTGGAGCTGAGGCAGAGACTTGAGTTGACTGCAAATCAGTGATGAGCTAATTAAATCACAGGGCACAGCCAGCCTGAGGGGCTGACTGGCTCTTCCTGTTGTTAATGCTCCCTCTGTCCCTGTGCAATTCAATCTGGGTCCATTGATTATCGGGGCAGTGCCATTTGCAGGAGATGTTATTCTGAGATGCCCCATGATACATCAGGTTCAGGTCTTCCCAATGATCCTGCGACAGGACACCACATGTTCACTTACTTTACTCATTCGCTGAATTTTGCGGTGAGAGAAATGGCCAGCTAGTTCATGCACTGGAACTTCCTCCTTGATTGGGTGCTCATTAGAGTAACTCACCAAGGCCCTAACAAAATCAGGATATGACAGTGCCAGTTTCCTGCCCTTCTCACAGAGTTGGCAACCTGTCAGGATTTGAAGATTAATCTCCAGGATGTTGGAGGGGAAGGGGAGCATTGATAAAATAGGGTTCAAAGCTTTTGTTCATTAGTTCTGCACGTGTGGGAAACGGGGACTAAGTCTTGTTTTGCTGATTCATCCAATCAGGTGCTGAGGAACCAACTGGCCTTGGGGAAAGCAGACACCAGCTGGAGGGACTGAAGGGCAATTAGTGGTGAGACGTCACATAATAAAGCCAGGAACATGTACAACAGGAATTGACAAGCCCTCTCAGGCCAACCCATTACAAGCATTTGTCACCTCTATCCAATCAGGGACCTGACATTCCTAAACTGTGTTCAGGAAAATATATTTCTTATCAAAATACAAGCATTGGAGTCCAGTGTTTCAGCTACCTTGATTTTGTAGCTAGTGTCACTATGTACTGAGGTTCTACCTGTCCCCAGTGTTGCGAAGGATTAGGATTGGTCTCATTGCCCGGAACGCTCCAAGCAGTTGTACCATTATGTATCACATGTTCTTTGTGGAGAAATTAGCAAAGAGAAACCCCTTTGATCACAAGTCTATTAGGAAATGGTCAGCTTGTACCATACTCGATATCCTGTGGGAAAAGAAGGTGGATCCTGTTGAGTTGTTTCCTGAGCAGACTGTCAAAGTCATTTTGCAGAATGCCAGATCACCAGAACTTTCCAACAAGCACCAAGACATCGCTCGGCTGGTGGTGAGATCCCTCATGTATACCTGGACTCTCTGTTATACAGCATGCTGTCCTCAAAGCAGCTGTGGGGAGATACAGACTGTCACATATCTCCTGCTGGAATGTGCCTTTGCAAAAGAAATCTGGAGAGAGATGCAATGCTTTTTATTAAGGTTTGTCCAAAGCAACTCTAATGCAGGAGTCTGTGATCTATGGCCTGTTCCCCAGTTTGCACACTGAGACAAACATTGACTGTGCCTGGAGGACCACTAACTTGGTGAGAGGTGCTCTGTGTCTGCCCAAAACTTGTTGGTCTTCTAGAGCGAGGAGTTGACCCTGACCGAGTGCTGCAGGACTATGTGTTGAGGCATGCACTAAAATCTGGGGGAGCTGCTGCTAAGGTGCAATGGGGAAAGACCACGATCTGAGGTCTTCCTGTTGAAGGTAAATGCACATCCTTTCGGTCATCAGACCGTCATGATGCCTCAAGCATATGTAAACGTAGTCTTGCATAAGTAAGAGAATCTAGGAGAAAGTGAGGACTGCAGATGCTGGAGATCAGTGTCGAGAGTGTGGTGCAGCAAAAGCACAGCAGGTCACGGAGCATCCGAAGAGCAGGAGAACATTCCTGATGAAGGACTTATGCACGAAACATCGACTCTCCTGCTCCTTGGATGCTGCCTGACCTGCTGTGCTTTTCCAGCACCACACTCTCGACAAATAAGAGATGCCTTTGGTTTGTGTGTTGGATAGTCAAACTCTGTTTGTTTCTTCACATGCTATTGTGCAGAGCCAGACTGCTGTCGTGACTCTGCAGGTAAATAAAGATAATTAATGAATAAAGTATATTTTTGAAATTTAAAAACCTGGGCAATTGTAGCCTGGGCAATTCTTCCAGATTTTTGAGGGTGGGATACAGGTGCAGGGGGGAGGAAGGTAGAGGTCGAGACACAGGAGACAGATTGATGCCAAACCGAGAAGTTTCTGGGTGTCAGCGATCCTTATTAAATAGCTTCCACTGTGGGGAGAGGGAGATCAGTTTCTGAAGGAAAGTCAAACTGAAATAAAAACGATTTTCTATCAGCATAAGGAGAAACCCTTCCCATTGATTGGAACCTCTGTTTTTCTCAGTTAACAATCTAACCAGCAAAAGGTCTCAGCTTTTGCTGAGTTGCTTTTGGTGACAGCCTTAATATTGAAATGAGTAAGCACATTTACTTTCTAATTGGAAGAGTCAGAATTACTCCTTAGGCTTTGGGCCTTCTTCAATCTTCCATCCATTGTCTTGATCTACTGGAAGATGGGCTAGGTAATCTTTATCCAATACTAAAAGTAATTTTATTTTTCTTAATTGCACCTAAGCCTAACTAAGGTTTGGCCCCTAGCATCCATTCCTCAGCTAGATTCCCTTGTAATATCAGTTGTAATATTAGGCTGTAGAAATCCCCATTCCTGTGTTAGCATGAGCGTTGTTGAAATAAAAACAGACAATGCTGCTGGAAACGTTTGGCAGGTGAGGCAATATTTGCTGAGAGAGAGAGAGAGAGCGAGAGAGAGGTGGTGGTCATATATCACTGACCTTCCATCAGAACAGTTCTGTTACTGGGCGACTCTGATGTAAAGAGCTGGTGAATGGACACCAAAATGACACTGAGCTTCCATTGACATGAGCAACAAGAACCACATATAAAGGATAGTCAGTCGCCGAGAGTGAAGGTGTTGTGTACTCAGGAGAGGAAGCTAGAAAAGGGAGAGACAAGTGTTGTTTTGTTTGTTAAAGTTCTGGAACTAGTGGTTACATCGCAAGGAATGAAATGGCTCGGCTCTCCCCAACATCTTGGCACCAAGCTGTTTCCACGCGGCTTGCTCTTCTCGGTAAGATGACCTCACTGGGGTTTGTGTTCTGAATAACTTTCCACACAAGCTGTGAATCCTACGGGGGAAAAACAAATGACAAATATTTGTTCTGCGTCTAACCAAGATTCTTGGTGGAAAATTACACAACGTTTCCAGGAAGTGAGCTTCCCAGCATCCCATGCTGTACCTGCTCGGGGAGCTAAGTGGCCTTCTCGTGGTCAGTTTGCCCGTTTGCTTCTCCCAATTCCTGCTTTGTCTTTGTCTCCTGAAGGAAGCGCCTCCTGTTCCACAGGCACTGGCAGGAATTCCTCAGATGACCACTCTCCATGTGTTGACCTGTTTATAGAGACCCGGCCCACTGTTCCCCTCACAAACAATCCCAAACACAGCACACTGGGTGACCTCTCTCTAACACACTGCCCATCAGTTTCGCTATGCCCAAGGATGCTGAGGTTAATTGCACATGTAATTTATCTTGCCAGAAGAACATGAACTCTAGTTGACATTAATCTCTCAGCCATTCTCTCAAATGTCAACCGACTGTTACCAATTGTCAGGATGATATCTGTGGGATGTTGTTTGGAAATCGCCTGCTGGTTTAACTGCAGAACAACAGTGGCTACACCTCCAAAGTACAACACTGGCCATAAAGGGCTTTGGGATGTTCTGAGGTAGTGAAAGAGGCTATATAAATGCAAGATTTTTATTTGCTGGAATAATACTCTATCTCAGGAATGCACTGTGGCTGTCCATGGAACCTACTGTACACTGGATGGTAACATCAGACTGCGGCTATTGAAGAGGCTTCCATCTGAAATGAACATAAAGCAAAGAGACTGAAGAGGTTGTGAGGGACTGGGTTTGGGGAACACCAGTAACTTGTGGCCATGGTGTAAAAGTGGTGCACGTAAGGCCTTGCCACAATGGACTGGCTGAAAAGCAACCTCTTGCTTCACAATGGTGGTTGAGGACTAGACATTGGCCAGGCCACTGGGGATAAACCCCTTTGTAATCACAGAGCCAAGACTGACACTTTAATGTCGCTCAGTGATGCAGTGAGTAGGAGGAACCCACACCAGGTGAGTCACATTCAGTGGGAGGAACGTGGATTAGATTAGATTAGATTAGATTAGATTACTTACAGTGTGGAAACAGGCCCTTCGGCCCAAGTCCACACCGACCCGCCGAAGCGCAACCCACCCATACCCTTACATTTACCCCTTACCTAACACTACGGACAATTTAGCATGGCCAATTCACCTGACCCGCACATCTTTGTGACTGTGGGAGGAAACCGGAGCACCCGGAGGAAACCCACGCAGACACGGGGAGAACGTGCAAACTCCACACAGTCAGTCGCCTGAGTCGGGAATTGAACCGGGTCTCAGGCGCTGTGAGGCAGCAGTGCTAACCACTGTGCCACCGTGCCGCCCACAAGGGTGGAGAAGGAATTGGGAATTTTTGGCTTGTGTGATGTACAGTGGAACGACATCCCCCTGTTTGCTGGGTTAGCGCATCCCTATGTGGACATGAGCTCCTTGCTGCAGGCAGCACCACACTGGAGTTGCTGCCTTATTCAATGTGAGATTGCAGAAGCAGCTTTTCTTGTCTGCCTTTGATATTTAAAGCGGCAGAAGCAGGTTCTGGGCTTGTCTGATCA
Source organism: Hemiscyllium ocellatum (assembly GCF_020745735.1). Lineage (NCBI taxonomy): Eukaryota > Metazoa > Chordata > Chondrichthyes > Orectolobiformes > Hemiscylliidae > Hemiscyllium > Hemiscyllium ocellatum. The sequence continues at coordinate 31,022,150 of NC_083437.1, read as the reverse complement.
GGTCCTCCTGCCAGGATTCTGAAATGATGGATCAATCTCTCAGAATGGAGTAGTGTTAAAACGAACCTACCTTCCTGGCAGCAACCTTAAACAGTGAGGTTTCAATAGCAAGACAAAGGATAGAAACCACAGCAGTCACACGAGAAGCACAGAGAGCTGACAGCCAGCCTGATTACACTCAGTGACTCTTACAGCTCTGCCAGCAACAAAACAGGAGCGTGTGGGAATACAGGGAGAGAGCACAGAGGGGAGGGGGCTGGGGGGGAGGGGGGGTGCAGGGAGAGCAGGGAAAAACAAGACAGAGAAAGAAATACAAACCTATTTGGAGCAGGAGGGACAGACAGAACAAGCAGAGAAGGGAAAGAGACAAGAGAGAGACAGTCTGACAGAAAAGTACAGTAAGAAAAAGTATGAACAACAGCTGATAGACACAGTGAGAGAGATAGAGGACCTCAGTAGAAAGAAAGAATGGCACAGAGAGAGAGAAAAAACACACAGGTTGTGCATGAGAGCAAGGGAGATAGGATAGAGAGCAAAAAGGCAGAAGAAAGAGACAGAATACAGATGGAGAGAACAGACGACAATGGAGGAGAAATAATCATGGGAAAGATTTCTGACTTTTTAAAAAAGAATTAAAATTATTTATTAAAGGATTTCATGTAATTTTGACCTTGTAATTGCAGAATGATTTAAAATCAGGTTAACACAGTGCCATCCTTTCAGCTGTAATTTGAATCTGTGTTAATTTTACGAGCAGACGAGCACTCTGAGATGTAATAGCTTTTCAGTTGGATAATTTAAGATTGAATTTTTTTTTAATGCTGACTGATATGTGGATTATTTTAATATTGGTGAGTTGCAAGTCGATTAGCTTCAGTCGCACTCTTTAATTAAGTCCTTCAAGGTTGTGACAGATAGCTAAGAGCACCTAAAGAAATAGTGCATTGAGTATAGGAGTTGGGAGGTCACGTTACAGCTGCACAGGACATTGGTTAGGCCACATTTGGAATGCTGCGCTCAATTCTGGTCTCCCTGCTATAGGAAAGATGTTGTTAAACTTGAAAGGGTGCAGAAAAAATTTGGAGGGCTTGAGTTGTAAGGAGAGGCTGAATAGGCTGGGGCTATTTTCCCCAGAGTGCCAGAGGCTGAGGGATGACCTTATAGAAGTTTATAAAATCATGAGGTACATGGATAGGTTGAATAGTCAGAGTCTTTTCCCTAGCATAGCGGTGTCTAAAACTAGTAGGCATAAGTTTAAATTGAGAGTCGGGAAATATTTAAAAGGGACATAAAGGGCAATTTTCTTTTGTGCGTGAATGGAATGAGCTGCCAGAGGAAGTGGAGGAGGCTGGTACAATTACAGCATTTAAAAGGCATCCGGATGGGTATAGGAATAGGAAGGGTTTAGCGGGCTATCTAGTCAGCATGGACAAGTTGGACTGAATGGTCCACTTCTGAGCAGACTGTACATGGGTGAGGATATTGATCACATTGGTCCTTCTGACCTGGACTCGTTTTGATCTCTTCAAGGGATAAGAGATACATTTGCTAGATTCCTTCCTCTCCTATTAGCCCTGGGAAGTTTTTTTCTGCCACTCTCAAGAGATTATAAGACTTTGAGGTGTGTGTTTGTGTGTGCATATCTGTATATATGTGTCTACACATGTTTGTATATATGTCTACGTGTGTGTGTGTGACAGAGAGAGAGAGAGAGTCAGTGTGTATCCGTGCCTGTCTGTGTGTTTGTGTGTGTGTGTGTAGAGGGTGCGCAGTGGTAGGACATGCCAGATGTCAATGCTCTGACCATCATGGTGTGTGGGGTCGGATTAATAGACCACCCAGTCTTTTTTGTCTGTTCATTTACACACAGGCCCCAGCTTTTCCATGGCATGGTATGAGTTGAAATTTACTTCTGTTTCTCTAAAAACGTTTCTCCTTCTTCAGAGGAAATGAATCCTACACCATAAAAGAAGGTGCACATTGTTGGCAAAATTGAAAGAGAAATGAGAACGATTTTCCAGATACATGCACACACAAACTCAGACACTCTCTCTCACACAAAGACACACACATGGGCAGACTCATACATATACACAGACACAGACCCACATCCTTAAACACAAAGATACACACTCTCACACTCCCTCTCTCACACAGACACACTCAAACACAGAAACATACACATTCTCTCTTTCACACACACACTCACAAATATGCTGACATATACAGGTTCTCTCTTTCTTGTGCATACACACTTTCTCACACATACTCACACATATACAGAGAGGTTGGTAGCTGCAGATACCAGGAAAACAGGACAGATCAGTTACAGAGAGTTTTGGGACTGAACAATAGGCAATCATTTTAGTGCAATCTGGGCACAGAGGGAAAGATGAGGAAGTGCTCACTGCCACACAACGGAATTTCTTGGGGGAGGATGTCTTGCAGACAGCTGTAAGATACCGGAGAGCACCAAGCTGCACATGTGACCTACCAGTGATTTTGAAGTAGTGAAGGGGAAAATTGTAAAAGTTCCAGGGTCCAAGGAGTCTTCAGTGATTCAATCTGAAAACGTCCATACTGTGCAACGAAGGCATCGGCAAAGCTTCTGGATCGTTCTGGGACAGCTGCATGTATTGGTGTAAGTTCAGTGGGTAACACATCGACATCTACCTCAAATCACACTCTATAGCTTTATGTTAATCCTCCCTGTGCATTACCAGTAGAGTGCTGCATTGTCAGAGGCACTGTCTTTGGGCTGAGATCTAAAACTAAGTGCAATGTCATCACTATGTCCTCCCATTTCACTGCATTTACATAACATCTGCTACAATCTCAGCAAATGCCATAGTGCTTTCTAACTAGTTTATGTCACTGTGTGATACAGGAATCACAACAGGCAGTTTGTGCACAGCAAAATCCAAACACTGCCATGAAATTATTGGTCTGGGAACCTGAGAGATAAATGGACACTGGTGAGGACTCATCTGCTCCTGGTTGAAATGGTGTTTTGGACATTTAACATCTGCGCAAGAGGGCAGGTACAATAGGGTGCTGCTACAATACGGCACCTTTTGGTGTCAGCCTAGAACTTGTGCTCAAGCTGCTAAATGGGACCTGAGCTTGCAATCACTGTCCTGCTGCCTGAGCCACAGTGGACTCCAGAGACTGGGGTTGTATACTTCCATAGGATAGGAGGAAGCAACTGGAAATAATTCCACTGGTTGGTCTTTAGTCCCTTTTCTCTTGGGCCTCTCCTGTGAGGTCATTCAGGTATCAGCAGTTTGCCTGATCTCCAGCCTACAGACCTGCTAAAGGTTAGTAAAGGGGATCTCCTGAAAGCTGCCTTGATGAGCTGGTGAGATGTGTGCAATAAGAAAAGGGGGTAAGTTCAACATTGAGCCAGTGGAGCATTACATTTTTGAGTTCAAATCCTGTCACACTCACAACTTGTGAATTTGAATTCAGTTTCTACAACGTTGACACCAGGAAAGCTGACAGTGAAACTTTCAGATTGTTATAAAGGTACACTGGTTCCCTCACATTTTTTTAATGTAATCTGCCATTCTTACCTGCCTTTGTGCTCCAGATGTCCACATACCATGGTTTTCATCCTTCTTTCCAAATCCTTCTTGGGCCTTGGACCTCAATACTTCTGTAACCTCTCTCTGTCTTACAGCCCTCAGGATCTCCAATTCCTCCAATTCTGGCCTCATTCCTCCAATCTCTTCACTCACCAGTCACCATGCTTTCAGCTTTCTGGATCTTAAACTCAGGAATTCCATCTACCCTCCTCCTTTAGTCTGTTCTTTAAAAGCTATCTTTTTGAGTTTACGGCTCAGGGTCATTTTATTTTTCAGATTACCTTGCTGTGAAGAAGGTTGGGAGATTATATTATAGATACTGTATAATTGTGAGTCTGGACATGTATGTGACTCCAGTCACAAACCAACATATTACTCTCCCTGAAATGGCCTTGTGGGATTTAAGGTGTGTGATTTATATATACATATCACTTATTTCAGAGTTTGGATTTTGAACTAGATTTGTCTCGGTTTTGCTCTATGTGCATGATGAGATTGAATAATTAATTTGTCAGAGAGCAGCTGACTGGGGCCTTAATGGAGTGATAATGTGAATTTGTTTGCATTGTGAAAGTTTTGCGATCAGAGAGAGCAAACATTGAAAGGCTTTAGTTTTGATTTCTTTTCTCGGCAAAACCCATGGAATGGAAAGCATTTGAGGCAATTCACAGAAGACCTGGATGGGGTTAGACATAAGAACAGTTAGAAAATTTCCAGACAAGTGTTTAAAAAAAACTCAAGTGTTTTTTTTAAGCTGAGAAAGTTTAAGCTCAATTGTATGAATAATTAAGGAAAAGGCTAACAAATTCCCAATACTAGGAAAGAAACAGTTAAGTAAAATCTACAGATGTTACAGAGAAGGGAACTCTCTCTGATATTTGAATACTAGTACAGGTACACAATCCTTTACCTGAAATTCTGAAATACGAAAAGCTCCGAAGTCCAAAATGTTTTTCATGGAGCGTGGAGTGTCATTTTGACATGCAAACAGGTGACCCAACTCCACACCCACTCGAACCTTGTCACTCAGATGTGACATAGCAGCATGGCCCAGCGCTGGCAGCTGTCAATTGTGTCTCAGGACTCGTACTATTCACATGTGCGTCTGCTGTTGGGTAATTTTGTTTTTTATTTTACTGTGAAAGTATCATTTATTCCAAAATTCAAACAATTTTGAATTCCGAAAAACTGGTCCCAAGGATTTCAGATAAAGAATTGTGTACCTGTATTAACAGTGTGTTGGGATAGATAGGATTTCCTTTTGTTGTGTATTTTGAAATCTTTCGAATTGTGTTATATTTAAACAGTATGGTTCTTTCTATATTATCTTCATTACTTGTGGTTAATAAACATCTGTTGTATTGTTAAAAACCAAGTCTACAGCATTGAGTACTTATGTTTCAATGAAGAACCACCACATTAAACTAGGAAACACAAAATATGATCTATCAAGCCAGATTTCAAACTAGGAACTGACTTGTTCAAAAATGACATCAGCTGGGATCAAAACTATAGTGAGCCCTTCAGTAGTGCCAGAACTGCTATCACAGCCCCTCAGGAAGGCAATTAGTGTAGGTCATATGTACTAACAACTCGCATACTGGGAATGAAATCTTTCCTCTTCAGTCCTTTTCCCTGACATAGACCCTTCCCATCCAGCTCGATATTTGTTTCATATCTTTCCATTGCTACTTCCTATTTGCTCTTCTCTCCTTGTCATTCTCCTGTTCTATATATCCCTGTTCCCATTCCCCATGGCAGCGCAGAGTAACATACCCTGATATTTCCTGTGTTCAAGCATCAACTAGAAAGAAGTAGGAATAAACCTCTTTAATTAGAGCAACATCAGTTAACCCTTTCGGTGTCCAATTCAGTTATCAGGGTTCAAGCAAAGGAACATCCACTTTTCCAAAACTCAGCCCCCACCAGTCCCTGTCACCTTCCCATTCCCTTCACCTCTCTTTGTCTTGTCATTCCCCTACCCCATTTTCAGCACACCCTTTCACTCTTCCTGCCCTCTCCAGTCTCCCTCCAATCCTTCTCCCTCTCCACACACACTCACCTTGTCCTCCATGACCCCCAGTCGTCCCCCTCCTCCCTGCACTCCACCCCACCCTCTGCACTCTGCCGTCTTCCTGCTCATCCATCTCACTCTGCCATCTCCCCTCTACCCTCTTTTCCACTGAGGAACCCTCCCCCCCGCCATATAGGTGTTATGTGGGAGTTGGGAACCAATGAATATGGTGGATTGAATAAGCGAGAACGCTGTAATTTTTAGTTAGTTGACTTGGAACCATTTGAACTGAAAATCTCACTGTTTTAATGATCTCTGGTGAACATACCAAGCTTTCTCCCCTGGTTGCTGCAGCATTCAATCGTTCTCCTACAGCTGTCATTCCTCTGGAGGCTGCTCTGTTTATTGTAAACCTCTCTTGCAAACCTTTCAATTGTCCACATTCCTTCCTTTCCCTCCTGAAAGCAGGAACTCAGACTAGGGTACGCTTTCAAGTTGTTTAAATGCACCTAGCCGAGGGCAGACTCCAAGGCAGAGCCCAGTGGCCAAGTGTGAATGAAATCCTGGGAGATGAGGAACTTGCTCAATGAAATACTCTCCCATTCCTTCCCTTAATGATCCTGGGTTTGGGGGGGTGGGGAAACAGATGGGGGGGTGGGGGGGGGTGGAATGGTTTCTACACAGCATCACGGAGTGTCTGAAACACTGACAAAGGAAGTCAATCATTCTGGATGGTCAAATGTCACTGGCCTCCCCACCCCACCCCCCACAACCACCGATCTCAGCTGTAGCCCCCACCTTCGCCTGTTCCCTGTAGTTGCTGAACTTGCCTCTTGCTCCTGAGCACAGCAATCCCACTGCAGCTGGGCTCAATGAAGCTGGAGGCAATCCTGGTTATTGTAAAATATTTACAGGGCCAGCTAATGCAGAACAGCTCAAAGAGCAGACTTCAAAGAGATGACAGATTGGAGTGTAGCATTGACTGGGCCGTGTCAGAATTCAACTCTCTCATTTCCATCGATAAAAGAGGAATCTCAGTGTCGGCCTTCCAATTGTTGGATGGAGATGAAATTTCAAAAGTTGCATTGGCTGAATGAGTGGCTCAGGAACAATGTTGTTTGAAATAAATCGTCACAAAGAAACATTCCTCTGATCTGTGCAGATCAAGAACAGTGTTGAACTGGATGCTGCATAGGACAGAGTCAGGAGATGGACAGGGTGGGGAAGGTGGGGTCTGGGTGTGGGGGATGGACCAGGGGAAAGGTGGGGTCTGGGCGTGGGGGAAGAACAGGATGGGGAAGGTGGGGTCTGGGCGTGGGGTGGACAGGGTGGGGAAGGTGGGGTCGGGGTGGGGGGTGGACAGGGTGGGGAAGGTGGGGTATGGGTGGGGGTGGACAGGGTGGGGAAGGTGGGGTGGGGGTGGGGGTGGGGGGTGGACAGGGTGGGAAGGTGGGGTCTGGGTGAGGGTGGACAGATTGGGGAAGGTGGGGTCGGGCTGGGGGGTGGACAGGGTGGGGAAGGTGGGTTCTGGGTTGGGAGTGGACAGGGTGGGTAAGGTGTGGTCTGGGTGGGTGGTGGACAGGGTGGGGAAGGTGGGGTCGGGTTGGGGGGTGGACAGGGTGGGTAAGGTGTGGTCTGGGTGGGTGGTGGACAGGGTGGGGAAGGTGGGGTCTGGGTGGGTGGTGGACAGGGTGGGGAAGGTGGGGTCTGGATGGGTGGTGGACAGGGTGGGGACGGTGGGTTCTGGGTGGAGGGTGGACAGGGTGGGGACGGTGGGTTCTGGGTGGAGGGTGGACAGGGTGGGGAACGTGGGGTCTAGGTGGGGAGTGGACAGGGTGGGGAAGGTGTGGTCTGGTTGGGGGGTGGACAGGGTGGGGGAGGTGGGGTCTGGGTGGGGGGTGGACAGGGTGGGGACGGTGGGTTCTGGGTGGAGGGTGGACAGGGTGGGGAACGTGGGGTCTAGGTGGGGAGTGGACAGGGTGGGGAAGGTGTGGTCTGGTTGGGGGGTGGACAGGGTGGGGGAGGTGGGGTCTGGGTGGGGGGTAGACTGGGTGGGAAAGGTGGGTTCTGGGGGCCGGTGGACATGGTGAGGAAGGTGGGTTCTGGGTGGGGGGTGGACAGGGTGGGGATGGTGGGGTCTGGTTGGGGGGTGGACAGGGTAGGGAAGGTGGAGTCTGGATGGGGGGTGGACAGGGTGGGGAAGGTAGGGTCTGGGTGGGGGGTGGACAGGGTGGGGGAGGTGGGGTCTGGGTGGGGGGTAGACAGGGTGGGGAAGGTGGGTTTTGGGTAGGGGGTGGACAGGGTAGGAAGTCAAACTGTCAGTTTCAGAGATAGAACCTCAGGATTGATCTTTTCATGTTATAACATTTGAAAATTCTCCCCCTCTGTCCATCTCCAGGACATTGACTGTGGGAGTGATCCAGCCTGAAAGGTAGGAAATCACGGCTACCATAGATTGAGGATTTGACCCTCCTGACCCTGTGCATATTTGAGGGTGGGGAGAGTGAATGTTTGGGGCAGTGTGGGAAGATAGTGGCGGCCTTGTTGGGACGTTCCCTGTACCATTCCTGCTCCCAGGGTCAGTTGCCTGCTCCGTGAGGGTAGCCTTCCCGCAGCTCCATGTGCCAGTCACAGGGCTAAGGGGCTAAAGGGCCGCAGCTCTGGCTCTAGCTCTGGATAGCCTTGTGAATGGCCTTCCCCTCTGCTTGCCTGTCCCAGGGTTGTTTGCACTCCCCTTCCCTTGGTAATATTACTGCCCTTGTTGGGGCTGATGATGTCACATTACAGCAGACTATCTGACCACACCTCTGGCCTCAGAAACCATTCACAAGCTATTATTGGATAGTGAGCTTAGAGACACCCGCTGACTATTACAGTCAAAGAGTCGTAAAAATATATAGCTTGGAAACAGACCCTTCAGTCCAATTCATCCATGCTGACCAGATATCTTAAATTAATCTAGTCCCATTTGTCAGCACTTGACCCATATCCCTCTAAACCCTTCCTATTCAAATACTCATCCAGATACCTTTTAAATACTGTAATTGTCCCAACCTCCACCACTTCTTCTGGCAGCTCATTCCACACAACACGCCACCCTCTGTATGAAAATGTTGCCCTCTTAAACCTTTCCCCTCTCACCTTAAATCTATGCTCCCTCATTTTGGACTCACCTACCCTGGGAAAAAGACCTTGATTATTCACTCTATCTATGCCCCTCATGATTTTATAAACTTTTATAAGGTCACCCCTCAGCCTCCAATGCTCCAGGGAAAACAGCCCCAGCCTTTTCAGCCTCTCCCTATGGCTCCAACCTTGGCAACATCCTTGTAAAGCCTTTCTGAACCCTTTCAAATTTCACAACATTTTTCCTATAGAAGGTTAAACAGAACTGAATGCAGTATTCCAAAAATGGTCTAACCAACGTCCTGTACAGCCACAGCATGACCTCCCAACTCCTATCCTCATTGAGCAGTGAGCATAAAGGCACCCACTGACTATTATGGGATTGTGGGCATGAGATAGTGAGCACAGAGGCAGCCAATTGAGAGGAATTGGAAGGTTGGGCTAGAGAGAGCATTGGCAGAACACAAGGTTAGACCCAAGAGCCACCATATAGAAAATACAGGCCATGAACACTAACTCTAGACAGTCTCCAGTGCAGCACTGAAGGAGAACTGCACTGTTAGAGGAGCCACCATTTGCATTACATTAAAATCATTGCATGGGAATTGGGCCCAAGATCTGGACTCCTTGGAATTTGCCAATTCTGTGTGAGATAAACTCGCTATAGGATGAGGCATGAAAAGACAGTCAATGTCTTTCCAGGCCAAATACTGGAAAGACAAACCCTGACTTTAGCATTTGAAAATCACACTGAGAAAATTGGAGTAAAAAAAAATGTAAATGTGTTTTTGTAGTTGGACTTTACAAAATGATGGTGAAATTGACAGCGAGACACCCCCCACCAACCCAACCTCCACTCCCGGCACCTTCCCCTGCAATCACAAGAAATGCAAAACTTGTACCCACACCTCTTCCCCTCACTTCCCCCCAAGGCCCCAAATGATCCTTCCACATCTGTCAGAAATTCACCTGCATCCCCACACACATCACTTACTGCATCCGCTGCACCCGATGTGGCTTCCTCTACACTGGGGAGACAGGCTGCCTACTTGCGGAACATTTCAGGGAACACCTCTGGGACACCCGCATCAACCAACCCAACTGCCCTGTGGCTGAACACTTTAACTCCCCCTCCCACTCCACCAAGGACATGCAGGTCCTTGGCCTCCTCCATCACCAGATCATGGCAACACGACGCCTGGAGGAAGAGTGCCTCATCTTCCACCTAGGAACCCTCCAACCACAAGGGATGAATGCAGATTTCTCCAGCTTCCTCATTTCCCCTCCCCCCACCTTATCTCAGTCCCAACCCTCGGACTCAGCACCGCCTTCTTGACCTGCAATCTTCTTCCTGACCTCTCCGCCCCTATCCTCTCTCCAGCCTATCACCCTCACCTTAACCTCCTTCCACCTATCGCATTCCCAACGCCCCTCCCCCAAGTCCCTCCTCCCTACCTTTTATCTTAGCCTGCCTGGCACACCTTCCTCATTGCTGAAGAAGGGCTTATGCCCGAAACGTCGATTCTCCTGCTCCTTGGATGCTGCCTGACCTGCTGCGCTTTTCCAGCAACACATTTTTCAGCTCTGATCTCCACCATCTGCAGTCCTCACTTTCTCCTAGTGAGAGGTGATTACTCACAGTACATCACACTGAGATTTTGTCACCCTTCCCCTGTCTCACTTGTGGAGATATTCATCAAATTTTAGTGACACATGGCACCCAATCTCTCTATATATATCCACTTTGCAAACTTGGATACAAGGCCCACATACAAAAATGTGAGTGGTTCTCCATGTTCAGTGGGCAAATACACAGCCCAGTATGACACTTGGCCCTGCAACATTTCAGTCCCCAATTTAATCCTTACTAACTGCTACATTACTGCTTATACCTGAAGCTTGAAATCACACAACACCAGGTTATAGTCCACCAGGTTTGTTTTAAAGCTGTTCACTCATGCTGGAGAGTGTGAGAATGGGTGGTGCTTCATGAGCTCAGAGTCCAGTCAGACTTGCCTTGTTAAACAGTCCAGTTACTCATTCTGATTTTTAATTCATTCATGGGATGTGGGCTTCCCCACCCCCCCTCCCCCTTCTCCCCAGCTAGGCCAGCTTTTGCTGCTCATCCCTGATTGCCCAGAGGGCAGTTAAGGGTCAACCACATCACTTGAAGGCCAGTCTGGGTAAGGATGGCAATTTCTTTCCCTAAAGGACGTTAGTGAACCAGATGTTTTTTTTCTCTGTCAATCAACAATGGATTCATAGTCATCATTAGACTCTAGAGTGGTGCTTATTCACCACCTGATGAAGGAGCAGCACTCCGAAAGCTAGTGCTTCCAAATTAACCTGTTGGATTATAACCTGGTGTTGTGTGATTTTTAACTTTGTCCACCCCAGTCCAACACCGGCTCCTCCAAATCAATAGACTCTTAATTCTAGATTTTTACTGAATTTAGATTCCATTGTCTGTTGTGGTGGGATTCAAACCCGGGTCCCAACCACTAACTGGGTCTCTGGATTAACAGTCCAGGGACTAACTGGGCATTCACAAAACAGTTTAAAGCAACTAGCACCTCTGGAATAGCTATTCACCAAAGAGTTCATGCCTTTAGCTGAGTATATACTATACCCACATGTATATAATATGCATGTTTAACACCTGTTTAACATGCTCGGTGCACAGCATCCCCCAGGAATGACTTGAGTGGTACAGGAACACTGGTTAATTTTCTCCTACAGCCCCTGTTTTATCCAACTGGCACTAATTCACTGAGCACAGAGCTCTCACCAACTGGAGGTGGTTGGGGCTTTTTCACGGTGCATGAGAAATCCTTGAATCTAATGTGTAATTAATTTATCCTCCCCTACCTTTCTGTATCTCCCCTCCCCCACATCCTCTGTAGACACATAATCAGACTCTGTGGAATCGTTCCTTCCCGTTCAGCAGAGTGAGTTAGACCAGCAAGCTGCAGAACTGAATTACTCAGTGCCCGTTTATCAAACTGACACATCTAATTCTGTCATCTATTTATTCCTATTTTATTGAAGATATCGATAAAAAGTCTGACCCATGTGGCTGAGGGCATGGAATAACAACTGTACAAATGACTTCGAATGGAAAGGGCAGTTCATTCACCAAGGGAAGGTTTAGCTGGATCCTGATAAATGGTTCTCCGCATTGTACAACATTAATATTAACGTATTTTATAACAGTCAATTAGTAAAATATCATCACTAACCCTGTGGGAATTGATGGGTGTGAGAGGGTTTGGATATTTGTGTTTTTGTGTAAGGATTTTCTCTTGCATGTGAGATTTTGTGTGTGTGACAGACTGTGTTTTTGTGAAGGTTTGTGTTTTTGTTGGGTCTGCATTTGTATGAGAATTTGCATTTATGTGAAGGTTTATGTTTGTGTGAGGGATGGTGTTTCTGTGAAGGCCTGTGTTTGCATGAGGGTCTGTGTTTCTGTGAGGAACTGTGTTTGCATTAGGGCCTGTGTTTTTGCAAGGGTCTGTGTTTCTGCGAGGGTCTGTGTTTGCATGAGGGTCTGTGTTTTTGCGAGGGTCTGTGTTTCTGCGAGGGTCCGTGTTTGTATGAGGGTCTGTGTTTGCATGAGGGTCTGTGTTTCTGCGAGGGACTGTGTTTGCGTGAGTGTCTGTGTTTCTGTGAGGGTCTGTGTTTGTATGAGGGACTGTGTTTGCGTGAGGGTCTGTGATGGACTATGTGTGAGGGACTGTGTTTGCGTGAGGGTCTGTGTTTCTGTGAGGGTCTGTGTTTGTATGAGGGACTGTGTTTGCGTGAGGGTCTGTGAGGGACTGTGTTTGTGTGAGGGTCTGTGTTTGCATGAGGGTTTATATTTCTGTGAGGGACTGTGTTTGTATGAGGGACTGTGTTTGTGTGAGGGACTATGTTTGCATGAGGGTTTATGTTTCTGTGAGGGACTGTGTTTGTATGAGGGACTGTGCTTGTGTGAGGGTCTGTGAGGGACTGTGTTTGCATGAGGGATTGCGTGTGGACGTAAACACAGTTCATATTAGCGCAGTGGTATGTTGCTATCGTGTTTATATGTGGGATTTGTGGGAGTGTGAGGAGCTGCTGTGAGTGTGGCTTTGTGTGGCAGTGATGCAGGTGTGTGAGGGGTTTTGAATGGGGCACTGTGGAGATGTCTGGGGAAGATGTTCAGCAGTGATGCCCTTCCTGATTGCATAGTCAAAAACAGCACATTTGTAATGGGGGAAGAAACATATCTGTATAAAACTACAAGTCCCTTATAAAATGAAAAAAAGACTAGGCTATAGCTGAATGTTAAATCTCAGTTCGATGAGGAGAATGTGGGAACATTTCTGGGCTCTTTAGAGTAATTTTCTTGTCATTCCTGTCGATAATGAGCTCATTGCAAGTTGTCAGACCTGCCCAGTGCCAGAGTGCAGTGCGTTAGCCAGTTCCAACTGTAATGCAGTCCTGGCGAGTAAACAGACAGCAACATGGGCTTTTAGAGATTGATGGCAATCAAGTTCAAAAAATGAGCTACTCTCCCAAACCTTCCCCCACATTGCGTGTTGACAGGGTTGAGTTTGGTTTTCCAAGTGTATTCCATGTGGAAGAAGTGGACTGAGAGACTAAGCTAATTGCCTTGGGCTGTTGATCTCAGTGAATTCACAGATAGTCAGAAGGAGCAGTAAAGAACTGAAAAGGCCCCAGCCTCAGGTTCCCTGAAATCAGCCTCTGGGCACTGGCTTCAGTCCCTCGACCACTTGTCTAGGGAGACCAATGGGCTCTCAGATCGACACCTCACTGACACTTAGCCAGTGAATTCCCTGGAACAGAGATCCTGGGAGCAATTTCAGCCTCATTTACACGCTGATGCCAATTTCCGCCAGGCTAGATTCAGGGCCCGATCAAGAGGCACTGAGTAATGTTAGTATGAATCCCTGAAAACCTGATTGACTCCAGGGAGTGAAAGAAGGGCTGTGGGGTCAGTCCGGGAAGGGCAGGGTGTTGCAGGGAACCGTGCACAGGTGGAGTCGTGGGGAGGGAGGGGGAGGTCATGGGGAGGGAGTGGGGGAGCCAATGGGGAGGGAGTGGGGGAGTCATGGGGAGGGAGGGGGGGGAGGTCATAGGGATGGAGAGGGAGGTCATGAGGGAGGGGGAGTCATGGGGAGGAAGGAGGAGGTCATGGGGAGGGAGTGGGGAGATCATGGGGAGGGAGTGGGGGGAGGTCATAGGGAGGGAGGGGGAGTCATGGGAGGGAGGAAGGGGAGTCATGGGAGGGAGGAGGGGGAGGTCATAGAGAGGGAGGGGGAGTCATGGGAGGGAGGAGGGGGAGTCATGGGAGGGAGGAGGGGAGTCATGGGGAGGGAGGATGGGGAGGTTATAGGGAGGGAGGGGGAGTCATGGGAGGGAGGAGGGGGAGTCATGGGAGGGAGGAGGAGGTCATAAGGAGGGGCGATCATGGGGAGGGAGGGGGAGGTCATGGGGAGGGAGGAGGGGAGTCATGGGGAGGGAGGGACAGGTCATGGAGGCAAGAGTGATGGAGAGGGATGGAGGAGGTCATGGGGAGGGAGGGGTGCCATGGGGAGGGAGTGGGAGTAATGGGGGGGTCATAGGGATTGAAAGGGGTCACAGGGAGAGACGTGAGGAGTGAGTGGAAGTGACATAGAGTTATATAGCCCAGAAACAGACCCTTCAGTCCAACTTGTTCATGATGATCAGGCATCCCAATCTGCCCTAATCCCATTTGCCAGCATTTGGCCCATATATGGTCCATCATATTCCTATGATGGGGAGGTGGTGGGGTCATGGAGAGGGATTGGGGGAGTCATGCAGAGGGGGAATTGGTGGGGGTGGGGGGGAGAGGGGATGAATCACTTGTCTGATTTGTGTGGTCGTGAGAGAGAAAAGCTGAGGGGAGAAACATGATTTTTCAAAGACGATGTTCCTTTAAGCAGCGCAGGAGATGAGAAATGTTTACCCGTGTGTTCTGTGGCAAGAATCTGCTTTTTCAAAGCCCACTCACTGGGTGAGGGAGAAAAAACTTGTCACTGATGATAGGGAAGTTGTGTTCATCTTTCTGTCTGTTGTGGTGGTTGAGAGATGACTGTACGTAATTAAAGGCAAGTGTAACTCTGTGTGTTTAATGTGACCGGAACCCACTCACTAACCACAGGCAGAAACTGTGTGAAGCAGTCATTCACATCTGGCTCACAGTAGGGAGGGGCTGGCTTTCCATCCAACTATTGCAATTCCCAACTGGGAGTCCACATTCCTTAGTGTTTCAGCGATTCTATTCTCTTCCCATCGCTCCGGGTTTTTTTTTGTACAATGTTCTCTCCGTGTCTCTCTCTGTCACCCCCTTGGCCCCCTATCATTATTCATTGACAATCTTCACGAGGAAACACTAAAGTGCTGGGTAGGAGAGCTCGGATTATGATGAGCCTGTCAGCAAATTTTTAAAAAATGCAAACCAGATGCCAGGCTCCAGATTTTCTTTTTAAAGACAAATTCCTTTTTCTTTCAGATCCCACCTCCCACAGACACCCCCCCTGCCCCCCTCGCCACAGGCTCCCTGCATCTTCAGTCTCTCTAAACTCGACCACCACCCCCTCCATCCCCACAACATGCTGTCACCCTGTGAACATCCCCCTCCCGGTTCACTTGATGTCAGTGGACAGTGGGGAAACTGGGTTAAGGAATGATTTAATGGAGGCGTCCCCCAATCACAAAGGGCTCTGTCAGTAGGTTGGAGTCAGTAAGCAGAGGTCATGGATTTTTCATAAAGAAAGGAAGTGGAGGAGTTCTCAATTTACACAGTGAGTTGTTATGATCTGGAATTTATTGCCTGAAAGGATGGCAGATTCAATAGCAATTTCCAAAAGGCAATTGACTAAATACTTGAAAAGGAAATTAACAATGCAGGGCTCTGGGGGAAGAGGGAATGGGGAGATTAATGAGATAATCTTTTCAAAGAGTCAGTAAGGGCACAATGGAGTGAATGGCCTCATTCTGTGTTCTCTCATTACGTGTTGCAATACTGATATCATGGCAACTTCACTTCTGTCGCGAGGAGCTGGTACCTGATAGAAATTTGTGGGATTTACCTTTAGTTTGGTCGTTGATACAATAGAGATCTGATAGCCAGCATCCAAGATATTTAAAGCAGTACAGTGTCTCAGTGATTAGCACTGCTACCTCACAGCACCAAAGACCTGGGTTCGATTTTAGCCTCTGGCAGCTGTCTGTCTGGAGTTTGCACATTCTCTCTGTGTGGGTTTGCTCTGGTTTCCTCCCACAATCCAAAGATGTGCAGGTTAGGTGAATTGGCCATGCTAAATCGCCCATAGTCAGAGGAATGGGTCTGGATGGGTTACTCTTTGGAGGGTCGGTGTGGACTTGTTGGGCCGAAGGAACCTGTTTTCATATTGTAGGGATCCTAAGTTATACTTAGCCTTGCAAAACACAACGAGGAAAACAAACTTGCATTTATATAGCACCTTTCATGATCTCATGGCAGTTTTTGAAAACCAGCTTCCTTTTCTTGTCCTGCATTTTTGCCTCACCCAATACAACCAATTATCTCTTCTGTAACAGAGAGAGATGTCTGACGATCATTCTTGGACAAGGATTAAATACCAGAAACATAACTTCACAACATCCTCCAGCAATTCACAGCCAATGAAGTATTTTTTTAAGTTGTTGTCATACAGAAGAGGGGAACTTGTATACAGCAAGCTCCCATACCCATCAAGGTGATTATGACCTGACAGTCTGTTTCCAATAGTTGAGTCCTGTGTTCAGTCAGGAACTCAGCTACTGTTTCTTGAGATTTAAGGCAATGATGGAAGCAACGCTGCATTGAATTCAGCATAGGCCAGGGCTGAACTTGGGACCTTCACTGTCTCTGTTGTTTCAGCTATTCGCTGACTTAACCAATGAGTCATTCAGTGAGTCAGAGAAAGGGAGTGAAGCAATAAATTCAGATTGAGGAGAAAGGAGGGGAGAGCAGAATATATTGAAACCCTTCCTATTGTACAATTAATGGGATTGAGTCACATGTGCAACATGAGAAATTAAGCAACCGGCCAACTGGCCGAGACAGGATTTCCCCTGGACCTAGCCGAGGTCTAAGAGTTCATTGTACAAAAGGCAACATTGTACAGGACAAAATATTAAAGTGTTGTACATCAACACTGTGTAGGAAAGGGCGTCTGAATTTTATGGTTCACTCCAGCTCTTGATAATGCAATGTACACATTGCACTTGACAATGAGCCAAACAGTACCAGACATCAGTGACTCATTAGTGGCCTATTAGGCAGTGTGTACTGTATTTACACAGAATGGGATTGGCACTGTACCTTGACTGGAGCTAAGAATGAGCCACAGGCGTGTCATAAAGCAACAGTCAGGAATGAATCTTAACAATTAATGCAATGCAGTCTGAACATTGAAATTAGTGGCCAGACACACCCTGACAGAACAAAGGAACTGCATTTTTATAGCACCTTTCTTAACTTTAATAGTTATTAAATAGTAGCTCAGTTATTAAATATATCACCTGGAGTAGGATTGAACTCGTGGATCAATGTCAATGAATGTCAACTGGAAGTCAAGAGCAATAAAGTAGAAGGCACCTCCAACCATTTCCCAGGGACATTTTCCAGAGCAGCTCAATTCATTGATTATCGCAGTGTCCGTTTCAAAATCCCCTTCAACAAAAATCTAAACAAGCCCCTCACTATAACTAGTATTACCCTCACTGTTACTGTCTTCCACCTTACTGTTATGTTATTACTCCCTCAGTTCACAGATTACTTCCCCATGCTTTTAGCCAAAATAATGTCTGGATTTCTTTTTCCCATTCTGGTGAAGGGACCTTAAATGTTTATCTCTGCTGAGTATTTCTGGCAATCCCTGTTTGATGTGTAATTCACAGAATCTCCACTGAGGCGAACCCATTCCATCTTTCAGCCCCACTATCAGTTCACACTCTGTATTTTTGTCAGGTGGTGCAAGAGTTAATGATACACTCAAAGGCTTTGATATCAAATCAAACATCCAGCCAATCACCAGGTGAAAGAGGAAGAATGCAAACAGGGGCAGTCTGGAGTCTGTGTTTTGTCTACACTTCCAGTTGCTTTTGTTTCACACGTACTGCACGATATGACATGCAGACAGAAAGGAGGTGACTCATCCCGGTCACTAGTTGGCAAGTTTCTCCCTCACATCCTCTTACAATCTCAACAGGACCATTATCCAAATCAAATTTTACACATAATTCTTCTAAAATGAATTACAGATTAAGGTTTGAAAGGATGCAGGGAGCATGAGATCAGTTTTAAATTTTATTTCTCGTTAACTGAGAATCCTCCTGAAGAAATGACTTGCATTTATATCATTTCTTTCATGACCTCAGGGTATTCCAAAATACTTGACTGCCAATAAAGTATTTCTGATATGTGGGTAATCTAGGGAGGCTCTACAACTAATTAGTGCACGGGAAGATCAGGAATAATAATTTGATGATGACCAGATAATCTAATTTAGTGATTTGAGGGAGGGATAAATATCGGCCAAGACCTCTATGGAGAACTTACCTGCTCTGTTTTGTTGTCATGCTGTGGAATCTTTCATGTTCACATGATGGGACAGACAGGGCCAGCCAGCGTTTAATACCTCATACAAAAGGCAGTAGCTACAACATTACAGCACTCCTTCAGCATTGCACCAGAGAGTCAACATGAATCTCGGGCTCAACTCTCTGGAGTGAAACTTGAACCTGTCTCTTCCTGAGTTAGAGGCACCAATGAGATTAGTTGTTCACTTTACAGGTGAACAAAAGAGCCCTGGTTGTGGAGCTCAAGAAAGACATCCCACAGCACAAGGTACAAATGATGGATTTGCATATTCAATTGGCCAGTGTAGGGTCTCCACAATTGATCTGGGCAGGAGAGGAGAATGATGGAAGAGCACAATTCTGGGATAGACTCAATAGGGCTGCCGAACCTCTTTCTACCCTGCAACACTTCTGTGGATCATCAGTGCACTCGATCATAACCTGGTTATCCCAACTGGAAAGTACATTTGTGAGAATATTGGAAATAGTTGGAATTAGTTCAGCCCCGATTTATACCCTCAAAGCTTGAAACAATTCGCAATGCTGTCAGTCTACTCATGGATCACTGTGAACGCGAATCAAGGCTTAGTGCAAGTAAGCAATTGCAACTGAGGGGAGAGAGAGTGAACAAGGAAAAAAAAAGGAAGGAATTTGAGTTGATAAGTGAAAGGAATGTTATTCTTTGATGAAACCCTATTCCTTGCCTTGAAGAAAACCATAACAAAAAAAGACTTTGAGTGTTAATGTTAAAACAAAGCTGACATATGTGAGGAACAGATGATGTGAATGGAACTGTATCTGGGTGTCAGCTGCTAACAGGCAAAAACCCAAAGCAGTTTCACAGTTTTGTTTAATGATATCGTGTTCCCACGTTAGCTAAACTGTTAACTCAACAGGCCCTGGAGCAGATGGTGGTGTTAATGATATTTGTTAATATGTCTATAACCCAGTTATTGAGATGGTTTTATTTTGACGATTAAGGGGATATGTCAACTTTCCTTGCTTCCAGCCCCAAGGAGTAAAACTTTGCCGCCCCATGAACCGAGAATGTGGTAGCTTCGATGTCCAGTCTGTGGTGATTCAGCCAGGCAGCAGTAGAGAAGCCCCCGAGCTCAGGAGTAGACCAGGATTCCTGCTTGATTTTGAGATCAGTGCATTCCTCTATTTCTGATCTCTTTCTGTTTTAATCACTGCATCACTTGTAGCTGTGCTTTTAGCTGTTGAGGTCTTAGGTTTTGGAATTTCCTCTTTATTTGACCATGTCTCCACTGCTTTGTCCTACTTTCAGGAACTCCTTAAAACCTACAGCTCTGATCCAAACTCTTGGTCAGCAGTCCCAACAGTTCAGTGTCAAAATTGGTTTGATAATTGCTGCTGTGAAGGACCTTGGGATGTTTTATTACACATTAAAGGTGCAATATAAATGCACTGTGTTGTGGCTGTTGACAATAACTATTATTTTCTGATGACCCAGTTCCATTCCTTCCCTTCAGCAGTGAATCTTCACTGCAGTTTGATTTCAGCTAATGTTTGGTCAAAGTGCCAATCTTTCCAATGAAGCTGCTCAATGTCCACATCCATCAGAACCGGGAACTCCCAGGATGTAGGAATACCGGAGGGGGGTTGGGTATAACAGGGAATACGTAGGTTGTGGGAATTCCAGGGGTGAGGGAATTCCAGGGATAGGGAAACTCCAGGGATATAGAAACTCCGGAGGTGGGGGGAGGGGGTGTGCGGGGCGAGGGAATACATAGGTTTTAGGAACACTGGAATGTGTGAATTCCAGGGAGATTTTCCCTTCCCATATCTGGAAACCTTTAGGCCAAATGATGGGTTGGCTCTGATTGGCTAACAAAGTCAGGCTGTGAACCTAAGACCTGAAAGGCCCATCAGTTGGTCTGGATAAAGTTCATGCAGCACTCATTCAGGTTCAACTCTGCTACTTCACAACCCAGCTAATCCTCACAACCATGGCATGGAAACCAGCATCCTGCCCATCTAGTCAGAGCTGTGAAGCCCATTTGCCACATTCACTGGGGTTGCTGTTGGGAATGGCTCTGGAAGCTCTCTAGGGTTTAGGTTAGAGTTGGTGCTGGCTGTGGATCAGGAAGGGAGGCTGTAGCAGTGACACACGCAGCATACAAAAAGGAAAAAGAGACCCCTGGTTAACCATGAATTCTCTTTCTCTGCTCCCGATGATAGGGGTATCTTTAATCTAATCCTTCCACCTTTGTGCCAGAGTTCAGCCAATTGAGCAAATGGCAGGGTTTGGCAGAGAGAACAACAAGTAACAACATTACAATCTGAGGGCAGGATGAAAGGATTCTGTGCTGATGTTCATGTGCTGGGCTCCCTGTGCCAGGATTCTGTGCTGATGTTCATGTGCTGGGCTCCCTGTGCCAGGATTCTGTACTGATGTTCATGTGCTGGGCTCCCTGTGCCAGGATTCTGTGCTGATGTTCATGTGCCAAGGTCTCTGGATTCATTGATCGTAACAAAACTGAATGAAACAGATGACCTGGCCATTATCATATTCCTGAGTGTGGGAGGTAGCTGTGTATAAATTGGTGTTTCCCATGTTGCAACACTGTCTACACTTCACTGGCTGTGAAGTATTTTAGGATAAGTGACATAGGTGAAAGGCTTTGTTTCGAGAATCTCATTCTACCAAAGAGTGGGAATGTAAGATCAGTCTGGTGTACTAGAGGGTGCAATATTGAATCTATGAAACAAATAAATGAATTGGTTTGTGCTCTCGATGATAGTGAACGGCTGGTGTGATAGAGTGACAGTGAGCAAGGTGTGTGATATCAGACTGAACAGTGAGTGTGATATTAGTGATGGTGAACAGGGGTGTGTTATACTAGTGTTGTTTCATTATGGGACACTGGGTATTTTGCTCCCAGTCTGGTATCATGTTCCTGTGTTCCTTTCTGTGAGTTGTGTGGCACTGTTTCCTTGTCAGCAGCCTGTTTACACAAACACGCCAGCCAAACCACCTTCACCATTGCCAATCCCCAACCTCCTTTTCAATGACACACACACACCTTGTTGCTGGGAACATATCTGTCAATGCCTGGAGGAACGGAGGAAATCTGCCGGTCTGCATGATTCACACAATTTACAGAACTGACAAGTCCCAACATGAACACTGAGAGGGAGCCTGAGAATGAACCTCTGCCAGCTTTCCTACTTTAAAAGAGTGACTCTCCTTCATATTTCCGCACTGTTTGTAAAGTGCTTTGGGACGTCCTGATGCTGTGAGAAGTTTGGGAAGGAAATTCCAGAGCTTTGGGCTTGGGTCCCTCCGAGACCCACTCTGGGAGAAAGGAAGAACTTGGATTTCTATTGAGCCTTTGGAACGTCCAAAGCACTTTGTACCCAGTAACAGTTTTCTAAAGTGTAACGGCTATCGTAATGTAGGGAATACAACAGCCAGTCTTCACACAGCAAGCTGCCACATATGGCAATGTCGTAATGACCACATAAACTGATCTAGTAATGCTTATCACATGGCGACAGTAATGAAGCACGTCCTGTCTAGAGCAAACCTGCCAAAAAGTGCGAGCGCTAATCAAGCAAAGAAGGCTTCACTGATTTGGGCATGTGCACAGAATGGAAGATGGCTGCACCCCCAAGAATATGCCATAAGGGAAGTCGCCTGTGCCAAGAGACCAGCTGGGCACCTGAAGGTGCGATTCAGGGATGCTGTCAAAAGAGAAGTGAATGCCCTCAACATCAATCGGTTCTCACTGACCACCGATGCAAACAGGGGCACCCAGCTGTGGGCAGGAATTAGCCCCCATGATGACACAAGTTTCAGCAGAAATCATTCCCCACCAACGACAAGGGTCCATGTGTGCGGCTCCTGTGGCAGGTTTTACCTCCCCAGGTTCAGCTTGTTCTGCCTTAACAGAAATGCAGCAGACGATTTCATCAATTTCTGAGACTGCATTTCCACTGTCTCTCTGAGACAGAAAAATCTCAAGCAAAGTTTATTCTGAAAGATAAATGTTGCCTGGACACCAGCCACCTGACTCTACTTTCTTTTTTGAAAGATTGAAGTCCCATGGAAACAGACCCTTCAGTCCAACCCGTCCATGGCGACCAGATAGCCCAACCCAATCTAGTCCCACCTGCCAGCACCCGGCCCATATCCCTCCAAACCCTTCCTATTTATATACCCATCCAAATGCCTCTTAAATGTTGCAATTGAACCAGCCTCCACCACATCCTCTGGCAGCTCATTCCATATACATACCACCCACTGCGTGAAAAAGTTGCCCCATAGATCTCTTTTATATCTTTCCCCTCTCACCCTAAACCTATGCCCTCTAGTTCTGGACTCCCCGATCCCAGGGAAAATACTTTGTCTATTTATCCTATCCATGCCCCTCATAATTTTGTAAACCTCTATAAGATCACCCCTCAGCTTCCGATGCTCCAGGGAAAACCGCCCCAGCCTGTTCAGCTTCTCCCTATAGTTCAGATCCTCCAACCCTGGCAACATCCTTGTAAATCTTTTCTGAACCCTTTCAAGTTTCACAACATCTTTCCGATAGGAAGGAGACCAGAATTGCACGCAATATTCCAACAGCGGCCTAACCATTGTCCTGTACAGCCGCAACATGACCTCCCAACTCCTGCACTCAATACTCTGACCAATAAAGGAAAGCATACCAAACGCCTTCTTCACTATCCTATCTACCTGCGACTCCACTTTCAAAGAGCTAAGAACCTGCACTCCAAGGTCTCTTTGTTCAGCAACACTCCCTAGGACCTTACCATTAAGTGTATAAGTCCTGCTAAGATTTGCTTTCCCGAAATGCAACACCTCGCATTTATCTGAATTAAACTCCATCTGCCACTTTTCAGCCCATTGGCCATCTGGCCAAGATCCTGTTGTAATCTGAGGTAACCCTCTTTGCTGTCCACTACACCTCCAAGTTTGGTGTTATCTGCAAACTTACTAACTGTACCTCTTATGCTCGCATCCAAATCATTTATGTAAATGACAAAAAGTAGAGGGCCCAGCACAGATTCTTGTGGCACTCCACTGGTCACAGGCCTCCAGTCTGAAAAACAACCCTCCACCACCACCCTCTGTCTTCTACCTTTGAGCCAGTTCTGTATCCAAATGGCTAGTTCTCCCTGTATTCCATGAGATCTAACCTTGCTAACCAGTCTCCCATGGGGAACCTTGTTGAATGCCTTACTGAAGTCCATATAGATCACATCTACTGCTCTGCCCTCATCAATCCTCTTTGTTACTTCTTCAAAAAACTCAATCAAGTTTGTGAGACATGATTTCCCATGCACAAAGCCATGTTGACTATCTCGAATCAGTCCTTGCCTTTCCAAATACATGTACATCCTGTCTCTCAGGATTCTCTCCAACAACTTGCCCACCACCGAGGTCAGGCTCACCAGTCTATAGTTCCCTGGCTTGTCTCTACCGCCCTTCTTAAGCAATGGCACCACGTTTGCCAACTCCAGTCATCCGGCACCTCACCTGTGGCTATCGATGATACAAATATCTCAGCAAGAGGCACAGCAATCACTTCTCTAGCTTCCCACAGAGTTCTCGGGTACACCTGATCAGGTCCTAGGGATTTATCCACTTTTAACCGTTTCAAGACATCCAGCACTTCCTCCTCTGTAAGCTGGACATTTTGCAAGATGTCACCATCTATTTCCCTACAATCTATATCTTCCATATTCTTTTCCACAGTAAATACTGATGCAAAATGTTCATTTAATATCTCCCCCATTTTCTGTGGCTCCACACAAAGGCCGCCTTGCTGATCTTTGAGGGGCCCTATTCTCTCCCTAGTTACCCTTTTGTCCTTAATATATATGGATTCCCTTTGGATTCCCCTTAATTCTATTTGCCAAAGCTATCTCATGCCCTCGTGTTGCCCTCCTGATTTCCTTCTTAAGTATACTCCTACTTTCTTTATATTCTTCTAAGGATTCACTCGGTCTATCCTGTCTATACCTGACATATGCTTCCTTCTTTTTCTTAACTAAACCCTCAATTTCTTTAGTCATCCAGCATTCCCTATACCTACCAGCCTTCCCTTTCACCCTGATTGGAATATACTTTCTCTGGATTATTGTTATCTCATTTCTGAAGGCTTCCCATTTTCCAGCCGTCCCTTTACCTGTGAACATCTGCCTCCAATCAGCTTTTGAAAGTTCTTGCCTAATATCATCAAAATTGGCCTTTCTCCAATTTAGAACTTCAACTTTTAGATCTTCGACTTTTAGATCTGGTCTATCCTTTTCCATCACTATTTTAAAACAAATAGAATAATGGTCACTGGCCTCAAAGTGCTCCCCCACTGACACCTCAGTCACCTGCCCTGCCTTATTTCCTAAGAGTAGGTCAAGTTTTGCACCTTCTCTAGTAGGTACATCCACATACTGAATCAGAAAATTGTCTTGTACACACTTAAGAAATTCCTCTCCATCTAAACCTTTAACACTATGGCATTTCCAATCAATGTTTGGAAAGTTAAAATCCCCTACCATAACTACCCTATTTATCTTACAGATAGCTGAGATCTCCTTACAAGTTTGATTCTCAATTTCCCTCTGACTATTGGGAGGTCAATAATACAATCCCAATAAGGAGATCATCCCTTTCTTATTTCTCAGTTCCACCCAAATAACTTCCCTGGATGTATTTCCAGGAATATCCTCCCTCAGCACAGCTGTAATGCTATCCCTTATCAAAAATGCCACTCCCCCTCCTCTCTTGCCTCCCTTTCTATCCTTCCTGTAGCATTTGTATCCTGGAACATTAAGCTGCCAGTCCTGCCCTTCACTGAGCCATGTTTCCGTAATTGCTATGATATCCCAGTCCCATGTTTCTAACCATGCCCTGAGTTCACCTGCCTTCCCTGTTAGGCCCCTTGCATTGAAATAAATGCAGTTTAATTTATTAGTCCTACCTTGTCCCTGCCTGCCCTGTTTGATTCACTTCTGTTCTCAGCTGTACCCGTCTCAGATCAATCTCTTTCCTCACTATCTCCCTGGGTCCCACTCCCCTCACCTTACTAGTTTAAATCCTCCCAAGCAGTTCTAGCAAATTTCCCTGCCAGTATATTAGTCCCCTTCCAATTTAGGTGCAATCTGTCCTTCTTGTACAGATCACACCTTCTACCTCAAAAGAGATTCCAATGATCCAAAAATGTGAATCCTTCTCCCATACACCAGCTCCTCAGCCATGCATTCATCTGCTCTATCCTCCTATTCCTGCCCTCACCAGCTTGTAGCACTGGGAGTAATCCAGATATTACTACCCTTGAGGACCTCCTTTTCAAATTTCTGCCTCTCTGTAATCTCCCTTCAGAGTCTCAACCTTTTCCCTTCCAATGTTGTTGGTTCCAATGTGGACAATGACCTCCTGCTGGCCCCTCTCCCCCATGAGAACATTCTGCACCCTCTCTGAGACATCCTTGATCCTGGCACCAGGGAAACAACACACCATTCTGCTTTTACTCTGCTGGCCACAGAAACGTCTGTCTGTACCTCGGACGACAGAATCCCCTAACACAATTGATCTCTTGGAAGCCGACATACCCCTCATTGCATTACAGCCAGTCTCAATACCAACTTGGCTGTTCATGCTACGTTCCCCTGAGAATCCATCACCCCCTACATTTTCCAAAACAGCATACCTGTTTGAAATGGGTATATCCACAAAAGACTCCTGCCCTAGGTGCCGACCTCTCTCACCCTTCCTAGAGTTAACCCATCTATGTGACTGTATCTGAGACTTTTTCCCTTCCTATAACTGCCATCCATCGCATATTGTTGCTGTTGCAAATTCCTCATCGCTTCTATCTGTCTCTCCAATCGATCCACTCGATCTGATAAGATACGCATCCAACAGCATTTATGGCAGATATAATCCGCAGTAACCCTTAAACTCTTTAAACTCTCACATCTGACAAGAAGTACATATCACTGCAAAGGTCATTTTTGCTCCTTCACAATCTACAGACCCAGAAAATAACATTGTCTTATTCCTCTACAAACACTGCCCCAGGTTAAATTAATAGCTATGGCTTATATTTTAAGTTTCATCAAGCGACTTATCTTCAAAAACATATAATCAAGAAAGAATCCACTATACTCACTACTGCAGCCTTTCTCTTGGACAGACTTAAAACAACAATTAACTTATCTGATTCTGTGCTGTGAACTTCACCCAACAGTTCCTCCAAGATTAGTTGTGAATTTCACTGTTTGTTAATTTTCCCAGATGCACTCCGATGTCCAGCGATATAAGAATTCAAACAGCAAAGGTGGTAACTGTGCAGGTTTTCTCTCTCCCTCTCTCTCTCCTGCACTGTCCTCACCATGTGCTTCCTTCGTCTGCTCTTCTCCCTTTTAAACTGCTGTTGTTTTGACTTTTTTTTCCCCAAAGTTCCAAAACAATGAAACAGCATATAAAACAGTAATTGCAGTAATAAAACTGGAATTCGAGGAAATCACCTCCAGCTCCTAAAATACCTCAAAAAAAGGAGCAGCTTTTACAGCCAGAAATTTTTCCTGTCCTCCATCTTGAATTACCCAGAATCACTATAAAAACATAATATTTCTCAAACGGGGGCGACTGCAGAATTCCATGATACAGAGAGATTTAAGTGTTCCGTGGGCCTGATTCACAAAAAGTTAGTATGTGGGCAAAGCAGATAATCAAGGAAGCTAATGGAATGCTGTCCTTTATTACATGAATTGTAAGGTTGTTATGCTTCAGTTCTACAGGCTATTGGCGAGGCCATATCTCAAATACTGTGTGCGGTTTTGTTCTTTTTAAGGAAGGATATAAATTGGAGGCAATTCAGAGATGGTTTACTAGTTTATTACCTGGAAGGAATGGGTTTTTGTATGGGGAGAGATTAGACAGGCTGGCCATGTGTCCACTGGATTTAGAAGTGAGAGGGTCTTGATTGGGGTCATGACAAGGTGGATCTAGAAAGGATGTTTTCTCTTGTGCGTTAGTCCAAAACTAGGGACCACTGTTTAACTTAGGGGGTCACCTTTTTAGAACAGAAATAAAGAGAAATAGTTTCTCTCAAAGGGTTGTGAAACTTTGGAGTCCCTGTCTCAGAAGGCTGTGGAGGTGGGGC
Organism: Hemiscyllium ocellatum; assembly: GCF_020745735.1. Classification (NCBI taxonomy): domain Eukaryota; kingdom Metazoa; phylum Chordata; class Chondrichthyes; order Orectolobiformes; family Hemiscylliidae; genus Hemiscyllium; species Hemiscyllium ocellatum. The sequence goes on along the minus strand of NC_083437.1, from coordinate 30,994,671 downwards.
TTATTGAATAATTTTAAGACAGAGTGAATACATTCTTATTAATCAGGATGGTTACAGGGGGCAGATGGGATGTGGATTCTGAATCATAAAGAGATCAGCCATAATTGTATTGAATGCTGGAGCAGTCTCAAGGGGCCGAATGGCCTAATTCCTCTCTTTGTATCTCAGCTTCGATGTTTGTAGTCAAGTCTCTGGAGTAGAACGCAAACCCCTCAATCAAGAATGGCCACTTGGCCGAGATACCACAATGCAATCTGTGCCCATGGCCTGAAATACAACCTGACCAGCCACTGAATACCCAGGATCCACTGTCTAAATTCACACGTGACAAATAGTTATTTGAATGAGGTACTAAAGGATAGTTGGAGCACAGAGGAGGGAGAAATTTGAGGACAACTGTGGGGACGGGCAATGTCCTTCTGTGGAAACTCAGCCTCTCATTCCAACAGGGGCCACTGTATTCTGGGCTGGATGTGTATCCCAGGTCTGCCACCCATGAAGTGTGGAAATGGATGATAGAGACTGGGGAATTAGACAGAGCTGAAAGAGGCCACTGTAAATATCTGAAATGCTTCAGATACTAGACTCACTTAATCAGGCTGAGTTTAAAAGTGCTAAGTTATGAGCTCAGGCCCCATACCAGTAAATTACTTTGTATTCCTTTGAACACAGAAGATCAAGGGGAGGTTTAATTGAGGTATTGAAAGTGACTGAAGGATTTGACTGGGTAGGTAGTGAAACTAGTTTCTGTAGTGGTTGGAATGCAGACGAAAGAGTGTAACATTAAAATTTGAGGCAGGCAGTTCAGGGGAGATGTCAGAGATCATTCTTTGACACAAAGGGTAGTGGGGATCTGGATCTCTCTTATTGAGACTGTGGGTGAATGGAATATTTTAGTACACATGTTGATGGATGCTGTTAAGTCGCATTACTACAGGATCTGAAACCATGGCGGGTAGTTAGAGTATGATACAGCTTAACAATGATATAACTGAATGGTGGTATAGGCTTCCCTAGTTGGTGCTGAAAATGTGTTGCTGGTTAAAGCGCAGCTGGTCAGGCAGCTTCCAAGGAACAGGAAATTCGACGGTTCAGGTTTTGCCCAAAACGTCGAATTTCCTGTTCCTTGGATGCTGCCTGACCTGCTGCGCTTTAACCAGCAACACATTTTCAGCTCTGATCTCCAGCATCTGCAGACCTCACTTTTTTCCCTAGTTGGTGATCTGCTTATGTTCAAAGGGAATGTAAGATTAGAGTCGAATATTTATCCTTTAGGTTCCTCAATGACTCTGGACCTAGCATTCCAAGCTCAAATCAGTGAGGGGAATTATTGAACAAACAGAAGATGTTTAAATAAAGTGAGATACCTAAGGCATGACATACTAAAACGGAATGGGGTGAGTGATATTCTATGAGAATAAGGTTTGACAGGTCTGTGGCTAAACTCCTCTCTGTTAAGTGGAAGGTCTGTGTGTCACTCCCTTCAGAACATTGTCCTTTCACTTCTGGAACTAGGCCTAACAGATGGGAAGCTGATCTCCTGCCTCCATGAGAAATCGGGTGTCATGCTGTGTGTCACAGCACAGACCTTTCACTGGTGTGGAATGGCAATCTGTCACTGACCCTCTGTCAACGATAAACCAAAGTGCACACCAAATATTCAGCAGGACAGAGTTCACTGGACTGTAGAGAGAGTCCCTGCATTTTCTGTTAAACCTCATACAGGCAGTGGTACATAATCCACTGTATCTATCTGCACAGCCATACAAAAAAACGAACACGATCATGATGCGGTAGAGATCTTTCAGGGCAGAGCAACAGAGCCCCATCAGCTCAACTCTTAATGTGTGAAGGGCAAATGCTACATCTCTACAGGACAGTATCAAAATCAATCAGGACATGACAGCCAACTGACACAACGTCTGGGCTTTGCAAATGTTTTTGGGTTGCCAACTGTCTGTGGATTGGCCTGGAGACTACAGACGTTGAAGATAAATATCCACGGACAAAAATCCAGGGGCGAAACAAAAATAATGCAATAAGTGCGACCTTTCTCATTGATTTGATATTCTTAATAAAATATTGCTGTGGATGAGGTATAAAGCTGTTAGACTGACAGTCAAGAATCATCCAATAGGGGAATGAAGCATCTGTTCACATTCCACATGGCTGTGGGAAGGGTCAGGGTGGGGCACTGATGCAAGAATGGATGTGCTAGGTTACCATTGAAGGCAACCTGGTTCTGCAAGGGGATGGGTTTCTTTTCTATTTGTTCAAGGGATGTAGGTGTCGTTGTCTGGGCCAGCATGTGTTGCCCATGTTTAGTTGCCCCTTGAACTGCCTGGCTTGTTAGGGCCATTTCAGAGGACATTTAAGAGTTAACCAAGTGGGCCAGACCCAGGTAAGGATGGCAAATTTCTGTCCCTAAAGGATGTTAGTGAACCAGATGGGCTTACATTACATTAGGATAGCAGTTTTTAATTCCATAATTCTATTGAATTCAAATTTCACCATCTGCCACAATGGGATTTGAACTCATGTATGCATAGCTGGAGTGGGGTTCTAGATTATTAGCCCAGTGACAACAGCACCACACCACTGCCTCTCCTCCTGAATGGATGATTTGGTGATTTGAGCTAGTGAGCAGATGAAGGCAGGGGGCATTGAGCTGGGGTGAGGTCATGTGAGGAACGCCATAGCTTTACATCCTGAGAAAATGTGACTTCAGAATTTGAGTCCATCTACTCTTCTTTTAGATATAGAACTGAGAGCAGGAGAAACCTCTTAATGCAGAGAGAGTTGTGAGAGTATAGAGTTGCCTTGAAGGGTTAATATTAGAAATTGTATCACCTTACAGGATCAGTTTAGATTGATGGTTGAAGAAAAAGGAATTGAAAGGATTTGGAAATAGAGGACAGACTGGTTGGGCCGAATGGACTGCTTCTGTGATTTCCTTGTGTAAGCAGCTTGATGAATCAATGTTTTGAACCATTGAGGCTCATGGAGAAGGAATGAACTTCTTCAGTAAGGCTGAAAGCATAAAATACTCTGTTTCATTTGTAAGTATCTGCAAAGCACAAGGCCCTAACTTCAGACAAAACCTCAAGCAACCAGGGTGGTCTGAAGGACTTTCTGAAGATTCTGGGGATTTTGCAAGCATCTGTATATTATGGACTGTAATTTGAGGATTTGTCTAACTGTCTCAAACACTTTTGTGGCTTTTTCTCTGTCTTCTCTTTGCCTGGGATGCTGAGTGTCACTTGGGCCTGGTCTCTATACCACCCCAGGAATACCAACTCTTCAGGAATGTGAATTATAGTATTGCTCCAGATGAATACAAAAGTTGTCTGAGTATGGAGAGCAGATGGAGGTGGCAAGTTATAGGATCAAACACCAAGAATGTGCCCAGTTGAAGATGGTAACCCTTTACCATGCTAAGTGGCATTTCATTATGGATGAGCCAAGATATGGAATGTTGCCAATTTAGTTGGCTCCTGGCTGAGCATCATCCTGTCTTCAACTACCATTAACACAAAGCACACTTCCCTCCTCAGGGCAGAGACTTGAGATGTGGGGAAATCAATTGATAATGACCTGGAGTTGGAACCTTGGCTGATCATCCCTTTCCCCAAAACCAGAAACCAATGGGACCAATCTGAATGCTCTCATCTTTGTGACGGTATCAGAGTTTGAGAGATTATAGATTAGGGTTCTACTCAACAGTCCGCTCACCAGCACTTGGTTATACCTGGTCAACCACTCACCGTATCTTGGTTATACCTGGGCAACTGCTCACCAGTATATAGATATACCTGGGCTATTGGTCACTGACAACCTGGTTACATGTGTTGCTATATCTGAACAACCCCTTAACCAAACCAGGTTATACCTGGGCAGTCTGCTAACTGATACCTGGTTAGAACTGGGTACCTGGTTGTACCTGGGCAACCAGTCACTGATGCCTGGTTATTTCTGGGCACACTCGACACTAACCTCCCAATAGGACATGAGTGATGACTCTTTGAATTTGGTCTGAATTTGAATTATAAAGGTTTAATACATGGACATTTCATCTTTTACTCTAGGTTACAAAGTCTGAACTATTTAAAATGCATGCACACAGCCTTCAAAATGCATCCTGCAGGTTTTTAAAGTACCCTGGGCAATTTTCTTTAAAGCCTAACTCTTTAATTAAAATTGCTAAGCACTAACTTGCTCCTCTGTTCTTCATGCTTAATCTCTTTCATCAAATAAATTACGCTCTTTGTTTGAAAGCACAACTTGTTTCTTACGGCTTGTCTTCTGCTCTTTCATTCCCTGAGTTCCACAGGCACAAACCTGCCTGCCTCCTGCTCCATCTACACCCACTGACAGTCTGCTCTCAGAGCCTGTTCACCATAGCGTTAAGCAATGCCTCAGTTTGAAAAACCTGTTCTTTGTTTTCAAATCCATGGCCTCACCCCTCCCTATCTGTGCAACCGCTTCCAGTCCCACATCCCTCCCCAACTCCATGCTCGCCTAATTCTGGCCTTTTGTACATCTTTGATTTTAATCGCTCCATCTTTGGTTGTTGTGACTTCAGCTGTTCAGAGCACAAGCTTTGGGATTCTCTTCCTGAACTTCTCTGCTTCATTGTCCTCATTTTAAATGCTCCTTGAAATCTATTTCTTTGACCAAATATTTGGCCATCCGACATTATTACCTTAGTTTGGAGTCAGATTTTGCTCGATAATGGTCCTGTGAAGTACATTTTGGAACATTTTAGTATGTCAAAGGTGCTCCATGAATCTGAGTTTTTGTTGTTTTGGGGTGATGATCACCAATGCAATCTTCGAGCAATGACATGTTTAAAGGAGAGTGGGTATATGGGAGTGCCAGTATCTCCATCTCCCCAATCTCCATCCCAAATGTGAAGATTAATTGGCCACTCCTACGCAGTGGTTGGATCGAGAGCTTGGAGTTCCTCTTCTAAGCCACAGGGATTACAGTGGTTCAAGACGGACAGTTTGCCACTTGTACCAATCAACGACAGGGGATGGACAATAAATGCTGTCCTGTTACATCTCATGAGCAAATAAATTTTAAAAAAACATTTTAAAACGCACAAAGTTGTGAGAAGATTGAGGGCTCTATCCCTACCCCAGAGAATTGTGTTCACAACCAAGGGTTGAGGGAGTGTGACGCTGTCGGAGAGATACAATGTGTGGATCATTTCCTAATGAAGTGTTAAGTCAGTGCTGTCTCTGCCTGTACAGCTGACTGCTCAAAATCCTGGAGGAAGAACGGAGCCCCTTCGGCTATATTTCTCCTTCAAAACAAGCTGCTTGTTTCTGGGATCATGCTGTGCAAACCTTGGGCTGCCATGTTTGCTTACTCAGCGACAGTGACCGAACTTCAACAGTAATAAGTTATAAAAACTCTGGGACAGTCCAACAATGCAATAAGATGCTGTGATAATACACATTCATGAATTTTTCCAATTGTTGCCTTTCCCTGAGGACATGACCTGATTCTGGAAGTTCTCCAGCAAGTCAACACCAATAAATGTGAGGTGATGCAGTTCAGCAGGAAACATACGGACATCAGTGACACCTTCGAACAGGAAATCTGACTGAGGTGAAAGGGAAAATGAATCTAGTTTTGGAGAACACATTATTAAAAGTAGCACCACAGCTTTGCAAACTATCAACAAAACATTGCAATATATTCCTCGGAGTTATTTGGAGAAATGTGATCTTTCCCTTAGTGTAACAGTTAGCTTGCCATAGTCATGTGATCTCTATCTCTCCTATACATCAGGAGAAAGTGAGGTCTGCAGATGCAGGTGATGAAAGTTATAAAGTGTGGTGCTGGAAAAGCACAGCTAGACAGCATCCAAGGAGCAGGAGAGTCGATGTTTCGAGCATTAACTCTTCATCTGGAATGTGGGGGAGACTCAGGGGGACTGAGAGATAAATTGGAGGGGTTTGGTGCTTGGGGGGAAGGTAGTTTGGAATGTGAAAGGCAGATGAAGGTGGGGGTGAAGGTGATTGGTTGGAGTGGAGTGTGGAGTGGATAGGTGAGAAAGAAGATGGACAGGTAGGACAGTCCAAGAGGGCGATGCCGAGTTGGAGGATTGGATCTGGGATGAGGTGAGGGGAAGGGAGGTGAGGAAACTGGTGAAATCAACATTGATCCAATGGGGTTGGAGGGTGCCAAGGTGGAAGATGAAGCACCCTCCCTCCAAGTGTCGGGTAGCTAGGATTTGGCGGTGGAGGAGGCCCAGCACCTACATGTCCTTGGCAGAGTGGCAGCAGCTGTTGAAGTATTTGACTATAGGGAGGTGGGGTTGTTTAGTGTGTGTGTGTCCCAGAGATGTTCTCTGAAACATTCCACAAGTTGGAACCTATCTGCCCAGTGTAGAGGAGACCACATCGAGAGCAACGGACACAGTAGATGACATGTGTGGAGATGCAGGAGAGTCTCTGCCAGATGTGGAAGGATCCTTTGGGGCCCTTGGATGGAGGTGAGGGGAGAGGCGTGGCACAGGTTTTACACTTCTTGTGGGTATGTCGGGTACGTGGAATAGTCCATCTTCCGCAGCTACACTGGCATCATTCCCCACCTTTTCCTCCACTACATTGATGACTGTATCAGTATCACCCTGTGTTCCCACAAGGAGGTTGAACAATTCATCAACTTCACAAACACTTTCCACTCTGATCTCGAGTTCACCTGGACCATCTTGAACACCTTCCTTCCCTTCTTCATCTCCACTTCCTGCAACCGACTCAACACAGACATCTACTTCAAACCCACCTACTCCCACAGCTACCTGGACTACACATCCTCCCACTCTACCTCCTGTAAAAATGCTATCCCTTACTCCTAATTCCTCCGCCTCTGCTGCATCTGCTCCCAGGAGGACCAATTCCACCATAGAACACACCAGATGGCCTCCTTTGTCAAGGACCACAATTTCCCCTCCCACGTGGTCAACAATACACTCCAGCGCATCTCCTTCCCTTCCTGCAGCTCCATCCTTGAATCCCATCCTCCAATCACAACAAGGACAGAACCCCCTGGTCCTCACCTTCCACCCCACCAACCTCTGGGTACATCCTCCACCATTTCTGCCACACACAAACAGACTCCATAACTAAGGATATATTTCCCTCCTCACCCCTATCTGCGTTCAGCAGACACAATTCCCACTATGACTCCCTTGTTACGTCCATGCCCGCCCCCGTCCAACCCACCATCCACTCCCAGAACCATCCCCTGCTACCGCAAGAGGTGTAAAACCTGTGCCCACACCTCCCCCCTCACATCCATCCAAGACCCCAAAGGATCCTTCCACATCCGATAGAGATTCTCCTGCACCTCCACACGCGTCATCTACTACGTCCGTTGCTCTCGATGCGGTCTTCTCTACATTGGAGAGACAGGACGCCAACTTGTGGAACATTGCAGAGAACATCTCTGGGCCACACATACTAAACGACCCCACCGCCTAGTAGCCTGACACTTCAACACCCCATTCCCACTCCGCCAAGGACATGCATGTCCTGGGCCTCCTCCATCGCCAGATTCTAGTCACCTGGCACCTGGAGGAAGGGCGCCTCATCATCTGCATGGGAAAGTCCAACCACACGGGATCAATGTTGATTTTAGCAGTTTCCTCATCTGCCGTCTGCCCATCGTATCTCAGATCCAACCCTCCAACTCAACACTGCCCTTTTGAACTGTCTTGCCTGTCCATCTTCCTTCCTAAACACTCTGCCCTCCTGACCCATCATCTTCACCCCCACCTCCATCTACCTATTACCGTCCCAGCTACCTTCCCCCCAGCTGCACCCCCCTCCTATTTATCTCTCAGCCCCCTTGGGCCATCCTTTCATTCCTGATGAAGAGCTTTTGCTTGGAATGTTGACTCTCCTGCTCCTTGGATACTGCCCGACTGGCTGTGCTTTTCCAGCACCACACTTTTTGACTCTCCTATAAATGCCTTTGTGGGCAGTCTGTGAGAACCAGTAAACACATGTCACTTGAAACATGGTGTCAGCGTGATGCAGCTTCAGAGCTGGTAGAAAGTCAGAAAGGAAGAATTTTATTTAACAAAAAACAGTCTGCAAGTTTTAATGACTGGATGAGCCAAAGTGACTGTGTATTTTCACTCCATGCTGCTGTGGGAAGTGGAAAGAGAGATTGCGCTGATTTGGAGCTTTTCTTTCTCAATGTCAGAAAACAAAACTATGAGATTGCAACAGGATGAAATAAAAGTTCTGAGCATTTGCAAGTTGCAACGTTGCTTTCAGTGCTGTGGAAAGATTGTATACATTATATTGTAGTCTCAATCTCAGTAAGGAGCAGAAAGGCCAGGCAGGAGCAAGTTGCAGACTTCAAAGATACAATCAAAATCCCTTATTTTTACCAAAAGCATTTGTCAACATCAGAGCTTAAGGGGAGAAGGATACTTTAAAAGAAGGAATGAAATGAAAATCAAAATAGATCCAGAAGACCATAGGCTGCTCTCTTATTAAAGAGAGATGACTGGTTGTGAGTTTAACCTGAGGGCTACCACGCCTCAGGCTGGGGGTGAGGTTGTGATGGTCTTACTCTCTTAAGAAGGCCTGCCTTCACTGATACATCTGGCTGAATCCTGTTAATTTGGACATCTAAAGGTGGATCACATCAGAGATAGGATTCTCTTATGCGAAAGGGATCCTTCCATGAGAGCACATCAACTGATAGAGGAGCTATCAACATGTGCAGAAACTCTGAGGTTGTTAATCATCGGTTGGAGCATATTAATGGGCAAACAAATGAGCCTTTGCATAATGTTGAGAGGGGTTCCAAGTGGAATGAGAAGACCAGATTGGGAGACAAAGGAAGAAATATTTGCAGTAGAGGCAGCAGAAATATCAAGGCCAGAGGACGGGGTGTAAATATTTCAGAGGACATCACACAAAAGAAAATTGATTTATGGAAAGCAGTGCTCCACGAAGCTGAAAAATTTTGCAGGCAAGTCTTTAGCTAGAAAGGAGCAGAACGAGCCTGTGGTGAAGATGGCTGCTAGCAAGGTATACCACCTGATGATTCTTACAAATCTTTTAATACCACACAACAGTTTATCATCATCAGGTGATAAACGGTCTGTGGGAGTTTAATTCAGAAAAACACAAGGTGCTACATTTTGGGAAAGCAAATCTTAGCAGGACTTATGCACTTAATGGTAAGATCCTAGGGAGTGTTGCTGAACAAAGAGACCTTGAAGTGCAGGTTCATAGCTCCTTGAAAATGAAGTCGCAGGTAGATAGGATAGTGAAGAAGGCGTTTGGTATGCTTTCCTTTATTGGTCAGAGTATTGAGTACAGGAGTTGGGAGGTCATGTTGTGATTGTACAGGACATCGGTTAGGCCACTGTTGGAATATTGCATACAATTCTGGTTTCCTTCCTATCGAAAAAATGTTATGAAACTTGAAAGGGTTCAGAAAAGATTTGCAAGGATGTTGCCAGGGTAGGAGGATTTGAGTTACAGGGAGAGGCTGAGCAGGCTGGGGCTGTTTTCCCTGGAGCGTCGGATGCTGAGGGGTGACCTTATAGAAGTTTACAAAATTATGAGGGGCATGGATAGGATAAATAGACAAAGTCTTTTCCCTGGGGTCGGGGAGTCCAGAACTTGAGGGCATAGGTTTAGGGTGAGAGGGGGAAGATATAAAAGAGACCTAAGGGGCAACTTTTTCATGCAGAGGCTGGTATGTGTATGGAATGAGCTGCCAGAGGATGTGGTGGAGGCTGGTTCAATTGCAACATTTTTTAGATTAGATTACTTACAGTGTGGAAACAGGCCCTTCGGCCCAACAAGTCCACACCAACCCGCTGAAGTGCAACCCACCCATACCCCTACATTTACCCCTTACCTAACATTAGCAATTTAGCATGGCCAATTCACCTGACCCGCACATCTTTGGACTGTGGGAGGAAACCGGAGCACCCGGAGGAAACCCACGCAGACACGGGGAGAACATGCAAACTCCACACAGTCAGTCGCCTGATTTGGGAACTGAACCCGGGTCTCAGGCGCTGTGAGGCAGCAGTGCTAACCACTGTGCCACCGTGCCGGCCCTTTAAGAGGCATTTGGTTGGGTATATGAATAGGAAGGGTTTAGAGGGATATGGGCCAGGTGCTGGCAAGTGGGGCTAGATTGGGTTGGGATATCTGGTCGGCATGGACGGGTTGGACCGAAGGGTGTTTCCATGCTGTACATCTCTATGACTCTATGACTGTTCGAGCGATGATGACAGCGGGGAACATGGCGTGTATATGAAGTGTAAGATAAACACTGACACTTAGTGCATCATTGTGAGTTTTGCTGACAAATATGGTGTGGCTCAAGGTGGTGACTTACAAATGACCCTGCATACATTTCACCAGGCCCATTCGAGAGTTCTGGGAAGTAGACAGTAAGAAGACTTGTGGCTGAAGTAAATCTAAAGCTTGGACCAGAATCCTAAAGGTGCCAGATGAGATTTATATATAACATTTCACAGACCACTAAGCCATTGACTGCTGAATAGATCCTAGAGGATTACTAACATCGTTTTATACATGTTGGATACCATCCTGGTGAATATGATCTCAATGATAAGAGACTGCGTGAGGCCAACTCAGCATCATCACAAAACCAGGTGAGATTTTTATCGTGAGGAAGATGTAAAGAGGAAGGCAATATCGAAAAGTTGAGTAAATAGGCAAATGCAGATCAGGCACAGTATAATGTGAACAACATAATGTCAGATTGTCCATTTTGGGCAGGAATGGCAGAATGGAGAATCTAATGTCAATGATGATGGAGTGGGAAATGTTGATGCGCAAAGGGAATGGGGTTACCTTGTGTACCAGTCAGTGAAAGTGAGCATGCAGGAGGATAGGCTGTGAGGAAACCAGGTTAGTATGTCAGCCTTCATTACAACAGGGTTGGAGTACAGAAACAAGGAAGTCTTCCTGCTGCCACACAGGGCTTTGGTAAGACTATGCATGGAGTAGTGAATATATTTTCAGTATCCTGACCTTAAAAAAATGAGAATGCAACAAAGGCTTACCAGGTTAATTCCTGGGATGGCAGGTTTGTCATGTGTGGAGAGATTAGCACAACTGGGACTATATTCATTGGAGTTTCAAAGAATGAGAAGGAATCTCATTGAAATGTATAAAATTCTGTCATGGCTGGACAGACTGGATGCAGAAATGATGTCTCTCCCCTCCACCCCCCCTCCTAATCTCCCTCAGCCCTGATGCTCATGCTCTTAGGATGCACCACAGGCAACTTTGTACTGAGGTGATAATAAGTGAATTGCAATTAGTGGACTGTTTTACGATAGGTTGGGCTTGTTTCCATAGAGGTTTGGGAGAGTGATGGATAAACGAGGTTTGAGAAGATTTGTAGCTCAGGTTGCGGTTCTTGATGTAGGTTTGCTCACTGAACTGGAAGGTTCGCTTTCAGATGTTTTGTCGCCCTACTAGGTAACATCATCAGTGAACCTCTGGATGAAGCACTTGGGTTGATGATGTCATTTCCTGTGGTGATGTCATTTCAAGGGGTGAAATGAAACCTAAGCACATAAATAGAAAGCGGGCCATGCCACCAGTGCTTCATCCGGAGGCTCACTGATGATGTTACCTAATATGGTGACGAAACGTCTGAAAACAAACCTTCCAGCTCAGTAAGCAAATCTACATCCAGAGTGAGGGATAAATTGATGAAAGTGTTTAAGATCCTGAAAAGTCTTGACAAGTTGGATGTGGAAAGGACATTTCCTCTTGTGGGCTCAGTCCAGAACCACCTGGTACTGTTTTAAAATTAGACATTGCCCTTTTAGAACAGAGATAAGAACTTTAGTCTTTCAAAGGGTTGTGTGGCTTTAGAATTCTGTGCCTTACAAGGCAACAGAGGTGAGGTCATTAAATACTTTTAAGGTGGATTAGATTAGATTCCCTACAGTGTGGAAACAGGCCCTTCAGTCCACACCGATCCTATGAAGAGTAACCCATCCCCCTCTGACTAATGAACCTAACACAATGGGCAATTTAACCTGATCTGCACATCTTTGGATTGTAGGAGGAAACTGGAGCACCCAAAGGAAGCCATTACAGAACATGGGGAGAATGTGCAAACTGCACACAGACAGTCACCCAGAGCAGGGATCGAACCTGGGTCCCTGCTGCTGTGAAGCAGCAGTGCTAACCACTGAGCCACTGTGTCACCCCATGGATAGTTTCCTGTTCAGCGGGGAATCAAGGATCATTGGGGAAATTTGGATTTCAAAACAAAATAGAGATCAGTCATCATCCTACTGAATGATGGAGCAGGTTCTGAAGGGCTGAATGGCCCTATTACTGCTTCAATCCAAAGTGGGAGGAAATGACCTCACTCTGAGGGTGGTGAACCAGGTGAAGTTTCTACCACAGAAAGCTGGGGAGGTCAGTCACAGAATATATTTAAAATCAAATAGATTTTTAAAGGGTAAATATGTCAAGAGGCGTGGGGAGAGCGAGAGAATATGGAGGAAGGTAAGGATCAGCCATAATCCCCGGTCGGCAGAATGACCTAACTCCCTGACCTTACTTCCATGTTTCCATGTCTATCTGCTGAGGAAAGTTCCAGCTGCCCTCCTGTTGCACCTGAAAGACAAGGCGAACTGGCAAAGAAGTGAGTAATCAAGGACATGACAATTCCTGCTGACTGGATTCACAGCGTAGCCGCAGCAGCATTTAAAATAAAACACTGGAAAACAGACAGTATGAATCAATCCATAGGATTCCAAGAAGACTGTGAAGTGACCTCACTGCCCCAAGCGAACCATTGAAGAAATTTTTGCCACAACTTGCCTAGGGCAAAGGCTGTTACTACTCTCACTGCAAAGGAACATAACTGGAAAGGGAAGCTGGATGTAAGCAGCAGTTTTGAATTACATTCTGCAGGCCATTTGTGAGCTAGAGATGGCTCCACATGCCATGTGGCAATTTCACTGCTCCAGAAACTTTTCAATACAGTCAAATTGAGATAGTCCATGATCTTCCCAACGTGGAAGCGAATGTGGATGATCTGCTCATCTAGTAATGTGGATAGTTGAAAATGTGTTGCTGGTTCAAGCACAGCAGGTTCGGCAGCATCCAAGGAATAGGAAATTTGACGTTTCGGGCATAAGCCCTTCATCAGCCCTTGATTCCTGATGAAGGGCTTATGCCCGAAACGTCGAATTTCCTATTCCTTGGATGCTGCCGAACCTGCTGTGCTTTAACCAGCAACGCATTTTCAACTGTGATGTCCATCATCTGCAGACCTCATTTTTTACCCTAGTAATGTGGATACACAATGCAAGGAACACCCCTTCCCAAACAAACATTCCAAATCTCTGAATGCAGTGTAATCCCTCGATCCTGATCACACACTCCCGATCCCTGAATGCAGTGTAATCCCTCGATCCGGATCACACACTCCCGATCTCTGAATGCAGTGTAATCCCTCGATCCTGATCACACACTCCCGATCCCTGAATGCAGTGTAATCCCTCGATCCTGATCACACACTCCCGATCCCTGAATGCAGTGTAAATATCAACCAATAATTAGCTATGGAGGGGGAGCCATGGTGGAAACTGCCCCCTTGAAGGTCACTACAAAAGAGCCAGTGCGCCCGAGTTTGGAAGTTTGGAAATCAGCCATCATCCCCAGGGACCGATCACTGACCAAACCTCAGTAAGTGTCTGGTGCCTCGTGTTGGAAGCTGGCCCCAGGTTGCCTACAGCTGAGGATAGGATACGTCTGGGAATATGTTCACTTTCCTCATCCACATCGCGGGATGGTCTGTCAACGCTCTTGCATGATAAATGGGCAACTGGACTCAGGTAAATGAAGGCCCAGGTCTCAGGAGAGATAATGTCAGAGTGGGAGGGAGAAATTTAATTGAATGAGTTTGTCATGTGCCTGTACCCCTTCAGACAACATTGAAAAGGGAATACAACCCTGCATATAATAAAATGATTTACTTGCAATGTTGCCAAGAATGCACATGTGTGCTAGAAGTCACAATAAACCCATCAGACTTTGAGCTTGTACTGCATAGCTCTGTGTTGTTCCCCCCCACCCCCCTCATCCCTCTCCTATACAGTCTCTTATTCCCGCTGCCCTGTCCAAGCTCCACATCCTGAAACTTCCATTCCAGCAACACATCTGCTCATTGCTTCACTTTTAACCCGTGCACAGTGAGCCCATCCTCTCGAGTGCAGTGATGGGGGGAGGCTGGTCTCTGTAATGATTGCTATAAATTGCAACCAGTCCCCAGCCAAATCATAAAATGGCCTGCCACTCCCTGGGAGAGCTTCGAAACCTTTTGCAGATGTGCAGCTCTATGACTCACACAGAGTCTGGTATTTCTTTTGTTTAGATTCTCTGACAAGCTTCTCACATTCTTATAACTTCAAACTGAGAGAAACATTCTCCCAAGGCACGCAATGTTTAAAGACCGCTCACCTTTCGTTTTACCTTTCCGATATATCCTCCTCACCTACTCTCAATGTTTCCAAAATTAGAAGCCTACTTTCTTCCTCTCCTGTGTAACACTTTAATTTCCTCACTTCTTTGATGAAGCGCTCGCCTTCTCTTGGGCGCAGCCACCCCGACAGATTCCATCCAGGAGTACAGTCACATAGACAGATTCCACCCGGGAGTACAGTCACATAGACAGACTCCACCCTGGCCTACAGTCACACTGACAGACTCCACACTGGAGTACAGTCACACAGACAGAACCCACCCTGGCCTACAGTCACACTAACAGACACCACCTTGGAGTACAGTCACTCCGACAGACCCCACACCGGGGTACAGTCACACCGACAGGCCTCACCCTGGGGTACAGTCACACTAACAGACTCCACCCTGGGTTACTGTCACACTGCCAGACCCCACCCAGGTGTACAGTCACGCCGACAGACACCACCCTAGGGTGCACTCACACAGACTCCACCCTGAAGAACAGTCACATTAACAGACATAACCCTGGAGTACAGTTACGCTGACAGAATCCACCTTGGAGTACAGACGCCAACAGACTCCACCCTGGAGTACAGTCACACAGACAGACTCCAACCTGGGGTATAGTAACACAGACAGAACCCACTCTGGCCTACAGTCAACTAACAGACACCACTCTGGAGTACAGTCACACCGACAGACTCATACACTGGAGTATAGTCACACTGACTGACCCCAAGCTGGAATACAGTCACAACGACAGATCCCAACCTGGGGTACAGTCACACCGACAGGCCTCACCCTGGAGTACAGTCACACCGACAGACTCCACCCTAGAGTACAGTCACACTACAGACTCCACCCTGGAGTACAGTCACACTGACAGACCCCACCCTGGGGTACAGCCACACAGACAGACTCCACCCTGGGGTATAGTCACACTAAAGATATGACCCTGGAGTACAGTCATGCTGACAGAATCCACCTTGGATTACAGGCACACCAACAGACTCCACCCTGGAGTACAGTCACACTGACAGACTCCACCCTGGGGTACAGTAACACAGACAGAACACACCCTGGCCTACAGTCAATTAACAGACACCACCCTGGCCTACAGTCACACTAACAGACTCATACCATGGAGTACAATCACACTGACAGACTCATACCTGGAGTACAGTCACACTGATTGACCCCACATTGGAGTACAGTCACAGCGACAGACCCCACTCTGGTGTCCAGTCACACTGACAGACCGCACCCTGGAGTACAATCACACCGGCAGACTCCACCCTGGGGTACAGTCACACCAACAGACTCCACCCTAGAATACAGCCACACTGACAGACTCCACACTGGAATACAGTCACACAGACAGAACCCAGCCTGACCTAAAATCACACTAACAGACACCACCCAGGAGTACAGTCACACCAACAGACTCACCCTGGGGTACAGTCACACCGACAGACTCCGCCCTGGAGTACAGTCACACGGACAGAATCCGCCCTGGCCTACAGTCACACTAACAGACTCCACCCTGGAATACAGTCACATTGACAGACTTCACTCTGGAGTACAGTCATGCTGACAGACTCATACCCTGGGGTACAGTCACACCGACAGACTCATACCCTGGAGTACAGTCACACTGACTGACCCCACACTGGAGTACAGTCACACCGACAGACCCCACCCTGGAGTACAGTCATACTGACAGACTTCACTCTGGAGTACAGTAATGCTGGCAGATTCCACCCTAGAGTACAGTCACACTGACAGACCCCACCCTGGAGTACAGTCACACTAACAATCACCACCATGGGTTACAGTCACACTAACGGACTCCACTCTGGGTTACTGTCACACTGACAGACTCCACCCTGGAGTACAGTCACACTGACAGACTCCACCCTGGGGTACAGTCACATTAACAGACTCATACCCTGGGGTACAATCACACCGACGGACCCATACCCTGGAATACAGTCACACTGACTGACCCCACCATGGAATACAGTCACACCGACAGACACTACTCTGGGGTACAGCCACACAGACAGATGCCACCCTGGGGTACAGTCACACTAACAGATATGACCCTGGAGTACAGTCACACTGACAGAATCCACCTTGGAGTACAGCCCCACCAACAGACTCCACTCTGGAGTACAGTCACACTGACAGACTCCACCCTGGGGTACAGTAACACAGACAGAACACACCCTGGCCTACAGTCAATTAACAGACACCACCCTGGCCTACAGTCACACTAACAGACTCATACCATGGAGTACAATCACACTGACAGACTCATACCTGGAGTACAGTCACACTGATTGACCCCACATTGGAGTACAGTCACAGCGACAGACCCCACTCTGGTGTCCAGTCACACTGACAGACCGCACCCTGGAGTACAATCACACCGGCAGACTCCACCCTGGGGTACAGTCACACCAACAGACTCCACCCTAGAATACAGCCACACTGACAGACTCCACACTGGAATACAGTCACACAGACAGAACCCAGCCTGACCTAAAATCACACTAACAGACACCACCCAGGAGTACAGTCACACCAACAGACTCACCCTGGGGTACAGTCACACCGACAGACTCCGCCCTGGAGTACAGTCACACAGACAGAATCCGCCCTGGCCTACAGTCACACTAACAGACTCCACCCTGGAATACAGTCACATTGACAGACTTCACTCTGGAGTACAGTCATGCTGACAGACTCATACCCTGGGGTACAGTCACACCGACAGACTCATACCCTGGAGTACAGTCACACTGACTGACCCCACACTGGAGTACAGTCACACCGACAGACCCCACCCTGGAGTACAGTCATACTGACAGACTTCACTCTGGAGTACAGTAATGCTGGCAGATTCCACCCTAGAGTACAGTCACACTGACAGACCCCACCCTGGAGTACAGTCACACTAACAATCACCACCATGGGTTACAGTCACACTAACGGACTCCACTCTGGGTTACTGTCACACTGACAGACTCCACCCTGGAGTACAGTCACACTGACAGACTCCACCCTGGGGTACAGTCACATTAACAGACTCATACCCTGGGGTACAATCACACCGACGGACCCATACCCTGGAATACAGTCACACTGACTGACCCCACCATGGAATACAGTCACACCGACAGACACTACTCTGGGGTACAGCCACACAGACAGATGCCACCCTGGGGTACAGTCACACTAACAGATATGACCCTGGAGTACAGTCACACTGACAGAATCCACCTTGGAGTACAGCCCCACCAACAGACTCCACTCTGGAGTACAGTCACACTGACAGACTCCACTCTGGGATACAGTAACACAGACAGAACACACCCTGGCCTACAGTCAACTAACAGACACCGCCCTGGAGTACAGTCACGCCGACAGACTTATACCGTGGGGTACAGTCACACTGACAGACTCATACCCTGGAGTACAGTCACACTGACTGACCCCACCGTGGAGTACAGTCACACTGACAGACCCCACCCTGGAGTACGGTCACACTAACAATCACCACCCTGGTTTACAGTCACACTAACAGACTCATACCCTGGGGTACAATCACACCGACGGACCCATACCCTGGAGTACAGTCACACTGCCAGACCCCACCCTGGAGTACAGTCACACCGACAGACACCACCCTGGGGTACAGTCACACAGACAGACTTCACCCTGGAGTACAGTCACACCGACAGAATCATACCCTGGGTTACAGTCACACCAACAGACTCATACTCTGGAGTACAGTCACACTGACCGATCCTACACTGGAGTACAGTCACTCTGAAAGACCCTACCCTGGGGTACAGTCACACCGACAGGCCTCACCCTGGAGTACAGTCACATCGACAGACTTCACCCTTGAGTACAGTCACACTGACAGACTTCACCCTGTGGCACAGTCACACTGACAGACCCCACCCTGGAGTACTAACACTAACAATCACCACCATGGGTTACAGTCACACTAACGGACTCCACTCTGGGTTACTGTCACACTGACAGACTCCACCCTGGGGTACAGTCACACCGACAGACTCATACCCTGGAGTACAGTCACACTGACCGACCCCACACTGGAGTACAGTCACACCGACAGACCCCACCCTGGAGTACAGTCATACTGACAGACTTCACTCTGGAGTACAGTAATGCTGGCAGATTCCACCCTAGAGTACAGTCACACTGACAGGCTCCACCCTGGAGTACAGTCACACAGACAGAATCCGTCCTAGCCTACAGTCATACTAACAGACTCTACCCTGGAGTACAGTCACATTGACAGACTTCACCCTGGAGTACAGTCATGCCGGCAGATTCCACCCTGGCCTACAGTCACACTAAAAGACACCACCCTGGAGTACAGTCACAGCGACAGACTCATACACTGGAGTACAGTCACACTGACTGACCCCACACTGGAGTACAGTCACAGCAACAGACTCCAACCTGGAGTACAGTCACACAGACAGAATCTGCCCTGGCCTATAGTCACACTAACAGATTCCACCCTGGAATACAGTCACATCGACAGACTTCACCCTGGGGTACAGTCACACTGACAGACTCATATCCTGGAGTACAGTCACACCAACAGACGCCATCCTGGGTACAGTCACACCAACAGGCCTCACCCTGGAGTACAGTCAAACTGACATACTCCAAACTGGAGTACAGTCACACAGACAGAACCCACCCTGGCCTACAGTCACACTAACAGACACCACACTGGAGTACAGTCACACCAACAGACTCATACCCCGGAGTACCGTCACACTGACCGACCCCACGCTGGAGTACAGTCACAGCAACAGACCCCACCCTGGGGTACAGTCACAATGACAGGCCTCACCCTGGAGTACAGTCACATCGACAGACTTCACCCTTGAGTACAGTCACACTGACAGACTTCACCCTGTGGCACAGTCACACTGACAGACCCCACCCTGGAGTATGGTCACACTAACAATCACCACCCTGGTTTACAGTCACACTAACAGACTCATACCCTGGGGTACAATCACACCGACGGACCCATACCCTGGAGTACAGTCACACTAACAGACTCCACCCTGGAGTACAGTCACACCGACAGACTTCACCCTGGAGAACAGTCATGCTGGCAGACTCCACCCTGGAGTACAGTCACACCAACAGACTCATACCCGGGCGTACAGTCACACCGACAGACTCATACACTGGGGTACAGTCACACCGACAAAATCCACCTTGGATACAGACACACCAAAAGATACCACCCTGGAGTACAGTCACACCAACAGACTCATACCCGGGGGTACAGTCACACTGACAGACTCATACCTTGGGGTACAGTCACGCCGACAAAATCCACCTTGGCATACAGACACACCAACAGACTGCATGCTGGGGCACAGTCACACTAACAGACTACACCCTAGAGTACAGTCACACAGATAGACTTTACCCTGGGGTACAGTCACTCTAAGACACGACCCTGGAGTGCAGTCATGCTGACAGAATCCACCTTGGAGTACAGGCACACTAACAGACTCCACCCTGGAGTACAGTCACACTGACAGACTCATAAAATGGGGTACAGTCACACCAACCGACACATACACTGAGGTACAGTCACATTGACAGTCTCCACCCTGGGGTACAGTCACACCGACAGACTCCACGCTGGAGTACAGTCACACCGACAGACCCCACTCTAGAGTACAGCCACACTGACAGACCTCACCCTGGAGTGCAGTCACACTAACAGTCTCCACCCTGGTTTACAGTCACACTGACAGACTCCACTCTGCAGTACAGTCACACAGACAGACCCCACCCTGGGATACAGTCACACTAACAAACCACACCCTGGAGTACAGTCACACTGCCAGACCCCACCCTGGAGTACAGTCACACCGACAGACACCACACGAGGGTACAGTCACACTGACAGACTCCACCCTGGAGTACAGTCATGCCGACAGACCCCACCCTAGGGTACAGTCACACAGGCAGACTCCACTCTGGGGTACAGTCACACTAACAGACTGTACCCTGGAGTACAGTCACGCCGACAGAATCCATCTTGGAGTACATGCACACCAACAGACTGCACCCTGGAGTACAGTCACACAGACAGACTCCAACCTGGAGTACAGTCACACCAACAGACTCATACACTGGGGTACAGTCACGCTGACAAAATCCACCTTGGAGTACAGGTACACCAACAGACTGCACCCTGGATTTCAGTCACACAGACAGACTCCAACCTGGGGTACAGTAACACAGGCAGAACCCACCCTGGCCTACAGTCAACTAACTGACACCACCCTGGAATACAGTCACATCAACAGACTCATACCCTGGGGTACTGTCACACCAACAGACTCATACACTGGGGTACAGTAACACAGACAGAACCCACCCTGTGGTATAGTTACACCGACACACCCTACCCTGGAGTACAGTCACACTGACAGACACCACCCTGGAGTACAGTCACACCGACAGACTCCAACCTGGGGTACAGTCACACAGACAGACTCCACCTTGGGGTACAGTCACACTAATAGACTACACCCTGGAGTACAGTCACACAGATAGACTTCACCATGGGGTACAGTCACACTGACAGACACGACCCTGGAGACCAGTCACACCGACAGACTCATAAAATGGGATACAGTCATACCAACAGACATACTCAGGGTACAGTCACATCGACAGTCTCCATCCTGGGGTACAGTCACACCGACAGACTCCACCTTGGAGTACAATCTCACTGACAGAACACACCCTGGCGTACAGTCACACCGACAGACTCCACTCTAGAGTACAGTCACACAGACAGAATCCACCCTGGCATACAGTCACACTAACAGACTCCACCCTGGAGTACAGACACACCGACAGATTCATAAAATGGGGTACAGTCACCCCAACAGACATACACTGGAGTACAGTCACATCGACAGTCTCCACCCTGCAGTGCAGTCACACCGACAGATTCCACCCTGGAGTACAGTCACATTGACAGACTCCACCCTGGAGTACAGTCACACAGACAGACTCCACTCTAGAGTACAGTCACACAGACAGAATACACCCTGGCATACAGTCACACTAACAGACTCCACCCTGGAGTACAGACACACCGACAGATTCATAAAATGGGGTACAGTCACCCCAACAGACATACACTGGAGTACAGTCACATCGACAGTCTCCACCCTGCAGTGCAGTCACACCGACAGATTCCACCCTGGGGTACAGTCACACTAACAGACATGACCCTGGAGTACAGTCACGCCAACAGAATCCACCTTTTAGTAAAGGAACACCAACAGACTGCACTCTGGAGTACAGTCACACAGACTGACTCCAACCTGGGGTACAGTAACACAGACATAACCCTCCCTGGCCTACAGTCAGCTAACAGACACTACCCTGGAGTACAGTCACACCAACAGACTCATACCCGGGGGTACAGTCACACCGACAGACTCCACCCTAGAGTACAGTCACACCAACAGACCCCACCCTGGCGTACAGTCACACCAACAGGCCTCATACTGGAGTACAGTCACACTGACAGGCTCCACTTTAGAGTACAGTCACACTGACAAACTTCACCCTGGGATACAGTCACACTAACAGACTCCACCCTGGGTTACAGACACATTGACAGACTCCACCCTGGAGTACAGTCACACCGACAGACTCCACCCTGGAGTACAGTCACACTAACAGACGTCATCGTGGGGTACAGTCACACCGACAGTCCCCACCCTAGGGTACAGCCACACAGACAGACTTCACTCTGGGGTACAGTCACACTAACAGTCTCCACCTTGGGTTACAGTCACACTGACAGACCCCACCCTGGAGTACAGTCACACAAACAGACTCCACCCTGGGATACAGTCACACAAACAGACATGACCCTGGAGTAGTCACGCTGACAGAATCCACCTTGGAGTACAGGCACACCAACAGACTGCACTCTGGAGTACAGTCACACAGACTGACTCCAACCTGGGGTGCAGTAACACAGACAGAACCCACCCTGGCCTACAGTAAACTAACAGATACCACCCTGGAGTACAGTCACACCAACAGACTCATACCCGGGGGTACAATCACGCCGACAAAATCCACCTTGGAGTACAGACACACCAACAGACTGCACGCTGGGGTACAGTCACACTAGCAGACTCCACCCTGGGTTACAGACACATTGACGGACTCCACCCTGGAGTACAGTCACACTAACAGACTCCATCGTGGGGTACAGTCACACCGACAGTCCCCACCATAGAGTACAGCCACACTGACCGACTTCACTCTGGGGTACAGTCACACTAACAGTCTCCACCCTGGGTTACAGTCACACTGACAGATCCCACCCTGGAGTACAGTCACACAAACAGACTCCACCCTGTGATACAGTCACACTAACAGACATGACCCTGGAGTACAGTCACGCTGACAGACACCACCCTGGAGTACAGTCACACCAACAGACTCATACCCGGGGGTACAGTCACACCGACAGACTCATACACTGGGGTACAGTCACACCAACAAAATCCACCTTGGATACAGACACACCAAAAGATACCACCCTGGAGTACAGTCACACCAACAGACTCATACCCGGGGGTACAGTCACGCCGACAAAATCCACTTTGGCGTACAGACACACCAACAGACTGCACGCTGGGGCACAGTCACACTAACAGACTACACCCTAGAGTACAGTCACACAGATAGACTTTACCCTGGGGTACAGTCACTCTAAGACACGACCCTGGAGTGCAGTCATGCTGACAGAATCCACCTTGGAGTACAGGCACACTAACAGACTCCACCCTGGAGTACAGTCACACTGACAGACTCATAAAATGGGGTACAGTCACACCAACAGACACATACACTGAGGTACAGTCACATTGACAGTCTCTACCCTGGGGTACAGTCACACCGACAGACTCCACGCTGGAGTACAGTCACACTGACAGACCACATCCTGGAGTACAGTCACACCGACAGACCCCACTCTAGAGTACAGCCACACTGACAGACCTCACCCTGGAGTGCAGTCACACTAACAGTCTCCACCCTGGTTTACAGTCACACTGACAGACTCCACTCTGCAGTACAGTCACACAGACAGACCCCACCCTGGGATACAGTCACACTAACAAACCACACCCTGGAGTACAGTCACACCGACAGAATCCACCTTGGAGTACAGGCACACCGACAGACTGCACTCTCGAGTACAGTCACACAGACAGACTCCAACCTGGGGTACAGTAACACAGTCATAACCCACCCTGGCCTACAGTCAACTACCAGACACCACCCTGGAGTACAGTCACACCAACAGACTCATACCCTGGGGTACAGTCACACTGACAGACTCCACCCTGGAATACAGTCACACCGACAGACACCACCCTGGGGTACAATCACACCAACAGGCCTCACCCTAGAATACAGTCACACTGACAGACTCCACTTTAGAGTACCGTCACACTGACAAACTTCACCCTGGGGTACAGTCCCACTAACAGACTCCACCCTGGGTTACAGTCACACCTACAGACCCCACCCTAGAGTACAGCCACACTGACCGACTTCACCCTGGGGTACAGTCACACTGACAGACCCCACCCTGGAGTACAGTCACACAAACAGACTCCACCCTGGGATACAGTCACACTAACAGACATGACCCTGGAGTACAGTCATGCTGACAAATCCACCTTGGAGTACAGGCACACCAACAGACTGCACCCTGGAGTACAGTCACACAGACCGACTCCAACCTGGGGGTACAGTAACACAGACAAAACCCACCCTGGCCTACAGTCCACTAACTGACACCACCACGGAGTACAGTCACACTAACAGACTCCATCCTGGAGTACAGTCACACTGACAGACCCCATCCTGGAGTACAGTCACACCGACAGACTCCACCCTGGCGTACAGTCTCCACCCGAGGGTACAGTCACACAGACAAACTCCATCCTGGAGTACAGTCATACCGACAGACTCATACACTGGGGTGCAGTCACACCGACAGTCTCCACCCTGGGGTATAGCCACACCGACAGACCCCGCCATGGAGTACAGTCACACCGACAGACTCCACCCTGGCATACAGTCACACAGACAGACTCCACCCTGGGGTACAGTCACACTAACAGACATGACCCAGGAGTACAGTCATGCCGACAGAATCCACCTTGAAGTACAGGCACACCAACAAACTCCACTCTGGAGTACAGTCACACAGACTGTCTCCAACCTGGGGTACAGTATCACAGACAGAACCCTCCCTGGCCTACAGTCAACTAACAGACACCACCCTGGAGTACAGTCACACCAACAGACTCATACCCGGGGGTACAGTCACGACAGACTCCACCCTGGTGTACAGTCACACAGACAGACTCCACCCTGGGGTACAGTCACACTAACAGACATGACCCAGGAGTACAGTCACGCCGACAGAATCCACCTTGAAGTACAGGTACACCAACAGATTCCACCCTGGAATACAGTCACACAGACAGACTCCACCCTGAGTACAGTAACACAGACAGAATCCACCCTGGAGTACACTCACACCGATGGACTCTAACCTGGAGTACAGTCACACCAACAGACTCCAACCTAGAGTACAGTCACACAGACAGAATCCACCCTGGCCTACAGTCACATTAACAGACTTCACCCTGGGGTACAGTCACGCCGACAGACTCATACACTGGGGTATAGTCACACCGACAGACTCTTACACTGGGGTACAGTCACATCTGCAGTCTCCACCCTGGGGTACAGTCACACCAACAGACTCCACCATGGAGAACAATCACACTGACAGACTCCACCCTGGAGTACAGCCACACCGACGGACTCCACCCTGGGGTACAGTCACACAAATTCCACCCTGGAGTATATTCACACTGACAGACTCCACCCTGGAGTACAGTAACACAGACATAGGCATCGACCCAGGGACCAATTGCACAGGCACTGTCACCACTCTTGGGTACAGCTGCATGGACAGACTGCATTCTGTGGAACAGTCACATGGACACCAGCATCATCCTGGGGTACAGGCACATACACACTGACTTCACCCTCGTGCTGCATCAACACTGACACCAGTCTGGGGTAATGCTGACAGGTACCAGTATCATCCTGTGGTTATTACAGCACAGAAACTGACCCTGCACTGGGGAGTAGCTACACAGAGACAGGTATTGACCTGGCATAGTTGCACAGACTCCAGTATTACCCTCTTACAGCGACACACAGACATTGACATGGCCAGGATTGGAGGATTTGAGTTATAGGGAGAGGCTGAATAGGCTGGGGTTGTTTTCCCTGGAGCATTGGAGGCTGAGGGGTGACATTATAGAGGTTTATGAAATCAGGAGGTGCATGGATAGGATAAGTAGACAAAGTCTTTTCCCTGGGGTGGGGGAGCCCAGAACTAGAGGACATATGTTTAGGGTGAGAGGGGAAAGATATAAAAAAGACCTAAATGGCAATGTTTTCATGCAGTGGGTGGTACGTGTATGGAATGAGCTGCCAGAGGATGTGGCGGAGGCTAGTACAATTGCAACATTTAAGAGGCATTTGGATGGGTATATGAATAGGAAGGATTTGGAGGGGTATGGGCCGGGTGCTGACAGATGGGACTAGATTAGGTTGGGATATCTGGTCGGCATGGACGGGTTGGACTGAAGAGTCTG
Organism: Hemiscyllium ocellatum; assembly: GCF_020745735.1. Taxonomy (NCBI): domain Eukaryota; kingdom Metazoa; phylum Chordata; class Chondrichthyes; order Orectolobiformes; family Hemiscylliidae; genus Hemiscyllium; species Hemiscyllium ocellatum. The sequence goes on along the minus strand of NC_083437.1, from coordinate 30,968,342 downwards.
TTTCCATGCTGTACATCTCTATGACACTATGACATTACACTGGGATATCATTCTACAGGCAAGGAATATTCATGACCAGAGAAGGCCAGAGGGTGAGGGGGGAATGATGGTAGCTGGGGTGAGGGGGGCAACACAGGCGGCAGGGGAGTGGACAGGGGTCGGACGGTGGGTGGAGGTGGGCGGGGGACAGTGTTGGAGGGGTTCGGGGGTGGGTGGGAGACGGTGTTGGAGGGGGTTGGGGGAGGGTGTGGGTGTGGATGTGGTGCTGGATTAGTGTTGGAGGGCAGGGGCAGTGTTGGATGGGGTTGGAGGGTGGGTGGGTGGACGGCGTTGTACGGGGTTGGTGGCAGGGTCGGGGCGGTGTTGGATTGGGTTGGGGTGGGGGCGATGTTGGATGGGGTTGGGGGTGGGCGTGGGTGTGGTGCTGGATTCGTGTTGGAGGGAGGGGGCGGTGTTGGATGGGGTTGGAGAGTGGGCGCGGGGCGGTGTTGTAAAGGGTTGGGGGTGGGCGCGGGGGCGGTATTGGATGGGGTTAGAGGTTGGGCGCGGGGTGGTATTGGATGGGGTTGGGGGTGGGCGATGTTGGAAGGGTTGGGGGTGGGCGGGGAGCGGTGTTGCACTGGGTTGGGGTACGGCTGATGTTGGATGGGGTTGGGGGATGGGCGTGGGTGTGGTGCTGGATTGGTGTTGAAGGGAGGGGGCGGAGTTGGTTGTGGTAGGAGGGTGGGCGCCGGGGTGGTGTTGGATGGGGTTGTGGGTGGGGGTGGTGTTGGATGGGGTTGGGTGGGGGCGGTATTGTACGGGGTTGGGGCTGGGTGAGGGGTGATGTTGGATGGGTTGGGGTGGGGGCGGTGTTAGAAGGGGTTGGGGGTGGCTGCGGTGGTGGTGTTGGATTGGTGTTGGAGGGTGGGCGGGGCAGTGTTGGATGGGGTTGGGGGGTGGGTGGGGGGCGGTGTTGGTTGGGGTTGGGGAGTGGGTGGGGAGGCAGTGTTGGATGGGGTTTTTGGGTGAGTGCGGGGTGAGGTGTTGGATGGGGTTGGGGTGGGCAGGGGGCGGTGTTAGATGGGGTTGAGAGGTGGACGAGGCAGTGTTAGATGGAGTTGGGGTGGGAGGGTGTCGGTTTTGGATGGAGTTGGGGGTTGTGTGGGGGGCAGTGTTGGATGGGGTTGAGGGTTGGGCTGGGGGGGGTGTTGGATGGGTTTGGGGGAGGGTGCGGGGGCGGTATTGGATGAGGTTGGGGTGGGTGGGGGTGGTGTTGGATGGGGTTGGGGGGTGGCCGGGGGGTGCGGTGTTGGATGGGGTTGGGGGGTGGGCGGGGGGCCCAGTGATGGGGTTGGTGGGTGGGCGGGGGGGCAGTGTTCGATGGGGTTGGGGGGGTGGGGGTGGGGGTCGGTGTTGGATGGGGTTGGAGTGGGCGGGGGGTGTTGTTGGATGGGGTTGGGGTGGGCGGGGTGCGGTGTTGGATGGGGTTGGGGTGGTCGGGGGAGGAGTTGGATGTGGTTGTGGGGTTGGTGGGGGCAGTGTTGGATGGGGTTGGGTTGTGTGAGGGTGGTGTTGAATGGGTTGGTGGATGGGCGGGGGCAGTGTTGGATGGGGTGGGAGGTGGGCGGGGCGGTGTTGGATTGGGTTGGAGGGTGGGCGGGGGAGGTGTTGAATGGGGTTGGGGAATGGGAGGGAGTTGGTGTTGGACGGGGTTGGGGGCGTAGGGCGGGGGATGGTGTTGGACGGGGTTGGGAGGCGTTGGGTGGGGCGGTGTTGTTGGGTGGGTGCAGGGACAGTATTGGAGGGTGGGTGCAGGGCTGTTGTTAGGGGGGAGGTTGCAGGGCCGGGGTTAGGGGGTGGGTGCAAGGTCGGTGTTGGA